>NC_049227.1:14609171-14909171 GCF_011100685.1 Canis lupus familiaris | reverse complement strand
TTACATAGAAAACCAAAGCCAAACCTGTAGCAAGAAACTCCCCCTCTATGTCTCTGTAGATGTATATATGTGAGTAAAACCACACAGAGGAAGATCCGGAGGGCACACATCAAAGTTACGCAGTGGTTACCCACGGGGAGGGTTTTTAAAAAGACTCTTGATGGATCATTTGAAATTTCTTCACTGGCAAAAAATGCATGACGGAAAATTTACCATCTTAATGAATTTCAGTGAACAACAGTTCAAGGGCACCGAGCACATTCCTGCTGCTGAGCCGCCATCCCCTCGTCTGGTTCCGGAATGTACCATCCCCGTGACACACTGATACCCTGGCCCCACCGTCTACTCTCTATCTGGGAGTCTGATGACGCCGGGATCTCATGTGGGTGGGGTCCCCATGTCCATCCTTCTGTGTCTGGCTTGTGTCACTCGTCCTCTCGTCCTCAGGGTGCATCCCTGTGGTGGCAGGTGGCAAGGTTCCTCTCTTTTCAAGGCTGAGGTGTGTCAATCTGAATTTTCCCAACGAAATGTGCTGGCGTCCTTGTGGTGTGAATATGTCACGCAGCAGGACGGTTCCCACAAGCTCTGACCTTTGCCGCGTGTCCCATCCACCAGGTGAAGCGCAATCTGCTGAACGTGTCCTACCGCATTGCACAGTACACGGACGTCATCTCTGACCTGCGCAGGGAGATCGAGCACCTCAAGTCCAAAATTGAGAAGCAGGAGGGGGAGAAGAGAGGTAAACCCAGTGTCTGTGAAGCACAAAGTAGAGCCAAGCTCCTGGGACCCCTGTGGCTGCGCCACCCCACCCAGGGCATGTGGCGTGGCCTTCGGTGCCAGCCCACCATGTGCTGCCTGCCGTCTCTGGGCCCCTGGTGGCAAGGAGGGGCTGGCTTCCCTGTCTTCTCCCCAGCTCCTCCTCTACCTTTCCTCTCCTTCTCACCCTCCCATATTCTTGTTTTTCCCTTCTCCCCAGATCAGTTTTTCTTTAAAAACAGAATCTTCCACTCTGGAATAATTTTAGATTTACAAAAAAAAAGTTGCAGAATAGTACAGAGAGTTCTCTGCTTCCCCTAATGTCAGCATCTAAATCTGTGTTTATTTGCTGTGGCAAAGCTCACACAACTTAACATTTACCGTCTTCAAGTGCGTACATGGTTCAGTGGTATTTGTCTAGTCCACAGTGTTCTGCAGCCACCATCTCCATCTGGTTCCAAAGCATTTCCACCTTCTCCCCAAACAGATCCCATGTCCATCACACAGTTTCTCTCCATTCTCCCTTTCTCCCCAGACCAGTCTTAGGGTAGACCTTCCTTAGGGGTGAGCATATCATAACTTCTCCAAAAATTATAAAATTAATCAGTAAGTTAAAAAGATATCTTTAAAAGCACCAGTAAGAAAGTCAGGCACACACACATGTATATATATGTACATACATACCTGCATCCATACATGTTCTTATGCCTGATTAAGATAAGCTTTGCCATAACAAATACAGGATTTTTGAAAATCGGTAAGAAAGAACAAATGAGCCAAACCTGGGAGAATAAATAGATGATTCAAAGAATTCTTAGTGGCCAATAAACGGGGAAAGATTCTTTTTTTTTTTTTAAGATTTTATTTATTTATTCACGAGAGACATGGAGAGAGAGGCAGAGACACAGGCAGACGGAGAGCCCGATGTGGGACTACATCCCAGAACCCCAGGATCACTCCCTAAGCCAAAGGCAGATGCTCAACCACTGAGCCACCCAGGTGCCCATAGGGAATGATTCTTAATTGCATCAGGAAACAGACACACATTGAAATAATTTTCACTGATCAGATTGGCTGAAGTTAAAATGTCAGGTAATAGTAAACAGATGATATAAAATACAGTACGTAGATGGAAATGTGTACACTCTTACTGGGAATGTGAATTACCCTGTGTCTTTGGGAGGCCAGCTTGGCGGCATCTGTTCAAACTTAGAGCGTGCGTGTTCTGTGCCCTAGCGCTCTCACTCCTCCAGATCCACTGTGAGGCCCATGTTCTCCTGTGCCCAGGAAGCTGGGGGACCATAGTGTGCCCATCATGGGGTGGGGGTGGAGGTCTGGATGAGCATACTGATGTGCCCCCTGACTCTGGTTACGGAGGCTGGGCAGGCCCATCTGTGTAGCCAGACCCCACGTAGGCATGTTGCTCACATTTTTTATTATGGGAATTTCCAACACTTGCTGAGGAGGAAGTCAAGAATGGCATACCCCAGCCAGAGCCACCACCAGGCTCACTCGCTGTGTCCTCCCCACGCTGCCCCCATCCCATCATCTGGAGGTGAATTCCAGACATCATACCACTGTACTGAGAGATACGAGAGTACGTACTCCCTATGAAACAGAGACTCCACCAACACAAAACTACATGCCTTTTCCATGGCTAGAAAATGTGTCCATGTCTGTGGTGTCATCAGATGGTTGGTGGGGGTGCAAGCTTCTAACAAGCCCGTCGGTGTCATCCGGCCACACCTTGAATGTGGCCTCTTCTCTTCCATGAGCATCCCCTCTTCCTTTTTGTGGTTTTCCTTTTGATTCCTACTGAAGACACAATCCTTTGTCCTGTGGATTTTCTGACTGTTGGCTTTACCAATGGCTCTGTCCTCTAAGCTCCTATACAAGAGCAGTTGTACTAAATGCTGGGAAAAGGGGTTTTCAGACTCTCATTAAAAGTTGGAAATTGAGGGCATGTTGTATGAAGGGATGGGGGTGATAGCTGGCAGGTCCCTGACACCGTAGCCACACCAGTGACTGGTCCGGGGACTCCATGAAGGTGGTACCCCAGGAACAGGAGGTCACGGAGCTCAGGTCCTCAGGTTGGTGTCTGGATCACCTGGGAGGATTTGGGAGTCACCAAGAAAACTGAGAGAGCAGTGGTGAGGAGAAACTCCAGAGCCAGGTGTGAGCATCTTCCACAGAGAAGGGACAGTAGCCATGGCATCCCGGAGGCACTGCTGAGAGGCTCTGTTGAGTCTTCCTCCGGCCTTTTGTTGTCTCCTTCCTTGCACTGGCTGTAGGTTTATTATTTTTTTTTAAAGATTTTATTTATTTATTCATGAGAGAGAAGAGAGAGAGAGAGAGAGAGAGAGAGAGAGAGGCAGAGACACAGGCAGAGGGAGAAGCAGGCTCCATGCAAGGAGCCTGATGTGGGACCCGATCCCAGGACCCCAGGATCACACTCTGAGCTGAAGGTGGCACTAAACCGCTGGGCCACCTGGGCTGCCCGTAGTTTATCCTTCCTTCACTAGCTCCCTGAGGTCACTGCTGTCATTTGACGTGAACCTGTCTGGATTGTGTTCTGTGCAGCGTGGTAGACACGGATGTGTCCAGATAGGGATGCATGGTTTATGTGATATATGTCCATGGGGCAGGGGGTTGACTTTAAGCTTTGACATAAAATGACATTAGTCTATGGCTATTGCTCTGTACCTTGTTTTTCTCACCCAGTGGTGTGTCCTGGTGGCCTGTGCAATGGGTCTGCCCCATTCTCTAGTCTCTCCAACAGCTGCAGAATATTCCACTAGAGTCTGCAGATCTCATCCCCTTTGATGGGCACTTTGGGGCTTTCTAGTTATTTAGTCTCCTTGGGCACATGGGTGCCTATTTGTTTTAGGTGATTTGGTTCAGGGTTCTGTGAGAACAAAAGGGTGAAGGAAGTCTGCAAAGAAAAGGGGCTGTTTTTGATGCCAGACTGCTTCCCAGGCGGTCAACAGAAGGCTGGCGGGTGAGTGGGGGTGAAAGATGGGGTTGTCGTAGAGAATTTGCAAAGTTAGGTGGTGACCAGGACACTTGGACTTCTTTGGAGTCAGTGCTGAACAGGGAGGCATGCTGTAAGGACCTTTACCCCTATGGCCTCTTAATTATTGGGAATGGCCCTAGGTGGTCTGTACTGGGAAGGCAGGCAGTGTCGTGAGGGATTGGTGGTCTCATGGTGAGCCCTGAGGGCATGATGGGATTCCCTTGGGTCCTGCTGTGGCATGCCTGGGGTAGTAGTGGGACATTGGTGTGCACGTCTCTGCCAAGAGCATTATGAGCATCTCCAGGGTACCAACTACTCCCCCATATCTTGTTTTAATGACTACAATGGTCAGGTATTCAGATGCATGGTTCATTTTGCCCATCTCAGATTGCTTGGCATTTAAGGAAAAAGTGCCCCTTGACCACTGCCCTCCAGCTCAGGGGAACAGACTGTGTGTGGTCAGAGTGGAGCTACCATGGGGCAGTCAGGGAATACCATCAATTAACCATGGACAACTATTAGGTAGGAGCTTACATGGGAAACAAAAAGACAAAACTAGTTTGCTCTGTGAAGCTTACATTCTAGTAGGAAAGTCAGGGGCCAAACATGGATCACAAAATGTTTATCAATTACCAATGTGCAGAGGACTGTGAAGAAGAAGGCAGGATGTTATCAGAACAAGTGGCAGGTGGACCCAGATTGAGAATCTGAGAGGGTTTCCCTGAGGAAGTGAGTGAAGTCTGAGCTCAGACGGCTTACCCAGACACACCCCTCCTTGGATTCCTGAGATGCAAATCCAGGTAATCTGACCCCAAACCAGGCAAAGAGGCCCTCTAAACCATCCATTGGATTATCTAGCCATCCATCCATCCATCCTTTCCGCTCTTCTCCATCTATCTATCCATCATCTACCCACCCACCCACCCATCCACACATCCATCTCTCCATCTCTCCATCCATCCATCATTTACCCACCCATTCATCCATCCATCATCTAACCATCTATTCACCCGTTATTCACCCATCCATCCATCCACCCATCCATCATCTACTCCTCCATCCATCCATCCATCCATCCATTATTCATCCACCCATTCATTCATGTATCCATCATTCACCCATCCATCCATCCATCCATCCATCCATCATTTACCTACTCATCCACCCTTCAACTAGCCATCCACCCACCTATCCATACATTTATCTCTCCATCCATCCATCATTCACCCACCCATCCATCATCTACTCATCCATCCATTTTTCATCGACCTATTCATCCATCCACCATTCACCCATCCATCCATCCATCCATCCATCCATCATTCATCCATCCATCATTTACCCACTCATCCATCCATCCATCTATCCATCCATCATCTACCCATCCACCCACCTATCCATACATTTATCTCTCCATCTATCCATCATTCACTTACCCATTCATCCATCCATCCATCCATCCATCATCTACCCATCCATTCATCCATTATTCACCCATTATCCATCCATCCACCCACCCATCCATCCATCCATCCATCCGCCTATCTATCATCTGTCCATCCACTCATCCATCCAAACATGTGTATAGAGTTCTTGGTCCAGACCACTACAAGCATTGAGTTCCACCTTGGCTTAGGGAGCATTGCTCCTGGTGCAACTAACTCTTTTCCTGCCCCCAGTCATGATCCCCCCCAGTGATGGAGAGGAGGATAGCCGCCTGCAGATGAACAAGATCCGGGCACAGCTCATCGGAGCCTTCAAGGAGCAGTTGGAGATGCGGCGCAGCCTGGTGGAGCTGGAGAACACGAACATCGAGCTGCATGTTGACACGTCCCGCCACCTGCTCACCATTGCAGAGTGAGTGTGCCCACTCACCCAGGGCCCAGATGCCATGCATCTGCACAGGGCAAGGAGGCCAGCCAGGACACAAGGGGCCACTGGGAAAGCCCTTTTTTGCTATTGTGCAGCCTCTACCTCCTGCAGGTCTCCCAAGGGGACTTTAGTGAAGGGCACCCTCTCTTCCTAGGCAGAATTCCTGGCCCAATCCTTTCCTGCTCTCCTGCCCCTGTTGCTAAGCTGGGCCGGATGGGGAAAGGCTTGCAGTTCCCTTTGATTTCCTTGTCTCAAGCTAGAGTCCAGAGTCAGCCCTGGCAGGTTAGGATTAAGCCCATTTTACATAAGAGGATGTTGAGGCTCAGAGGGGATGTGGGTTTATCTAAGGTTGTACACCCACTAGGCCAGGACTCATCTACCCATCCACATATACTTGCTATTTGCACCTACTGTGAATAGACTGACCACACATGGAGGGTCTGGCCATGCAATTTGTCATCTGGAGTGGGATGTGTTTAAGAGGGTGAGGGGTGCTATTTATGCTGGGACAGCTGGTGTGCCTAGTCCTGCCCCGGACAAATTAGCACACCTGG
The DNA here is from genome assembly GCF_011100685.1 of Canis lupus familiaris. Classification (NCBI taxonomy): domain Eukaryota; kingdom Metazoa; phylum Chordata; class Mammalia; order Carnivora; family Canidae; genus Canis; species Canis lupus. The sequence goes on along the minus strand of NC_049227.1, from coordinate 14,902,976 downwards.
CTCCCCTGCTTACGGTAACTAACATGGAGTGTTGGGGCCCCAGCCCATTTCTTATTTTGTCCTCCCCACATTCTCCTCTTCCTGCTTCTTCCTGTTTCTTTTCTTTTCTTTTTTTAAATTTTTATTTATTTATGATAGTCACAGAGAGAGAGAGAGAGAGAGGCAGAGACACAGGCAGAGGGAGAAGCAGGCTCCATGCACCGGGAGCCCGACGTGGGATTCGATCCCGGGTCTCCAGGATCATGCCCTGGGCCAAAGGCAGGCGCCAAACCGCTGCGCCACCCAGGGATCCCTATTTTCTTAATTATACACACAGTGTGAGATCTGCACTGGAGGAATTCTTATACCAGGAAAGGCTCTCTGTCCACCTGTTGCTGTGTCCCCCTACCCCACAGTGTCCGTGGCAGTTCACACCCAGCCTGGTGTCCTGTCATCCTCTTTGAGGTTTTGCCCCGAGTGGGGTCATCACAGCTAACCTTCAAAGCCCCAGGTGTACTGTTGCCATCGGGTCCCACGGCTGAGGAAAGCAGGCTCAGTGGGGGCACGTTTGTATACAGGTGGCCTGAGGCCCCCTGGGCAGAGCCGGGTTTGGGGGTGGTGGGCTGGAGGCAGCAGAGTCCCGTGCTTAATCATTCAGCAATCCTGTGTAATGTTCACCGCCTCTTTATTTCCTTCCAATTTTTGTTTGTGCCCAGTTTTTACAAGCCATCAGGTGGAAGTTGTCATGCCCAGGCCTGTGGGTAGACCAGCCCTGGCGTGGCTTGCACCCTGACCCCTGACCCCTCTGTTGCGGCTGCAGCTGGGAGCGTGAGAAGACCCACCAGCATGCACACAGGGAGAGGACGTCAGAGAGGGACGAGGAGCCAGCAGAGGCTGATGCAGACGGGGATGAGGGCGAGTCTGTGGAGCCACACGAGGTGGCTCTGGCCAGAGAGGAAGTCAACATGCTTTTGGCTGAGCAACGGAAAACTGCAGCCCTCAAGGTGGGGAGGAGGGTCTGCCCATGTGTGGTCACATCAGCGGTGTGAACACAGTGCCCCGGGTCAGGCCTACCACAACCAACCTGCCTGTAGATGGGAGCCAGGCTCAGGAAGTAGAGATAAATGGTTCCACATCCCCTGGGGATGTGACCTGGGCTGACTGCAGAGTCCATGCCCTTCATGCTAGTGATGGCAGCAGGGGGTGGCAAGGGTCAGCTCGCAAGAGGACCAGCCCCCGGGGGACCAAGGAGCAGTGGCCGTGCAGACGGGTAGCCCCTGCCTGCCCATCTGCACAGGCAGCTTAAAGGCAAAGCCTCCAGCTTGGAGGGTCTCATGGGCAAGCGCTTTGACCTGGTCCATGTTTTCTGGGGGCATCTCACTCCGTCTTCCCCTGCTCAGGTCTTCCTGACCTGGGCAAGGGCCAGAGGAAGCCCGGTTCCTCCCTGGGGAAAGAAGCCTCTAACACTCCTGTTTCTGAGAAGAGCTGGCTATTTCCATGAGCTGTTAATGCGGTAGCTCATTCTTTTGCGGTCCTGCTTCAGAGAAAGGGCAGAGCTGGCACGGCTGCAAAGCTGGGAAGTGCCCTGGAGCAGCCACTGGATCAGCACATTAACATTAGCCTGCTCAGTGCTCAGTGCTCAGTGCTCAGGGGTGTGTTCCGGCTCATGGAGGAAGCATCTGCTAAGGTCCAGGTGCTGACAGCAGGGGGCACTTACTTCGGTGAAGAGCCACAGAGCCTAGCCGAGAAGCTCCTCCTGTTGCTGCATCTCCCCTGGAGATTATGGGATCTCCCTTCGAAAGTCCTCTAATATTAAAAATAAGAATGATGCCTTTTGTTTAAACCAATAATGTGCATGAGCAGAGAGCATGACTTCAAGAGTCAAATATTGGTATTGAGATGTAGTGTAGCATGAAAATGAGTCCATCCATTAGCGAGTTAACCAGTGAATCAAGAACAAATCGATGTTTTAAGTGTCCAACTCCATGCCAGGCCTGGGGATATAAAGATGAAAAAGACCTTCTGTGTGACTTAAGCTGTCAGTGTGCCGGGACCCTCCCCACCCATGTGGGGAGGACCTCAGGCAGAGGGGAGGAGGGCCATGCCAGGGGGCTGAGCCAACTCCTCCCAAAGTTGCCCCCTCCCAACCTCAGAAGAAGAGTGAAAGGCTGGAGCACGTCCTCCTGGGCCTCACCAGTGGTTGTCATCCTGCCTGTGTCTGGGACAATGGTCCTGGGGGTGGGCACGCCCAGCAGCCTTGGCTGCAGCCTTGGTTTCCCACAGTGGAGACAACAGGGAGGTATGAGTCCTGGGGTGTGTTCTAAGATGCAACATGTTCATAGAAAATATGAAGCACAGGAGGGCCAGGAGACCAGGAGATGACCACCGTTGGAAAGATGGTCATAGTCACACTTCCAGGAGAAGAGGGCATGGAGTGCCATGTGGGGCCACATGGGGAAGCACCAGGGCTGGTCAGGAGGCAGAGGGGGGGACACTGTAGGGAAGAGCCTGTTTATGGTTTCTGCAAGAAAGAGGGGCGAGGTGGGGTGAGCAGGCTTAGGATGAGCAGGCTGGGGACCGGCTAGTCTGAGTAATTCTGGTGGGCTCTGGGGTTGAGGTTGTCCCGGTTGTCTGGTCCCTGGGAGATTGGGGCAGGGATACAGTGGCCCAGAGCATGAGAGCCCCATGGAGGAAGGGAGTTTGGGTACAGGCACTAGGTTGGCTGGTGTACATTTGAGAAGTGCGCCCCTGGGTGAGTGGTTCAGGATCCTCAGGAACTAGCTAGACTTGGGAGGGTCAGTCCCTTCAGGGTCGGTGAGGTCCCAGGTATGAGAGAATAGAACAGAGAAAATAAAGGACGTGGTTAGTGCAGGGTGATGGCCACATGTCCCCTGAGCCCATAGATCACATCATGTTTTCATGGGTACAGGCTGCAAAGCTGAGCCCACAAGGATGAGCACGCATGGGACCACAGGCCCCAGGCACCTGTCCTGAACCCCTGGTCTCTCTGCCAGGCTGGGCTGGAGCAGCGCCTGGCCAATGCCAAGAAGAAGGCCTCACAGCTGGAGAAGCTGCTGCCCACGCAGGTCATCAGTGAGGACCAGCGGGAGGTGCTACGGCTGCTGTGCCGGGCCCACGAGCTGGAGGTGGAGAACACGGAGCTGCAGGCCAACAATCTGTGCCGGAGGAACCTCATGTGCCAGAAGGACTTTGTGATCCAGCGCTACCACCAGCACCGGCTGCTCTGTGAGCAGCTCATCCAGGATCAGTGGCAGCTGATTCAGGGTGAGGCCGCCCCATCCCAGCCCCAGAGGGACGAGGCACTGCTCATGGTCGGGGACAGTCCCAGTCCCCAGTGGCCTGGGGGCGGGGGGGACAGCAGTCAGCCTTCAGCCCTCCCCTGTCCCCGGGCCCCTGTGCCCGGTTATGAAACCCTCTCCAGGTGTACAGGTAAGCGAGGAGTAGCCAAGCACAGTGTGCAAGGTGTGCTGGTTAGTGTGAGGGATCCGGGCACACGCACACACATGGCATGTATGGCACAGACCATCCGGGGGGCAGTGAGGGTAACTGAAAGACCCCATATGGAAACCCCACCGTCTAGAAAATCCTCCTTCATCAGTTTGGACTATTTGCCTTCAAACGTCCATAAAAAAGAAGACACCATCTTCTCCACAAGTAGGGCTGTCACCCACGCCTGCTTTCCCGGCTCCGCAGGGGTTGGCATCGCTGTGCCGGAGTCCCTGGCCAGGCGGCGCTGCCTGTACTCACGGGAGCTGGGCGCGGGCTCGCTGAACCGCCTGCTGCTGCTGCACGCCGTCATGTCCAGCTCCCTGCGGGTGAGTCCCGTGGACTGTGGCACCGCAAGGGGACCCTCAGGGATCCCCCACCCAGCCCTGAGCCAGGCGCCGGAGCCAGCAGCACTGGGTGGCCAAGCCAGTGGCCGGGCTTCCAGGAGGTTTGGGGAGGCCCTGAAGGTTTGCTAGCAGAGGCGCTCCCGAGCTGAGCGTGAGGTGGACCGTGGTGCTTCAGGGACCCCAGGAACGGCATTCTGGGGAGCCTTGGCTGGATCTGGTGTGTTAGCTCTCCTTCAGGGCATGCTGGCAGTCTCCTGCATGGTGGGTGGCATCTGGCGCCAATTCTGGGGACTCCTGAGGGAAGAGGGCTGGGGCAGGGCTCTGCATCCACTCTTCAGACAAAGGCTGTCATCACTGGCTGCACCCCTGCCTGCAGCTACGGCCCCCTGCCCCCCTGCTCCACCTTCTCAGGAGAGTAAAGGGGAGCCCTCCAGGCTTCAGGCAGAGTGGGTGAGGGGCAGTAGCCAGAAATGTGGCATGGGGAGGTGTCCAGGGATCTAAGAGTACATAAAGCCATGTCCCACCCCTGGTTAGAGGTCCCCGATCCGAGGGCTCCCCACGTCTGCTGCTGCCAGCAGGGGCTGTGTCCCCATCTGGACCCCTGCTCTTCCTGTGTTTCCTGTGGACTGTGTCAGTGTCCCCAAGACACCCTCAGGTTCACTTCTTTATAAAAAGTATTACACTAAACCAGAACCGTCCCCATTAAGCAACCCCTCCCCAGCCCCTGGCACCACAATCTTCTTGGTGTCTCCACGGGTTTGATGACCCCAGGGACCTGAGAGCCCTTGTCCTTCCATGACTGGCTTATTTCACTGAGTACGACACCCTTCTGGTCTGTCCCTGTGGTGGCCGGTGTCAAGACGTCTTTACTATTTAAGGCCGAGAGAGGGATGCCTGGGTGGTTCAGTGGTTGGGCGTCTGCCTTCAGCTCAGGGCCTGATCCAGGGATCTGGAATCGAGTCCTGCATCGGGCACCCTGCGTGGAGCCTGCTTCTCCCTCTGCCTGTGTCTCTGCCTCTCTCTCTCTCATGAATAAATAAATCTTAAAAAAAAAAAAAAAGGTCGAGAGATACTCCGCTATGTGGACGGGCCTTGTGTTGATGCCACCATGGACTTGGGGTACGTCCACCTCTTGACTGTTGTGTGTACCGCTGCCATGAACGTGGACGTAGAAAGATCTGTTTGAGTCCCTGCCCTTAGTTCTTTGGCTATAAGCCTGGAAGTGGGATTGCTGGGTCACGTGGTGACTCTGTGTGGCTTCTCGAGGGCGTGCGGGCTTTCGAGGGTACTCTGACAACAAGCAATCTGCCTGTGCACCACTTTCACTCAAGGGTCAAGGCTATTCCCTGACACTCCCTGGTGCTTGCCTGTGCACACGGCATCCTTTCGGACTCTGTGCTGGGGAGGCCCAGTCAGAGGTGAGCCTCCCTGCTGGGTGGTTTCTTTCCAGCGATAGTGGCCAGGCGGATTTCTGTGGCCCCTCGCAGATCTGTGCATGATGCCTGTGTCCACAGTCCGTGCCGCCTCCCTCAGCTCCTCTTTCTGGCCCCAGGATGGCTCTGTTCTGAACACATCCCCGCCGCCGCCGGAGGAGGCCAGCCGAGACCAGCTGGACGACAGGAAGGACCTCCCATGGGGCGCCCAGTTCGAGCTGCCACCCATGCTGCTGGAGACAGACAGGTACCTGCACTGTCCCCTCTTCCGACTGGGCATTGCCGTGCCCTCAGCTGGCGGAGTGCAGCAGTAGGGACCAGAGGCCGGCCCTGGGGGTCCCGGCTGCAGAGCCTCCCCTCGGGAAGTCCATCTAACATTGCTTAAGATGAATAAACATATCCCAGGAGGCGCTAGCTCTGCAGGGTGGTTATGAGGCCAGGAGTGGGCTGCCAGAAAGGCCATTTTCACTTTACGTGTATTTTGTTCATGCTCCGCCGCTGTGTCCCACCCTCAATGCTTTTCCCCTCTCTTCTGTTGACTTTTCTTCCAACACCAGAACAGACCAGTAAACCCAGCACTCACTGACTCGACCCCTGATTTTCACGTTAGCATTTGGCCAGTTTGTGTCCTTGTCTGAGCCACTCGGGCTGCCTGACCTGATGGAATGTCCAGGACCGGGGTCTCACCGCGGCCACTTACTTCTCACAGTTGTGGAGCTGGGCGTCCAAAACGGAGGTGTGGCGGGGTGTCGCTCTGGCAAGGAGCACACGGCCGCATCCAGGCTCGTGTGGTAGAGACCGTGCACCTCCTCTCTTGGGGGACACGGTCCTGTGTCCTCAGGGCCCCACACACTGACCTCCCGAAGACCCCTCTCCGGATACAGTCACCAGGGTGTCAGAGCTTGGGAGGACACAGTTCAGGTCAAGTCACTGTGGTCACCTGGGTCACAAACATTGTGACATTTCCCCCCCAGTATGTCAGTATGCAGGTTCTGCAGCTGGGACTCCTCCCTTTGTGACCACAATGCAGTCAGCATCCTAGCAAAATCAGCGACACATCTTCAACATCCTCTTATCCTCCCTAGGGTCACAGTTCTCCAGGGTTGCCCCCAATACCTTGGCAGCTGGTTTGTCTAAATCAGGGTGCAGTGAGGGCCTGGATGCTGCATTTGGCTGCAATGCCCAGGCTTGATCCATGCCCTTTGGGGGAACGAGAACACCAGGGTCCATCTTCGGTGCATGCACATATGTGCATATGTGTGTTTGTGTATACATGTGTATGCATATGCACATGTATGGTTTGTGTGTATGTTTCGTGTGTGCATGTTTGCATGTTTCGTATTTGCGTGTGTGTCATGTGTTTCATGTGTGTAACATGTGCATGTGCATATGAAAACAAAGAGCCCCATCCCCCCAGTCGAGACTAGATGCCTCGTCCACCTGCTCCTGGGCCCATGCTGCCTTCCTGCTCTTGGCTCACACCTATCTGAACTTGCACTTGGCCCAGTGATTAGAGAAGATGGGTGTCGACCCCACACTGTCACAGTGCTGATTGTAGGTCGCTTGCGAAGTGAGCCCCCCACCTTCAGGCCTCAGTGTAGAGAGGAGTGGGCTCTCCCTGCCTGTTGCAGAGCCATTGCTGCAGCAGCTGGAACGGTAGCCACACAGCAGGCCAAGCTACCTGCAGGCCATGTGCTGGACACTGGTCCATGTTCCGCACAGCACAAGAGGAGCTGTGTCACCCGGCAGACAGGGTGTGCTGCTGCCACCCGCTGCCTCAGCTAAGGCGTGCAAGCTGGTTCCCTTGGCAACAGCTAAGGCCGGCACAGGGTTCCTAGTAGGGAGGAGTCCCTGGGACCCTGCCCACAGGTAGTTGGCAGCCAGGCTTTATGTCAGGCTGACCAGTGCTTGAGTCCCGGGGATGCCGGTCATCCGCGCCCCAGGATCCTGGTCAAGTGGCTGGCTGGCCTGAGCCTCAGGCGCCCTTTGTCTAGATGGGTTCCATGATACCTCCCTGAAGGGCTGTGCGTGCCTGACACAGTGGGGACATGACACAGAGCTGCCGTGATGATGACAGCCTAATGTGAGCGGGTGGGGGATGGGAGCCGGTCAGCTTCCTCGCGTGTGAGCAGGACTTCCGGGCCAGAGCTGGGCCTCTGTCCCCGTACCCCTTCCAACTTTCCTGTTGCTGTTGGTCCCGATTCAGAATGCTTTTGGCTGCAAGTAAGAGAATTTTCAATGTGAACGACCTGATCTAAATAGGGTGTGTTGTCTGATGAGAATTTGGAGGATGAGTGGACTTGGAGCTATTATTTAAATGACTTGATGATGCCCGTGTCCTTGGCATGCAAATAGTGTCTCCCCTTTGGGTCAAAGAGGCTGCCACTGCTCCACAGATCGTACCTCCATATAACCACACCTCAAAGAGGAAGGGAGGGCATAGGTGGTCTCATTCCACAGGTGGAAATAGGATTGGAGGAGCTCAGGAGCTTGCTGGAGGTTCACCATAAGGAAACACAGGCCAAGCATTTGTCTCTAGTTTGGGCTCCTGGCCACGGTGTTAGGGAGCCCTGCGCTCTGCAGATAGAATCCCCGAGGCCTCCCTGATCCGCACAGTGCTTGAACACCCCGTGTCATTGAGCTCGCTTGTGGTCTTCCCAGCAGCTCAGCATATTACCACTCCAATCTCGAAGATGGGAGAGCAGAGGTCAGGGGCATGGGGACACTCATCAGGAAGCCTGGGTATGATGCATGACACTTTGTTCTTATATAGTCATTGATGACCCGTATTGATGGGAAGCTGCTAGAAAACCCCATTCTTACAGACTAGACCCATAGGATAGGGGAAGTTCTGGCTGGAAGGTTATCAGTGGTCCCTTCCCCTTCTAACGACCCAAGTCTTCCTTCCACATGGGTCCTGGGCAAACTCTGTGTCTGGTCCAACCTCCTCTCCTTGCTGTGCCAAGCTGCTCCCTGCCCTAGGGCCTTTGCCCGTGCTGTCCCTGGCAAGTTTTTCTGCCAGCACTCAGCATAGCTCTTCCATCGCCATCCTTCGGGCCTCAGCTTAGACGTTTTGTCCTGTTCTCTTTCTACCACTGCTGATCTAACACCAGTTGGACATGCTGCAGCCCAGTGCTTTTTTTTTTTTTAACATTAAAAAAAAATTATTCATGAGAGAGAGAGAGAGAAAGGCAGAAACACAGGCACAGGCAGAGGGAGAAGCAGGCTCTATGCAAGGAGCCCAATGTGGGACTTGATCCCAGGACTCCAGGATCACGCCCTGAGCTGAAGGCAGACGCTCAACAGCTGAGCCACCCAGATGTCCCTGCAGCCCAGTTCTGGCACGAACCCTGCCCCCCTCAGAGTTGGCACAGTACCCACTGGTTAGGGCCTCTGTCCTCTACAAGATTGACCCCATGTCAGATGCCAGATGCCCTCTCTGTCCAGCTGACTACAACCTCGGGGTTCCTGCAGCCCCCTCAGGTTTGGTAGGGACTCAGCTCCTGTGCCCAGTGTGACCTCTGACCATGGCAGCATACAGATGCCACTTGCCCTGGCCTGATACAGGCTGTGGCACCCCGGGGTTCAGGCTCTACTTTCCTCGGCTGGACAAGGCCGAGGGGCCCTTGCTGCTGGCTCAGCAGCTGCCTCTGTGTGTCACCCACAACAGTGGCTACAGGTCGTCACAAGGCACACCATCAAAAACGCTGGGAAAGCAAGATTCCCTTCTGCCCCCGCCGTCCCTCCGCATCCTGCTAACCCCTCCATCTCACGAGGTTGGTGTGCAGCCCTAACCAGGGCCCGGGCCCGGGCTCTGGTGAGGCCTCCTCTGCCCCTGCAGAGCTGTGGGGGGAGGGGCCACAACAGGTGATGGGGCTTGGGGGTAGGGGGAGGATGTGAATATTCACACCTCTATGTCAGTAATTCTGGGCCTTTCCTGTGAACTGCCTTTAGAAAGCTGCCTGTCTCGTGATCACTACTAGTACGCTCACTCTGGATCTGTGCTGAGGACAACCCCTGCCCCACAGGGAGCCCTCTGCCCTAGCGGGAGCTCTGGAAAGCTCCAGTCCCCTGGGGGAGGCCCTATCTGTGACCCCAGGTGGTGTGTAAAGGCCCTGGGCCCTCTGCCCGTGGGAGTGCCTCCTGGGTGTCCCAGATCCAGGGATGGGCTTCTTCAGGCACCTTCCTTGGCCCTCCCCTACCCCCACCCTGCACCCACCCCCCCGCTGCTAAGAATAAACCACTTGCCTTGAGTCACTAGCCATGAGTCAGCTTCAGGGACCCAGCCTGGGGCTGGCCAACCGGAGTGGCCCAGTGCTGTCTGACCATCCCTGCTGCTGGTTCCCTGTAGCAGTCGAGCTCCCTAAGTGTGAAGAATTTGGTCTCCAAGCTGTGCTCCCCCACTGGCCGGGACCTGGGCGCCTCACAGGTGGCAGCGGAGGCTGGTGGCCTGGCCCTGAGCGCTCAGGCCCTCAAGGAGATGGCCGTGAGCACCAAGAGCATTGCCCTCATCGCGGCCACCCGGCGCTCCAAAGCACAGGACCGCGAGGGTGGCGGTGGCCGCTCCTCCATCCGCCTTCTGGAGGAGGTGGCCCCGGACTCCAGGGCCCCGAAGGCCAGCGTCACCCCAGACCCAAGCCCAGCAGACAGGAGGTGGCTCCTTGCCAGCCCGGGCAGGGACTGTTCTACGGAGAGGAAGGCCAGGAGGAAGCGGTCACCCTCCCTCACCTGGAGCGTGCAGACGGTGGGTGGACACTGCCTGGCCACCTCGCCCAGTCCTGGGGTCCAGCTGGGACGGTGGGGTGGGGGTCGGGACTGGCTCCCACAGTTACAGTGGATGCAGGAGGGCCCCAGGTGCAAAGTAGTTGGAGGGAGGACACCCAGCCCCACCACCCCTTCCTAATAGGAAGCTGCATGTGTGCATGGTTTCTGTAGGCAGGTCACAGTGCAGGCACCAGCTCCTGATCTGTTTCCTCCCTTAACATTCTTTCATAAATTCTCAAGTGTCTATATGATATTCGAATTTTAGCCCTGAAAAGATACATCACTTGGTTCTAGCGCATGTCACTAAATAGTAACCATGTGAGTCGCAAAGCACTGCCCACCACAAGGTGCCCCTCTCCAACCAGAGCCTGGCACCAGGCCTGGCACTCACGGCCTCCCACTGCCAGGGCTGAGCTCCACGCGCAGTCCCATTGTGCAGCCACTTACGGTTGTCTGCTCCCTGTTCCATGGCCAAGAGGTCGTCTTTCATTTCCGACCACTTCAGCATCCCTCTGTGGGCAGTGTTCTTCATGTCTAGTTAACTTCTTGGGACATTGGACAATGTTGACCTCTGAACTCTCAACAACATTTAAGCAAAATCTAGCATACAGCAGAGCTCCACACTGATTGCTCCCTGGCCACACTGATCCCTTGCTGGCCATAATGATCACGGTGGTGTGAAGTTATACTCGCATGGGGGAGAGGGTGGGTTTGGCACGGGTTCCAATCTGTGTGGAAGTGGTGTTCCCTTGATGAGGTTTCTTTCTGTCCTATACTTGGTTATATAAACTGGAGGAAGTGAGCAATTTTCTCTCTGGGCAAGCTGGTTGGTGGCCAGGGACCAGACAGATGTCATTCTACCCCTGCCAGCCCCACAGTAGACATTTGCTGATTCACACTGAAACCACTCTGGTAATCACTCAGTAGGATTAACGGTAGGACTGTAGCAGGGGTCAGAAGGTGAGGATACCAGTGAGGGCTCTGCAGACAAATGGAACCAGTAGGATGTGCGTGTGTGTGCATGACACAGATGCTCACACACTCAAACATACATTCACATGCACACAGGTCTCACACATAGACATACACATGCACACTCATAGGCACACACACAACATACATGCACACATGCACATACATACACAGAGAAGAAGGTTTATTATAAGCAGTTGGCTCACATAATTTATGGAGGCTGACAAATTCCAGAACCGGGGTTGGCAAGCTAGAGACAAGTTCAAGTCCAAAGGCAGGAAAAAAACAAAGTTCCACTCAAGGCAATCAGGTAGGAGGGGGATCCCTTACTCTCAGGAGAGTCAGCCCTTTTGTTCTATCCAGGCCTTCAACTGATTGGACAAGTCCCATCCACCCAGCAGTGGGAGATCTGCTTTACTCAATAGTCTATCTATTTATTTTATTTATTTATTATTTTTTTAATAGTCGATCTATTTAAATGTTAACCATTTAAACCTCCATTCTGGGGCTACTGAGAGTTAAAAATGGGGAGGAAAGACAACCAGTAGCCAGCAGAGGATCATTCATTCACTTATTCATTCATTCACTCACTCATTCATTCCTCTCTGGGGGTTGGATGAGAGCATGAACAGTAATTCTGCTTCTGTCCGCTGAGGTCCTTCATGGCCTGTAGCAGTCTGCCACACAGTAGGTATTTAATCCATGCATGGCTTCAGCTCAACATGACCTTGACATGTCACTCCTTCCCCACCCTGTGCTTGTCCCTGCAGGCAGCAGAGCATGGGGCTGAGAGCCAGCCGTCCCCAGCAGTCCTGCAGCTCACCAAGTCATCTGGAAAGAGCTTCTTCCCTCCCGTCCCCGCGGCCTCCAAGATAAAACCCAGCCTCAGTTCCCACACAGGTACAGGGTTAAAAAAACAAAACAGCATACTGGGGCTTCGTCTGTGTCTTAAGACTCTGGGCAGCCCAGGTGGCTCAGTGGTTTAGCACCTGCCTTTGGCCCAGGGTGTGATCCTGGAGTCCTGGGATCGAATCCCACATCGGGCTCACTGCAGGATTCTCCGTCTGCCTGTGTCTCTGCCTCTCTCTCTCTCTCTCTCTGTCTCTCAAGAATAAATAAAAAAAATCTTAAAATTTTTTAATTTTTATTTATTTATGATAGTCACACACACAGAGAGAGAGAGAGGCAGAGACATAGGCAGAGGGAGAAGCAGGCTCCATGCACCGGGAGCCCGACGTGGGACTCGATCCCAGGTCCTCAGGATCACACCCTGGGCCAAAGGCAGGCGCTAAACCGCTGTGCCACCCAGAGATCCCCTATAAAATCTTAAAAAAAAAAAAAAAAAGACTCTGTGCCTTCTGCCTCCTGCCAAGGGTAGATCTTTGGAAAGTGTGACAGTTTGGGCCGTTACCAGCTGTCTGCTCCTTGGTGTTAGTTTCAGGTTTTCGGTGCAGGGAGTGGACCAAGGCCACTGGCTTCATGAGAACAAACATTCCCAGGGGCACTGTTTTGCTTCTGGCCCTTCCTGACACCCTGACACCCCAACAGTTTGAAATGGTGGTTAAAAACACGGCAGGCTGCCTGTGTGCAGTCTGTCTTGGTCTAGGTTTGAATTCTAGCTCCTGTGGTTGTTACAGTACAGGACATGCTCATGGTGAGAACTTTGGAATATAGATAAAATTATAAATGGAAGAAAACCACCCATAGGATCCACCATCCAGAAGCAGTGGCCATGAGGTGGCCTTGTTTTGGGTGAGCAGCAGCGTGAACACCAACGCCTGTTGTAGGGACAGTGTGTTGCTGGCATATCACAGTAGTAGATGTAGTAGAGTGGAGGTGTTGGTGCTCCTCCAGGGGTGCCCACAAACTGTCCCTGGCCTGCAACAGAAGGCCAAGCTTTTATTTTTATTTTTTTTTAAAGATTTTATTTATTTATTCATGAGAGACACAGAGACACAGGCAGAGGGAGAAGCAGGCTCCATGCAGGGAACCTGATGTGAGACCCGATCCCGGGTCTCCAGGATCACGCCCTGGGCTGAAGGCGGCGATAAACCGCTGAGCCACCTGGGCTGCCCAGAAGGCCAAGCTTTTATTTTATTTTATTTTATTTTATTTTATTATTATTTTTTTATTTTATTTTTAAGATTTTATTTATTTATTCACAAGAGACACAGAGAGGAAGAGACATAGGCAGAAGGAGAAGCAGGCTCCATGCAGGGAGCCCATGTGGGATTCGATCCTGGATCCCAGGATCACGCCCTGAGTGAAAGGCAAACGCTCAACCTCTGAGCCACTCAGGCATCCCGAAGGCCAAGCTTTTAGAAAGGCGTGTGGCAGTTTGGCGGTACGACCACTTGTGGTAAATGGCCTGCCTTCTGTCTTTTAAAAATTTTCCAATTAGTCTTTCTAGTGATTCATTATTGTTATTTTTGCAAAAATATTAGTCCCATATGGGCTGGAGAAACCTGACAAGCAGGCCAGTCCTCACCACAGAAGGGCCTATCCCGCTGGCCACGTCATCAGAGCTCACTATTGCACAGTGTTACTGTGTGTGAGGCACTGGGTGGGTGTCAGCCCACCTGTCCTCATGGTGGCTCTGTCCCCATGGTCCAGAGAAGGAAACTGAGGCACAGGAGTTCAGGGCCTTCCCCAAGGTCACACGGCTGGGAGCGACAGACCTGATGCCTAACTCTCAACCACACTTGCGTGCTTTCCCTCACGTCTTGTTTCGTTATCTTTATTCTTTGCGGGCATGTTACGGCCCTCGCTGTAGATTTCGAAGACCATGGCAGTGGTGTGCACGGCCACACAGTGTCTCACTGGTGGGTGTGCACCTTGGCACAACCTGGTTCATAGCCACACTCTCAACCTTCTCAGGAATCTCTGATCTTGGGGACAGAATTCAGATTTACCTGTGATTTCTCAGTTCAGCTCCTGGAACTGCTGGCAGCAACGCAGGCCTGCAAGAATAGCACTTCAAAACCTTAAAAAAACACTTAAAAAAAAAAAAAACCGCCACTTAAAGTGTTCTTTAGCCATATGGGATTTGACGCTTTAAAAGCTTTTATTTACTTATCTTCTTGTTTACGTGCTCATAAAATAGTAATGCTGCCCCAGAGAGCACAGCAGCGTCAGGCATGGGAACTCCGAAGTGCAGGGTTGGGCGTGTGCCCACCACTCTCCTCCTGTCAGGCAGCCAGGCATGCTGGACGCCAATGCCCCAGGTCCTTGCTGGGAGGGGCCCGGTGATGGCACCTGCCTGGGAGCGGGGGGCGCTGGGCATCTCCGGAGAGGCCTAGTTGTCAACCGTGTAGCCAAAGTCTCTGGGATCCTGTGATCACCCGTCCCCTGGAGACAAGCTCCTTGGAACCTGTCTCTATGGGTGATTTTCTTTTTTTTTTTTTTTAGATTTTATTTATTCATAAGAGAGACATGGAGAGAGAGGCAGAGACATAGGCAGAGGGAGAAGCAGGCTCCATGCAGGGAGCCAGATGTGGGACTCGATCCTAGGACCCCGGGCTCATGCCCTGAGCCGAAGGCAGATGCTCAACCGCTGAGCCACCCAGGTGCGCTCTACGGGTGACTTAAAAAGGAGTTTGCTTTTCCCACTGTTTTATTATGAAATTGCTAATGTACCCAGAAGTACAGACAAGAGTACAATAACCTCTGGTGGAGCCATCCCGGCGCCAGCAGCAGGCTGTCCTCTGCTGATTCTGTTTCTGTGCTCCCGCAACACGTTTCCATCTGCTCGTTTGTTATTTGCTTTCCTGGAGAGGTTTCAAGAAAATCCCAGAGCGTGCCACTTCACCCATGAATCTTTCAAGAGCTTTCTGTCTGTGATGACAGAGTATTTGTTGCGCATCACGGCTAGACGAGTTCAGCACGTTTCCCCATGTCTGTGTACAAAAGAAACCAGCCTTTTCCAAAGAAACCAGAGTGGACTGTATTGGCCCCCTCAGTTGGTGAGAAGGGGGCAGAGCCTGAGCCCCCAGCTTGGGGGAGGTGCTGAGCCCTGCTTTGTGGGCACCCCTTCTCTCGACTATGTCTGCAGAGCCCCACGGGGCACAGAGGCTCCCCCCTCTACAGCTGCGTGTTTCTGTGATGGAAGAGTTAGAGCCCGTTAGCATCAGTGGTCCTCCTGCATGCTCAGCCGCTGGTTGAACGGGTAAACTGAGTGGAAGTGATGTCTCCAGGCCCACACCGCGTGTCGATGGTGCAGCCAGGGCTGGTGCTCCCGGGGTCCCGCCACTGGGCCTGAATGTCTCTGCCTGGGGGAGGAACACGCGTGTCCTTGGCAGGTGTCCAAGGAGGCCCTGCAGGAAGCCAGGGTTACCCGGGTGTTCTGTATCTCTGGCCTGTGCAGGGAGCTGTGGGTCACCACTGATGGCGTCTGCACAGGCTGCAGCTCCCCTGGGGCAGGGTCCTTGGGCCAAGAGACCCTCACAGTTTTGTTTTTTTTTTAAGATTTTATTTATTCATAAGAGACACACACACAGAGAGAGAGAGAGAGAGAGAGAGAGAGAGGGAGGGAGGGAGGGAGGGAGAAAGGCAGAGACAGGCAGAGGGAGAAGCAGACTCCATGCAGGGATCCCAATGTGAGACTTGATCCCAGGTCTCCAGGATCACACCCTGGGGTGGAAGCAGGTGCTAAACCACTGAGCCACCCAGGGATCCCCGAGACCCTCACAGTTTTAATGTGACTGCATGTTCTCTGTTCAGGGCAGTGGTGTCACTGGCCCTGGATTCATGCCTGCCGTGAATCACGTCTGGGTGTGCAGCTTTGAGCCACAGTCCTGGAGGCCTGTGAATGGGGGAAGAATGGCCATCACCGAGTGGACAGGGCATGGATGCCAGGAGATGTAAATGTATCTCCTCATTTATCACTTGCAGAAACCCTACCACGTATGTGCCCATTTCACAGAATGATGGGCAAGGAGCATAGCTCACCCCAGCCACTCCTGTGCCCGTCCATGGCGGCCCAGGCCTGAGCCCACACAGGTGCTCCTGCACTTTGCTCTCATCCCTGTCCTGGGCCGAGCACAGGGTCTGTCTTCCCCATGCTCTCTGCCAGCTAGTTCGGGGAGCATGAAACCTGTCCTGAAACCATCCTAAAAGGTGATCTGATTCCTCTAGATGAGGAGCTCTTGCTGCCCCCCGATCAGGCACTACTTAATTGACATTCAGAACTGCTAGGGATGTTCATCCCTAAAGCAGTGACGACAGGCCAAGCCCGGCCCTGAGCTTGGAGGAGACTGGTCAACTGGCACCGCAGTTTAAAATCATGTGAAAGTCACATCGTGCACAAAATGTAGAAGTCCAGCTTCTCCTGTGAGAGGAGGGGCTGGACACAGATGGCTCCCCCCATCCCCGCCTTCAGCGCCTGATGTGGCCGCTCTGGACATTTGTCCTCGCTGACTGCACCATGTCAGCGCCCACAGTGCCCACAGCGCCCCATCCTCCCCCCCACCCCGCCCCGTGGCTGCTGCTGGATGCGAGCTCCTGTTGACCCTCTTCTGCGGGCTCCCTGAGCGCAGGGACGTTAGGCTCTGTGTGCCTGGTAAATACAACAGATGCTCAACAGACAACAGATGGATGGCCAGACAGATGGACGGCTGCCCCCACACCGCGAGGCCAAGGGCTCGGTCACATTGACCGCTGGGCTCGCTGGGTCTCTGGCCTCCTTCTCTCGTCGCGTCTCCCGACCAGCTCGTGTGCGTCTCCCTGTGCTGGTCAGGAGCCTTGTTCAAGTCCGACCCACGTTCTTTTCAAACTGCGGTAAAACTCATACACAGAACTCCGCGTTATAACGTGTGCAACGCGGTGGCATTTACTATGTTTACAGTGTGGTGGGTCCACACCACTGGGTGGTTCCAGAACCTTTCATCACCCCAAAAGAAGACCCTGAGTCCCATTCCTCCCCCTCCACGCCTGGCTAGGCTCTGGCAACACTGATGTGCGTCTGGTCCACAGGGTCGGCCTGTTCCGGCCCCTTCCTGCAAACAGGCTCCCATGACATGCGGCTGTGGGTCTGGCTTCTTGCACGGGGCGTCCCCCTCTGGGCTGTGGCAGCAGCAGCACGGGTGCCCTGGAATGGCCAGTGGCCGAGGACTATTCCTTCAGCCGCATGACACACGTTGTGTCAGGTCCATCGGTGGTTTCCGCCTCTCAGTCTCCGTGAATATCGGCATGTGGCTGTCTGCTTACACGTTTGTTTCCGGGTCTTTGGGGTAACACCTGAGAGTGGGTCTGTAGGTCACAAAGCAATTCTCCGTTTAATTTTCTGGGAGACCACTGCCCCGATTCCCATCAGGGCCACTCCATGTTGCATCCCCACCCAAGACAGTCCTGAGTCTCTGTGCTGCTCCTGCGGGATCAGGCTGTCACCTCTCCTGGGACAGGAGAGAGAGAGGAAGCAGCCAGACCCTTGGACTCCCTGTTTCTTCCCCGATTCTCCCAGCAGCAGCGGGCTCAGCCTGCCCCCCTCTCGTGGGGACACAGGGCACATAGGTGCCCGGGGCAGGCAGGTGTTGGGAAGAGAACAGAGTGGACAGGGCTGACCACAGGGCTGGGGGTTGGAGCTCAGGCTGTCGGGCGGCCTCTGCACCTGGGCACCCAGTGGGGTCTGGGGGAGACACCTGCTCCCTCGCTGCTTCCTCTTCTGATTAAACTCTGCTCGGTAAACCAGGAAACCCTCCCCATTGCTGTGTCGTGGCTGCTCGCAGCAAACAGGGGAAGGAGAGGGAAGGAGAGGGAGAGGAGAGCTGGTTGCTGGGGGAGGGAAAGGGACCAAAGCCACGGGGGAGGGGGGGATAGGATGTTCCAGAAAGGACAGGGCTGTAGGGGGTACAAACGAGGTAGCCTCACCAAAGAGCCCGCTGGGCGCCTGTAGGTCCTAAGTGCCCTGCACCAGTTGTTCATTGTTTCCTTTCAGGCCTCACAGGGGTGGGGGGTGGGGGGTCACTAAAATAACGTCCTCTCCTCTCCCATTCACCGTGTAGACGAGAAGATGCTCCAGATGCCCGAGGTCAGCTTCACCTTCCCCAGCGCCACGTGGCAGAGCAGCCCGGGCCCAAGCAGGGCCCCACTCCTGCCCCGGGACATCCGAGGTCAGTGCCTGAGCAATCCCACGGCTCACGCGTCCCTGTCTGCCCGCCACCCCCCAACCGGCCCTGCCGCTCCCCACTTGCCCCTGCCACGTGCTCAGTAGCCACGCTCGCCCGCTGGCCACTTGATGGGACGGCACAGGTCTAGCACACGGGCAGACCCACCGCGCCAGCCCGCGGCTTTCATTCAGAAACAACACTGGTTGCTTCGTGTAATCGAGAGTTAAAACAACCTCCCAGAGAAGTTGTGCTAATTTTGCACATTTGCCTGAGGCACCGTGAAAGTGCCAGTTTGGCCATAACATTGTCAGGCCTGAGTGTTAACCTTAAAATACAAAGGACGCATCCTATTCCTCTTCTGCTCCTGTGTCTTGATGACACTAATGCTGAATCCCAGAGACAGTTTAAGCCGTGTTAGCATCTGCGTTCCTCCGTGTAATCCTCACCCCAGCCTGGGAGGCATGTGCTGCCTGAATCCTTGCTGGGGATGGGAGACTCCCTCTGGCAGCACTTCCTGCCCTCCTCCCCACCTCCACACCAGCACACAACCCGGCATCTGGAAGGAGGAGTATAAATCAGCAGTAGGCCTAAAGCCCACCAGGGAGGGAAGTCCTTTCTTTGATCTAACCTGGATCTGTCTTACTGTACCTTTAACCTATTCCCTCCTGTTACTGTTTCAGAATAGGTCAGGAACTCCTCATTACCATGCCCCTCTTTTCAAGGGTTCTTGGGGAAAGGGTCTCAAAAGTGTTTGTTGCCCTGGGGCCAGCGGTACAGGCCAGTTTATTTGTTTTTTATTTTTTTAGAGATTTTATTTATTTATTCATGAGAGACACACAGAGAGAGAGAGAGAGAGAGGCAGAAACACAGGCAGAGGGAGAAGCAGGCTCCATGCAGGGAGCCTGATGTGGGACTCGATCCCGGGTCTCCAGGATCACACCCTGGGCTGCAGGCAGCGCTAAATCGCTGGGCCACTCAGGCTGCCCCTAGGCCAGTTTAAACAGTGTGAGGGATGGGAAATCCTCCCGATGACTCCCCACTCCAACTGCGTGTGTCAACTAAGGTGGAAAAAGTGACTGAGGGGGTCCCGGGGACAGGCCTGTGTGAGCAGAGTGCAGGGGAGCGGGGTCCCAGGCTGGGGAGGTGCGGTCCCACAGGGGACCCCGGCACAGGTGGGGCTAAGAAAGGAGGAATGCCCACGTGGGTCCTGAGTCAAGTCTGGCTGGCAGCTGAGGCCAGGACCAGGACACCCACCTAGGGACCCAGCCGTCAGGACCCTGGCTTTACCGGCCTCGACCACGGACTAGAGTCTCCCCACTCCTGCAGGGTCTACGGATAGTGGAGGCCGACACCACAGCCCACTGCCTCCCAGCACGCCCCGCAAGCCCCGGGGCAGCGGCAAGCGGCCGAGAAGGCCACAGTGAGGATGTCAGCCAGAAGGCCAGGCATGCGAGGGAAGGCCGGAGAGGCCGGCCCCAGGCACAGGGCTCTCTCTGCCCTGGAGTTGAGTTCAAGAGACGGAGCCCTGGCAAGGACACTTCAGGGGGCAGCCAGCCAGCTTCCCACTGCTCTCTGTGCTGACGGCTGCCTCACCAACCGTGCCAGAGGGAAGGCCGTTGATGGAACATCAGAGCCCTTCTGAAGGACATCTCAGGAGGAGCCTCAGGCCTCGTTTGGGTCATTCCCAGTTGTGAGTGATATTCCCAGGATCACTCCACCCCACAGTTTCTGCTCTGGGAGAATGGTTTCACTCTTCACCTGATTGGGCGAGGCCCACCCACACTGCGGCAGGTCCTCTGCTGAACCCGACATCTCCTTACTGATGTATTTATTTTTTAAAGATTTTATTTATTTGTTCATGAGAGACACAGAGAGAGGCAGAGACACAAGCAGAGGGAGAAGCAGGGAGCCCGATGCAGGACTTGATCCTAGGACTCTGGGATCACAACCTGGGCCAAAGGCAGATGCTCAACCATTGAGCCACCAAAGCGCCTCTCCTTACTGATTTAAATGTTAATCTCATCTGAAGAACACCTTCACAGCACCACTGCCCGCTGATGTTTGATGAAACGCCTGGGTATCATGGCCTGGCATGTTGATGTTTCAAATTCACCCTCACGCCCCATGGGCCTTGGCCAGCAGAGTGACACCATCCTGTCCCCATGTTCACATAGGCTCTGGGGGAAGCCTGCATTGGGGAAGCATGAGAACACTCCCCATTCTCGTGACCCATCCATCCTGTCACTGTGTTGTAATGTCCGTCCCCACACACCACAGCATGGAGGACATTGAAGCAGAATCGTCAAGGAGCATGAAGCCACCCGTGTAAACTGGGAACCCAGAAATCGAGGTCCTAATCTTTTGTCAAGACAGGAAAGTCCGGGAAACTTTGAGCACCACCCGTGGAGGGCTGAATCATCGCCTTCTCCAGCTGTGCTTTCAGCGCTTGCTGTGGCTTTCAAACCACTGCCTACATCTCGGGCTCTCAGAGGCATCCCCATTTGGAGGCCATGGGGACCAGAGCTACCTCCGATGCAGCATCCAGTGGAATCTATGGGTTTTAGGAATCAGCTTGTTAGCACATTAGGGCTGGAAGGTGGAGGCGTGTTGTTGTCTCACGGCCTGAGCAGTCAGCAGGTTGGCTTGGACCTGTGTATGCCTGGCACATGGCAGACACCCTATAAGTGTGCAAACTGCACAGCTGGATGCCAGATGCCATGCCCTCTCATCGTAGGACCTGCGGTCAAGGAGGAGCTGCTGGGCCTTCTGGAAGAGTGTGTGGAGTTGGGGAGGTCGGTCCCACTTATCTTTGGGGGCTCTGCTGTCTGCTTGGTGCAGACCTGCCAGGGGCACCCTCTGATGCTCACTTCCCCTTCCCTGGGGGAAATGCTGAGCCTGGGTGACAAGGATGACTTCTGCTTTCCTGCCCTGGCCCCAGATCCTGGGTAGGGCAAGAGTTACTGGTTGCCCCCTATATCTGCTCACTTTGTTCCAGGATAATAGAACCCCTCATTTTTAGCTAGTCAAACAGCTCACAAAATAAGGACTGTATCTCCCAGCCTCCTTTGTGGCTGCATATTGCCATGTAAACAAGTGACGGATGGGATGCAAGCAGCTGCTTCCAGGAATCTTCACCACAAAGGATAATACGCATTTTCCTCATGCCTCTTTCCTTCTTCACTTCCTCAATCATACTGCCTGGAATTTGGATGTGATGGGTGGAGCTCTAGCCACCGTTTTGAGGCCTTGAGGACAGAGGCCTTGAGGACAAAGGCCGGCCCTCAGGAGGATGGAGTGGGAAGCTGGAAGGAGCAGAGATGCCTCTCAGCATTGTTACACCCTACCTGCAGATGAGAACTTGAGAGGAATAAATGTGTATCCAACGTTCACCTTGTCTTAGCTGATCAAGGAGGGGAAGCCCAGGCAGTTGGCAAGTTGTGGCCAGAGAAGTCCCTGGTAATTTTGTGAAATGACATCAACAGATTAGAAATGACAGCATGGTAGGACGTGGTGTCAAATAGGGCCCCCAAGTTCTTCCTAGGCTGGTGTGAACATACAGAAGGAACTCCTGGTCTTTCTTCATCCTGCCTTGAGCTGGGTGGAAAGGTGGGCCACAAAGAGAGCTGTAGACCGGTAGGCTATGGACTGGCCCAGGCATCTGAGAGATGGCTGAGGAGGCACTTATATCGGGGGAGTAGGGGTGGTATCCCAATCTCATGGGGGGCGGTGTGTGTACTAGGGTTCTCCAGCAAAACAGAACTACTGGGGTATGTGTATGTGTGAAGATACTTGGTCTAGGGAACTGGCTCATAATTGCGAAGGCTTGGCGAGTCCACAATCTTCAGGGTGGGCCAGCAGGCCAGAGGCCCAGGGAAGTGCCACAGAAATCCCTTTTCCTCGGTGAAGCTCAGGCTTTTGTTCTAGTCCAGCCTTCAGATGGTGAGATGAGGCCCACCCACGTTGTGGAGGGCCGTCTGCTGATTCACATGTTAATCTCACCCCCAAACACCCACATGGGAACATCCAGAATAATGTTTGACACACATCTGAGTGCCATGGCCCAGCCACATGGACATGTAAAATTTGTTGTCCCGGGGTGGTAGGGGGACACAGGACCAGGAAGAGCCAGGGTGGAGAGGTTCACAGCCCCTCTGGGCCAGCGGTTGACAGCTGGGGAGGCCCCTGAGCTCAGGGTCAACCCAGGTGATGGAGGTGGGAGGAGGGGGAGGATCTTGAATTTGGCCCAGTTTGAACCCAAAATGACTGAGAAAAATAACACAAGCATCTGAGTATCCCCAGGGGTTGTATTTGGGTGCATTGAGCTCATGTGACTGTAGAACTTGCACCTGTGTCAGAAAGGTCACACTGTGATCTCACCACTTTAGAAAGGCAGAAAATTACATAAAGGGAGCATTAAGAATGTCCTTCCCCACCTTGTGCCTTTTTGGAGGTAAATCCCCTTTAACAATTGGGTGCATGCTCTTCCCAGTTTTCCCACAAAATAACCCATTAAGAAGTGTCTCAGCGTAGGTCCCCACAATTGCAGAGGCTGTCACAAGACCAGGACACAGGTGGCTTCTTTGGGAGGTGATGCCAGGGGAGCAGGGAGGCCAGACCATGTGAGACTGGGAAGGGAGAAAGCCACCATGCCCATGGGTATCACCATGGTGCCTCTGTGGGCAGCAGGAGGTGAAGTTTGCTTACCAGCCTGGAATCGACCCCCAAGCACCAGGGAAGGGGATCCTGGGGGCACTGGGCCTGCCTTAGGCTGTGTTTGCAAGTGGCCCAAGCATTCTCTCCCCATCCCCAGCAGTAGAGGAGTCCCTGGGCAGAGAATGGAAACTCTGATGCAAAACTCAGAGCAAACTACATTTCGGCCACATTGGATCTGTCTGCAGGCTGCAGCTTAAGGCCAAGGTGAGGCCTGGGGGCCAGAGGCATCTGGGACAAAAAAATCCTTTGCATACATTCTCATGCACAAACGTGTGCACACCCCCATGAACCGGTCTCCCGCCTCCCACCCTGCTGTTGCTCACACTGTCCCCTCTGCTTGGAAGCCTTCCCCACCCTCTCTGCCACCTTCTAGTCCTTTCCCAGGAGGCCTCCTCTTCTTCCCTGCTGGGCCAGGTACCTCAGAGCCTCCCCTGGCACTGCACTCACCCACCACATGACGACTGTCCCCATCACTGTACGTTTGGCACAACAGACCAGCCCTGCCTTACATCTCTGTGTCCTCCCTGGCCCCGAGCAGGTGCCCATGGATGGCTGTGGGATGGAGGGACAAGGGTGGGAGGGAGCAGGTGTGGGCAGGTACTGCGCTGAGAGCAGGAGGTGCAGGGCTGAGGCCCTGACCTGGGACAGCTGTGTGTGGTGGGAGGTTGGTCCCTCCGCAGCCAGCATGGCACACTGGGAGATGTGCATATGTGTACACATGCACAGCAGCCATCCAGGTGCTTTTCAGGGCCTGTGCTGGGCCCCAATCGAGGCAAGGGAATGCAGGCATTGAAACAAACAAGATGTCAAAGAAACGAGAGGGTAAAGCTTTATCCAGCCCCTAACCTCACTGCAAGCCCCTAGGGGCTGTCGTCAGCTTATGGCCTGGGGATGTGGAGCACTACGTTGGGTATTCATGCCCAGGTAGCAGAGCTGGGATTTGAACCCAGGGTGTGTGGCCTCTTCCCTTGTGACCCCTGGAAGCCAGGCAGGATATGCTGGGCAATAGAGAGTCACAGCATGTTCACAAGCAAGAAACACAAGGGTGGCTCACAGCGGCTCGGTGAAGGTGGGCTGAAGGCTTGTGGACAAGGAATGAGCATGTTAGAGAGTCCTTTACCGTTTGAGAACCTGGTGAGATCCTGTGGTTGCCATCCATGTCACATATGCACACCTGTGTGTCTACCCTCACCGGTATGTGCCACGTGGAACGGCCACGGAAGGAAATCCTGGGAACGGGTCACTGTGAGGGGCTCAGGGGCAGGTGGGCAGGAGACTCCTTTTCATTGCATGCATTTTCTATGCATTTGGATCTTTGTTGTCTTCCTGTAACTTCATGTGGGAAAAAAAAGGAATTATTTTTAAAAAATAACAATAGTTCTATATGCTGGGGAGGGCAGCTCTCTGAAATATACCAATAGAGGTTCAGAACAGCATGTATGATAGGCTCTTATGTCTATATGACAATTATATAACGTATGCAAATGTGGTGGTGGTGAATTATTTCTCCAAGAATTCCCGACACAAAGACAGAAACCCGTGCTCCGTTTGTGAGGCCCAAGCCACTGATCAGAGGGAGGGTGGAGCTGGGAGGAAGGAGCAAGCCTCAGCCCTGGAAATGGATTCTTTTTGTTCTACAGACGGATTCTCCCCCAGTTTCTGGTCTGTTCCACGGGGCCCCTCCCAAGAGGGGAGGCAGCTCTGTGCCGCCCCTGACTTTGTGGAAGGCACCCTTCCTGGAAGGTTTGCTGTGATGCTCAGAGCATCAACTTTCTCCTCTGCCTGCGGCCCAAGGTCCAGGTGGTGCAAGGGCACCAGGTGGGTTAGGGAGGGAAAGGAATCCGGAGGCTCAAGGAGGGAGCCAAGTGAAGCCCCAGTAGGCATAAGTGCCAAGGATGCAGTTGCCACTGGGCAGACACATGCTGGCCGTCTCAGAGTCCACATTGTAGAGGAGGTGGGGGCAGAGAATGAGTGGTAAGCACTCTGAAGAAATCAAGCTGCAGGGCCACAGTGCTTGGTGGGCTACTTTAGAGAGGCTGGTCAAGGAAGGCCTCCTAGAGGAAGTACAGCCTAGGTGGGGAGCAGAGCAAGAGCAAAGGCCCTGGGGCAGACTGGTGGTGTTGGCTCTGATAACATAATGCAGTAAACAGCAGAAGCCCTGAGCTACATCAGGAGGTGCTATGGCCTCAATGTCTGTGTCACCCTAAAATTCATACTTTGAAATCCTGACCCCCAGTGATGATGGTATGAGGAGGTGGGGCCTCTGGGTCATGGGTCATGGGTCACTGTGCCTGGGTCATGAGGGAGGAGCTCTCATGAATGGGACCAGTGCCTTCATAGAAAAGGCTCCAGGGAGCTCCCCAGATCCCTCCACCATGTGAGGACATGACGTGAAGGTGCTGGCCATGAACCAGGAAGAGGGCCTTCCCCAGAATGTGGCCATGCGACCCCTTGGTCTTGGACTTCCAGCCTGTAGGACCGTGAGCAGTAAATGTGTGTTGTTGATAAGCCTCCCGCCTGTGCTACCTTGTAGCAGCAGGAACGGACTAAGATAGTCCGGGCGGAGGTGTGGGCATTCCAGAGAACCAGCAGGTCCTATCGAGCGCTGGAGCTTTGACGGAGGACACGTGAAGACTTCTGAATTGCCCCCGCCTGCCTGCCTGCAGGGTGGACACTGTTCAGTGACTGCACCCCGGGTCCTGGCATCCTCTACAGGGCGGCGGAGGCTGAACCTGCAAGCGAGGGGACCCTGCTGGAAACATCCTGTGCTCAGCTCTGTGTTGTTTCGAGCCTTTGCCGCAAGAGGAAAGGGAGGTAGGGGAGCAGATTCAAGAATCCGGCCTGGAGAGAGATGCGCAGGGAAGACCCTGCTGGGGAATGGTGGTCGGTTTCCCTGCAGCAGAGGACACAAAGTCTGAGTGGCCCAGAGGAGTGAGCCTGCAGGCATGCAAGCAGGGACAAGACCCTTGTCACACTGGTGATAGAAGCCACCAGGTGGCAGGACGGCTAACATCTCTCTGGCTCCCTCCTGAGAACGAGGAGGCTGGAGGCTCATTCCCCGAGCTGGCTTGTTCTTTCTGGTTTTGCATAGATCAGCCTGTGTGTGGAACATGAGGGCTTGTTACGACTCAGCCAGTGGCTTCTCCCCCTGCCAGGGTCCTCAAGCTTCCTGTCCATACTCCAGGGTAGCCTTTACCAGGTGGAATTGGAGGGCTTGGTTTCACTCTTGCAGTGCAACTCAGGCTCCATGAACCAGAGCCAGGGTGCCCTCACCTTGGCCCTCCAGGGGCCCCCTTTCCTTCCCTTTGGGGGCTCCTGCTGTCCCTTGAATGAAATGTAGCCTCTGTGGCATCTGCCCCTACTGGCCATTCCAGCAACCAGGAGGGTGAAGCAGCAGGCGGCTGAGAAGGCTTGCCAGGACTGGGTTTGGGGTGAGGTGCATCGGGCTTGGCAGACCTCTGGGGTGCTGGCCGTCACTGACATCACTTCAGATGCTCCCATCTCCAGCCAGCACCCCTTTTCCCTGAGTTTAAGATGAAAGCATCCTTGTGTCTCCTCGACAGCTGTGCATTTCTTGCTCGGCATGCACAGGACCAAGGGCACAAGGTTTGGGCCCTAGACTATTCTCTAGTGTTTCTGACCTCTCTTAGAGGCACACCCTTGGCCCCTCTGCCCCCTCCCTCCACCAGCCAGTCCTAAGCCTGCCCTCCTCATTCCATGCCCCAGTCTTCCTCTCCCACCCTCTCTCTTACACCCACCCCATGCAGGGGGACCCTGCAGTGCCTCCTGGCTGGTCTCCCTGCACAAATGCTGTCAGGGGTCAGCACTCCACACACATCGCCTCTCTCGTGCATAACCAGCGCAGGAGGTGAGGGTTATTATTTCCAGCATCATCCATGTAAGGACCTGGGGGCCCAGAGAGGCTAGAAGGCCCGCCAAGGAGGCACAGGTGCTGGGAAATCGCCCCAGCACCCCTGGCGGGGTGAGGGAGGGCTTGCCACCTCTGGATGGCCCACACCACCCAGTAAGACATGGGACACCAAAACTGCAGTGAGACCGAGGTGGTGCAGAGGGTGCACGCGTGCAGGATGCATTAGGGGGGCTCGGGCATCTGCACCCTGGGATTTTTCCTGTCTCCTGCAAAGATATAGGTGGACTTTGCGATCCTCACACCTCTGCTTTGTTTTCTCATTTTTCCCTCATGGATGCTCCCACCAAATCCGGAGCCCAGCGAGCACTCAGAATCTCCCCGCGGCCTCTATCACTCGCAGATGACATTTCCTGCCCAAGCCACAGCATCTTCTCTTTCCTGTGGCAATGCTGGTTATGAAACCAGAAATAGTTGCAGGCGGCATGGGACACCAAGATAACTCAGACCAAAACACGGAGACTGAGCCAGGCTGTGTCAGCCTGGGGAGGCTGCAGCCTTTGCACCAGGGGGCCAGGGGCCCCTGAAGGTGGGCCACACAACCAAGTTGCTGTGGAGACAGACAGACAGCTGGGGTCCACCAGCTTGAAGGCGCCCAGGGCCTGGAGGAGGGGGAGATGAAAGCTCCAGGGCGGACCTGGCCTGCTCACAGACCCCTCCCAGCAGGTGCCCTCCAGCTGGCCTGTGCAGCTCCGGCTCCCCAGCCCCAGACTCTGCTTCTGGGCCTGACTCTGCCACTTGCGCCACTGTGTGTCTCTGGGTAGTTGCTTCACTTCTCTGAGACTCTGCTACCCCATCTGTGGACGAGGAGAGAATACGTAGCTATGTCAGAGGGGGTAAGGATGCTGGTGCAGAGCTAAGGTTAAGAATTGGGTTTGGGCTTGGTTTGATTTTTTTTTTTTTTTCAATCGAGGTGAAACTGACATAAGACAAAAACCAACCATTTTAAAGGGAACACTTGGGCGGCATGCAGCACGTTCACAGTGGCCGGCAGCCGCCACCCCCATCTGGTTTGGGCACAACTCACTGCCTCTAAAGGGGACCTGGCTGCATTCTGCTGTTGCACACTCCCTTCCCCCTCCCAGGGAAGGGCTAGTTCCAGCCCAGCTCCAGGTCCTGCCAGCTGAGACCCTTGCCCCGCTTCCCGAGCCTGAGTCCTGGCCCTCACCAAAAGGCCTGGGAGCTTTGTTTAAAGTCCCAGTGAGGCTTTGCCAGGGTGAGATGGTGGCTCCTGGGAATGTGAATCTCCGTTTAATCCAAACAAACCTTTATCAACCCTCCCAGATATGGGGCAACTCCTGGGAAATTCCTTAAAATCCGCAGCATGCTTTATCCTGGCAAACGGTCTGAGAAGTCTGGCTGTTATTAATCATTTGAACGGTTATTTCCTGGGCCCACTCTTATTTGACCAGGGGACACTTTTATCTTATCGAGAGGGTGCCCATTACCCCCTCTGCAGGCCACTGTTTCAGGGCATAGTTGGGAAATTGCTGCCTTAGAGGAAACATTAATTGAGCACCTCTGAATACAGGGCCCCTGGGTAAATGACTTCATCTTCATCGTGCACCATTTCTTCATAATCAGGAAAATCCTGGCTAGAGAAAATTTAAAATGATTTTTTAAATGAATATATATAACTTACTGTCACAATGTGTATCCTTTTGAATGTGAAGTTTTAGGAGTTTGGACAAACATAGCCATGTGACCACCAGCACCACAATCAAAATCTAAATAGTGCAGTCAGCCCCCAAACCTTCCCCTGCCCTTGGGTAGTCAACCCTCCCCTAAACCCCAGCCCCAGAAAGCACCCATCGCTGTAGTTTCGCTACGTCCAGAACATCATCTAAACAGAATCACAGGGTATGCGCTGTTTTGAGATTGGCTGCATGCGTGGAGTACCTAAGGCTCATCTGTGTTGTTGGGTGTATTGATGGTTTTCTAAGTGGTTTTCTACCACTGAGTTAGCATCCCAGTGTAGGGATGTCCCACAGTTTATCTGTTCATTTGCCAGCCAAAGGAATTTGGGGTTGTTTCTGGTTTTTGACAATTATGAAGAAGCCACTAAAAACACTCATCCATACATTTTTGTGCAATGGAAGTCTTCATCTCTCTTAGATAAACACCTAGGAGTGGGTTTGCTGGCTTGTATGGTAGATTTCCGTTTCACTTTTTACAAAACTGCCAAACTGTCTTCCAAGGGCCTGAGCCATTTTGCATTCCTATCAGCAATGTAGGAGAGTTCCAGTTGCTCTGCATCTTCATTAGTGCTGGACACGGTCAGGTTTTATTTATTTATTTATTAGATTTTACCTATTTATTAATGAGAGAGAGACACACACACACAGAGGCAGAGACACAGGCAGAGGGAGAAGCAGGCTCCATGCAGTGAGCCTGACATGGGACCTCATCCCAGGACCCCAAGACCACACCCTGGGCCAAAGACGGCACTCAATCGCTGGGTGGTTAAACCACCCGGGCTGTCCATGGTCAGGTTTTAATTTTTTTTTTAATTTATTTATGATAGTCACAGACAGAGAGAGAGAGGCAGACACACAGGTAGAGGGAGAAGCAGGCTCCATGCACCGGGAGCCCGACGTGGGATTCGATCCCGGGTCTCCAGGATCGCGCCCTGGGCCAAAGGCAGGCGCTAAACCGCTGCGCCACCCAGGGATCCCCATGGTCAGGTTTTTTTTTTTTTTTTTTAAAGATTTTATTTTTTTAATTTTTATTTATTTATAATAGTCACAGAGAGAGAGAGAGAGAGAGGCAGAGACACAGGCAGAGGGAGAAGTAGGCTCCATGCACCTGGAGCCCGATGTGGGATTCGATCCCAGGTCTCCAGGA
This sequence comes from Canis lupus familiaris, assembly GCF_011100685.1. Taxonomy (NCBI): domain Eukaryota; kingdom Metazoa; phylum Chordata; class Mammalia; order Carnivora; family Canidae; genus Canis; species Canis lupus. The sequence continues at coordinate 14,873,386 of NC_049227.1, read as the reverse complement.
TCGCGCCCTGGGCCAAAGGCAGGCGCCAAACCGCTGCGCCACCCAGGGATCCCTAAAATTTGATTTTAACCATTCTAATAAATATTTAAAAGGAAATAAAAGTTTATTATGTGATTTTTCATAAATGCTGTTATGGGCTAAACTGTCCTCACCATAAAAGGGCATGTTGGAGCACTAACCACCAGAACCTCAAATGTGACCTTATATGAAGATAGGATCTTGAAGAGGGAAATCAAGTTAAGATGAGGTCATTAGAGTGGGCCCTCATCCAGTGTGACTGTGCCCTTACAATAGAGGAAATGTGGACACAGAAACAGAGAAGCAAAACGAGAGACACAGAGATGATGGCCAACAAGCCCAAGAGCAAAGCCCTGGGCAGACTGCCCCTTGCAGCCTCAGAAGGAAGCAGCCCCTGCGACTTCCAGCCTCCAGAACTGAGAGGGATCCATTTTCTGTGGTTTAAGCCTCCTGGCCCGTGGTGCTTTGTTATGACAGCCTGAGCAAGTTATTATGCATACAAAACAAAACAGGTGAAATAAATATCTTAAGTTTTGGATCTTGTTAGTAAAATGACTTATCCATTGCCTACCACCAACTTAAGAATGAGAATGGAACCACTACCTTCCCATCTCCCTGTGTGTACCTTCCCTGTGCCATCCTGCCCTATACCCCACCCTGTGTGCACCTGCCCTGGGCCATCCCACCCTGTGTGCACCGTCCTGGGTCACCCCACCCTGTGTGCACCTGCCCTGGGCCATCCCACCCTGTGTGCACCGTCCTGGGTCACCCCACCCTGTGTGCACCTGTCCTGGGCCACCCCACCCTGTGTGCACCTGCCCTGGGCCATCCCACTCTGTGTGCACCTGTCCTGGGTCACCCCACCCTGTGTGCCCCTGCCCTGGGTCACCCCACCCTGTGTGCACCTGCCCTGGGCCATCCCACCCTGTGTGCACCGTCCTGGGTCACCCCACCCTGTGTGCACCTGCCCTGGGCCACCCCACCCTGTGTGCACCTGCCCTGGGCCATCCCACCCTGTGTGCACCTGTCCTGGGTCACCCCACTCTGTGTGCACCTGCCCTGGGCCACCCCACCCTGTGTGCACCTGCCCTGGGCCACCCCACCCTGTGTGCACCTGCCCTGGGCCATCCCACCCTGTGTGCACCTGTCCTGGGTCACCCCACCCTGTGTGCACCTGCCCTGGGCCACCCCACCCTGTGTGCCCCTGCCCTGGGCCATCCCACCCTGTGTGCACCTGCCCTGGGCCACCCCACCCTGTGTGCACCTGCCCTGGGCCATCCCACCCTGTGTGCACCTGTCCTGGGTCACCCCACCCTGTGTGCACCTGCCCTGGGCCACCCCACCCTGTGTGCCCCTGCCCTGGGCCATCCCACCCTGTGTGCCCCTGCCCTGGGCCACCCCACCCTGTGTGCCCCTGCCCTGGGCCATCCCACCCTGTGTGCACCTGCCCTGGGCCACCCCACCCTGTGTGCACCTGCCCGTGCCATCCCGTCCTGTGCAGCCCTGCCTGCCTGCTGGAGGGGCCCTCTTCCCGGGGAGTGGAGTGAAGGGGACCTAGGGATATGGGAGGCTGTGGAGGGAGCACCCAGTGCTTTGAGGTGTTAGCTGAGGAGGTGATAGCTAGAGAGGGTAAAGGGTACGGTTTTGTTTTTAAGCAGGGAGAGGCTGACCACGGTTAACGCAGAGAAGCGGTTGGTGGACTTGTCTGTGAGCTGTCCCTCCCGTTAGGAGAAGCCTGGCCTTGCGGCGTCCCAGGCCCCAGCAGGCGGGACCCCGTGGTGACTGACTGGCCACTGGGCCAGGGGTGAGGGCAGAGCCTCCCCTCGGAGGCGGTCCGCGGTCACCGCGAGGAACCGCACAAGCCATCAGGGATGCGAGCCGCTGTGGGTGGCTGGTGATGGCTGCACAGCAGCGAGTGCGCACGAAACACGGCGAAGGGGGCGAGGTTGATCCTACGCGTGTTTTACCCCAAAGGGCTGAAGGCACCACCCCCTGGACGGACCCGGGACGACCTCGGGGAGGTTCGGTCACCCGCCCAGGCCCCGGCCCGGGAGCGTCGCCTCTGCCATTGGTCTGTGGGGGTCGCGAACGAGCGGGGTAAACAGCAGGCGCTCGGTAAACGCAGGTTAGAGGGACCCGGACCCACCCCCACCCCCACCCCCGCAGGGCCCCACGCCGCGGCCTCCCCGCGCTCCCCGAGCCCGGACCCGCCGGGGGCGGAGCCAACGCCGCGGCCCGCAGGACCGGATTGGCTGCTGGGGAAGGGGGCGGGCTCCCGGCGCCGGGGGGCGGGGCCTGTCGCTGGTCGTAAATACGGCGCCACATGGCACTGGTTGGGGAGGGCGGGCGGGGAGCGGGCGGCGCAGGCGCGTTGAGGGAGGCCGCCCCTCGGCCTCCGTGGCCCCTCCGCGAGCCGCGACATCTCGCGAGACGTGGGGCGGGAGGCGGGGCTCCGGTCGGCGGGGGCGGGGCCGGCGGAGGAGGGGCGGCCTCGGGAGGGTCGGCGGGCGGCGAGCGGCGGCGGGCGGCGAGGCGAGGCGAGGTGAGCTGAGCCCGCGGGGGGCGGGGGCGCGGGCGGGCGGGCCCCGGCTCCTCCTGCAGCCTGCAGGCGGGTCCGCCGAGCCCCGGGCCGAGCCCCGGGCCGAGCCCCCGGCCGAGCCCCGCGCGGGCCGCTGTGTGACCTTGGCCCGGCTCGCACCCTCTCTGGGCCCCCGAGCGGCCGGGCTGGAGGGCGGCGGCGGCGGGTGGGGCGCCCGGCAGGCGCGCCCGCGGTCCCCTTGGGGGGCTCCGCGGGAGCGTGGACGCCACCTCGGCGGTGCGGGGAGCGGGCCCCACGCCGCAGTGCTCGGGGTGGGCGGGGGGAGACCCCAGGAGCACCCCCCCGGGGCTGCGGGCACCTCCCGCCGGCCTGCGCTGCGCGGCCCCGCCCCGGGGACCCCAGGCCGGCCGCTGCGGGGCCGCGGGGCCTGGAGGGGGCCTCCCCGTCCTGCAGGGACCTTCAGCTCGGACAGAGCGCCCTGCGCTCCGGAGAGGGGAAGCCGTGCCCCGGCCGCGCGCAGGGGGACCTCCAGCTCCGGCTCGGGCTCCTGGCCGCCGGGCACCCCTGGCGAGCCGCTGGCGCGAGCACAACGAGCTACAGTGTGTCCGCGATTTATTAAATTATTTACCCTCCGCCCGGGCTCGGAGGGACGCGGGAGGCTCGGGACGGACGGGGCGTGCGGCCGCCCCTGTGGGGGTCCTGCCCCGGGGCGCGGGTGCAGCCCTTGCCGGTGAGCGCCTGGCGCGGGGCGTGTGAGTCGGGGCCGCCGTCTGCGGGGCCGGGGGCCCACAGGGACCTCGGGACATTGTTTCTCACCGAAACAGTTGACGTGCACTGTGCAGGATCAGAGTGTTAGGGCTGATTTGATACACCCGGGCTGCAGTCTGCGCGCCGCACCGGCGGCGGCCCTCACGCCCGGGGCTTTGCTCGCGCTGCGGGCGGGAAGGCGGCGCTGCTCCGCGCTCAGACTGTCTGCGGGGACGCGCGAGGCGCTCCGTTGTCTTGCAAATTAGTTTGCAGGACTTTGGGTTTATTTTTGCAGGCCTGCAATAGCGCTCGCTGTTACTGTGTGCGCGCTTCACCAGTTCAGCCAACACGCAGCCTCTGATCGTTATTTGCAAGATGCCAGGCTGGGCTAGCTGCTGCTGCTATGGTTAGGCTGGTTATCATACAGTGTGACTGGTGCATCTAGGTCATTATTTGCAGACTGTGAAGAAACGGGGAAGAGTTCAGTTTATTTCGTGGTGTGGAGTTTTCGCAGGGTGGAGACCACGTATTGGATTGGGGGCGGTCCTTGAAGGCCAAGTAAAGGTTGGAGAGAACATGGCAGGTGGAGGCAGCAGTGTGTAGGGACCTGGAAGCAAGTGGGGTGTTTGGGAGTGCGGTGGCAGCAAGCCCCTGTGTTCACTGGGAGAGAAGGTTTGAGGATTGGGGTCAAAGCTGAGGCTGGAAAGAGATTTCTTACTGAAGGGTCTTGAATGCTATTCTAGAGCTTGGGCTGTTATCCTGCTCTCCTGTGAGGGCGTGGTCAAGGTTTTGGGCGGGATGTGATAGGGCTGTGTTTCACGAAAGTAGACAGGTGATAACGGGGAGGGCGGGTTCAGGGTGTGGGGAGCTGCAGACTGAGCTGGGTACAGCTGTAGGGGGAATGGCTCCAGGACCGAGGCCGAGAGAGTGGAGCGGGTCACCAGATTGGAGCAAGCAGGAGAACCCGCAGGGTGATGGTGCTCCGGGGGGTGTGGTGAAGGGGAAAGGAAAAACACTACCAGAACTGGGGTTTCTCACTTTGGGTGCTTCGAGGACAGAGCTGGTGTCTGTGATGAGAAGTGCTGGAGCGGGCGTGGAGGGGCATTTGGGTTTTAGGTTTGCAGAATTCGTGTTGTTCGTGGGCCACCTTGGATGAGACACCCTCTCATAGACAGAGTTTCTGGGGCAGAAGCCTGGGGAGGATGAGCCAGGAAGGGATAGGTGGTGGAAGAGAAGTGTGTCGGATGGCCGACACCAAGCCTGCAGTATACGGCCATGACTGCATATCATCACTGCTGGGGGGTGATTCTCTTCTAGAAAGGTCTGGAGGCTCAAAAGCCCTTGTGGAGGAGAGGCTGTTTCATGATACTGCTGAAACAGATGCACCTAGTTTATCATTTAAAAAAAAAACACAACTTACATCTTATTTTCGATTTTTAAATCTTCTCTTTCTCTTTAGGAGATAGCAGTTGGTTTCACACCTACTTAGTGTGTCTTGTGGCTGTGGCCAGGGCTGCTGGTTCTCCAGTCATTCGCCAGTAGATGGGCCTCATGATAGCTGACACAGCAACTCCGTCCTTCCTGCAGTTAACCAAGGTGGTGGTTTCTGTAACTGTCTAGAGAACTTGACAAATATTTCGGAGAGGAGAGGGAAATGCCAGACATAGTTGGGTAGGCGAGAGGGGTGGCTGCTACGCCCAACACAAGGGGATGCAGTGAGTGGAGTCCGTGGCTCCCAGAACTCCACCAGTTGGCACTTTTCTCTCCAGGCAGGAGTGGCAGACTCTTTGTGGAGTGTAAGTAGCTCAAGAGAAAGGACCAAGAAATAGTGACATAAGGGGGTCCCCAGGAAGGAGGCCCAGGTGGATCCCTCACTGATGAAGCTCATAATTATAATCTCTCCCCGGGGCTCAAAAGCTCCCAAGTTCTTTTGGTGTCCTACCTCTTAAGTAGGGGCAGTAAACAAGGACATGTGAAAATGATTTGGAAGGTAAAGACCCCAGCACCCACTTGCCGGCCATGGAAGGGTGTGCAGGAGGAGGACTGAACAAGCCGACCACTGCTCTATTAAAAAAAAAAAAAAAAAAAAAGTGAGGGGAACACCCAACCAAAAAAGAATTCTTGGTTATAAAAAACACAATGGCAGAAATAAAAAGCTCGGTTGGTGGGTGAAAGACAGTTGAGGAGCTGGGGAAGATAAGCCTAAAAGCAGAGATGGGAAGCGAGAGAAGAAAGGATAGGATCAGGAGTCTGACAGCTGAATAACCCATTTCAGTAGGAAAGAAGAGAAAAAAAGAGGACAAGGCCGTCCACAAAATGATGTGAGAGAATTTCCTAGAACCAGAACTGTGTGTGGAAGGGCCCCCCAGGTGGCCATCACTCTGGGTGCAGAGGCAGGTGTCCTTCACTCCCCCCACCCCCGTCTCTCTGGCTCCCCATGTGGGTCCCTGTAGTGTGGGGAGCAGGTGTGCGCAGTGAGGGATGCCGAGTTTCCACAGTAACGAGTGAGAGTTGGGGAAACAAGGGATTTATTTGGAATTGCATGAGGCTGTCAGTTTCAGAATTTGGGTAGTAAGAGTGCGGATGGAGAGAGTTGTGCACACCCACTCCCAGGCACATTGTTGTGAAATTTCAGAACTCGGGGACAAGGAAGATTGTGCTAGCTTCTAGAAAAAGAATAAAAACAGGCCACCAGCAGGACACCATGGAACAGAGCAGAACGCTTTGGGGACCTGTCCACAGCAGCACTGGAAGGTGGAAGGCAAGAGAGCATGGCTTTCGGAATTCCAAAGGAAAATATTTTCCGCCTCGAACTCTGTACTCAGGCAAAGGAGGGTAGAATGAAGAGATTTTTCAGGCATGCTCCAGAAGTTCACATCTCATGTACTGTAAGGCGGCGAGTGACAGCCGTGCTCTCCCTGAATGAGGTGGTGAGTCCAGAAGGACCCAGCCTGAGGAGGTGGGGTTTACCTGGGAGAAGGTAGGGAGGCCAGCGTGCATACCTGAGTGGGGCAGAAGGCCCCTGGGAGAGTTTTGGGGGAAGTGAAATGGGCAAGGGCAGCTGATGTGCTGGAACAGCTGGGGAAGAGATGTGGACAGCTGGCAGAGCTGGGGCTGGACTCGTGATGAGTCCATGGAACACAAAGCAAATGAGAGCACAGACTGTTATTAGTTCCAGGGAAAATAAACCGTTGTGCAGGAAAAGAGAAATAATTACGGTGTACTGCAAGGCTCAGCTGTGAACAGCCTTTGTACAATGATAATAATTTATGTAAACATGGAATATTGCTCTAATTGAAATGATGAGGTGCCTGTCTGGAGACGGTGTGGGAGGAGTGGGATGTGGGTGTGTGAAGGGCCTGTGGGTGGGGTTGGGGGGGACACTGCACTACCATCTGCCCGAGGGGGAGGCCCATACCGAGCCTCAGCCAGCAGGGTGGAGATGGGTAACGGGGAAGGGACAGGGGGCTGCTGTGCATTGTGGTAAATTCCCCAACACTGTTTCATCCTTTAACACACAAACGTGTGTGCCTAACGTTGATAAAAATTAAGACAGCCGCACCAGGCTTCCGGCTTCACTGGATGAGGAGGCTCTAATCTCGCCTGTGTTTGGTGTACCCGCCCTGTTCCTCATCATGGAGAGTTTACTTGTTCCTAATTTCCTCTTCATTATTGTCTTTGTTCTCTGTATCCTGTCTCCTGGCTGTGGTCACATGTCGGAGTGGAGGGCTTTCTTTAGCTATTTTACTTTTCCTTTAACTTACTGTGGAGGGATTTTAAAGCACATTCAGAAGTAGAAAGAGCGCTATTGTGAAATGTTGATTCCCTGTCACCCAGTTTCGGAAATCATAAAATCAGGGTCAGTTGTATCTGTTTTTTTGTGAGCAGAACAGTTCTTTATTGAGTACCTGCTGTATACCAAGCACTGTTCTAAGCCTTGAGGCCACCTGCCTTCTCAAGTGTCTATTTTAGTGCAGACAGACAGCAAATAAGCCAGAGAACATGAAATGGTGGAGGTATGACACATGCCACAGAGAAAAAGCAGGTCTGGATGATGGGTCGTACAGCGTGAGGAGTGACCAGGGGAGGCCTCGCCCATGAGGTGAGCTTTGAGCAGAGATCAGAAGCAAGTGTAGGGTTGAGCCGCCAGATTCCCCTGGCATGCCTGCCTAAGCAGAGGACAGTGGATGCGGGCCAGGCAGCAGAAGCTGATGAACAGCAAGGAGGCCATTGTGGCTGGACTGGGGCCAGTGCGGGTGACAGGGAGGGCAGAGGAAGAGATGAGTGTGGGATTCCATCAGGTAGGGCTTGTCACTGGCCGGTGTAAGGACTGGAAGTGGGAAGCCATCAGGCTCCAGTGATTGGAGGGTTAGAGTCTGGGTATATTTCAGAGATAAAGCTCCAGGCAAGCTCTTAAACTCATTGTGGTGAAATTTATTATCATTATTTTCCCTTGAAATAATTTATTTGAATTAATTTAACTCTGAGAAATGAGTGCTCATTTGGACTCCAGAGTCAAATACCATGTAGCAAATACTTGAGTCTTGTGAGGAATGTAGAAGGTACAACAGATACAGTACCTTTCTTCGAAGAGGTTGAAGTTTGGGAATATGGGACTGGTATGCATGCCTTAACTTGTCTACAGGGAGGTATCAGTGGGGTTTCGGGACCAGTATGAGTGGATTGCCCTCCATGCCCTGCACCCAGCTCCTAGGGGAACTTACTTTACTTCAAAGGCCAACTTTGGGCTTGATTTTCATTCAGGTCTTTTGGGATGCACATCAACCTTCCGTTTCATCAATGTGACCATTAATTACTTTTTTTTTTAAGATTTTATTTATTTATTCATCACACACACACACACACACACACACACACACACAGAGGGAGGCCGAGACACAGGCAGAGGGAGAAGCAGGCTCCATGCAGGGAGCCTGATGTGGTACTCGATCCCGGGTCTCCAGTATCATACCCCGGGCTGAAGGCGGCGCCAAACCACTGGGCCATTGGGGCTGCCCTTTATTACTTATTTTTATGTGGATTCTTTGTCAGATGTAGTTCTCAGGGTTAACTGAATACAAAGGAATTAATTCTATAAACAAATAAACCCCAGGGCTGATGGCATCAAGTGAAAATCTGTTTTACCATGGGGATTTTAATCTAGCACCAAAGAGGCAATTGCAGGGCTGGATGACACAGAGCAGAGAGTAAATGTTGAGACCACTCACAGAAGCTTTACAAATTTCTGTTGACTACAGTGATGGGAGCTACACTGAATTATTTGCTTTATATCGTCTTGCAAAGCTGGAAAAGAAGTGGGTAGTTTGGGCAGCCCTGGTGGCGCAACGGTTTAGTGCCGCCTGCAGGCCGGGGTGTGATCCTGGAGACCCGGGATCGAGTCCCACATGGGGCTCCCTGCATGGGGCCTGCTTCTCCCTCTGCCTGTGTCTCTGCCTCTCTCTCACTCTGTGTCTCTCATGAATAAATAAAAGATAAAAAAAATAATAAAAAGAAGTGGGTAGTTTTTGGTCTTTTTGCCAGTTGCATAAATAAATAAAACTGGAAATATTCTTGGACTTCTTAATGAAGTTCATGTCACTTGATTTAATGCTTAAAAATTGGTTATTTGGACAAGAAGCAAATTCTCCCAGAAATAAAGTTTAAAAAAAAAAATGGAGCATCTACTAAAACCCAACCAATTCTGCATGGAATATTTACTGTAGAGGCTGGTAGGAGGGAGTGGTTGGGAAGGTGGGCTCCTAAATCAGTTGCCTGGGTTCAAATGCCAGCTTTGGACAGGTGCTAGCTCTGCAGACTTGCGCAAGTTTCCTGAACATTTTGCCCCAGTTTTATCACGGTTAGGATGAGGATCAAATAAAGTAATGTACCTAAGACCTTACCATATCACTTTTGAAAACATATTAGCCATTGTTATAATTATGATACAATCAGTTGAAAGCATAGAGACTTCTTTGCTGATAATCAACTATTTGTAGAAAGTATGAATAATAACAAAATAACGTCATATTTATAGAATACAAATATTTGAGGGCCCAATAAAGATAGGAAAATAAATAAGGCAGTGGCCTAGTTCGAAGAGAGAGGCTTAATATTTTACAAAATAGTTTATATGTTATCATGTTCATGTTCTCGGCTCTGGTTAGCAGAAAGACCTTGGTAGATCTTGTCTTGTGGGCGAGGAGCTGAAACTCAGACTTGAGGTGATGTCCCAGGGGGCTTGACAGAGACTGGATTGGGCCCACCCCAGAATGTCTGCAGAACTTCATGGCTGGTGTTTTCATCCTGTATTACGGAAACTGGTGAGAGCTAGTTCGTGATGTTCTGTCGGAAAGGTTTAACTTCTAGAGATTGACTTAATCAGGCTGCTGACATTTTTTTTTCTTGAAATCAGATGTATCGAGGCATAATTTACATACAGTAAAATGTACACATTTTAAGTGTGTGGTTCAATAAATGTGGACAAATGTGTCCACCTGTGTAACTACCACTGCCGCCAATACAATGTAACATTTCCATCACCCAGTTTTCTACTGTCCCTTTGTATCCTGTGATTTCTGTCACTGTTTTTGCCTTTTGAAAAATTCCTGTGAGTGGAATCATGTAGGATGTACTTTTCCGTGTCTGGGTTCTTTTGTTCAGCGTAATATCCAGGAGGTTAATCCATGTTGTTGCATGTACTGATTCATGAATCAGTGGCTGGTTCTGTCCTATTGCTGGGTAGATTTCCACCAAACAAGCACACCACAGTTTGTGTGTTCATTCACTTGTTGAAGGACCTCTGGGTTGTTTTCAGTTTGTAACTGTTTTGAATAAAGCTGCGGTGAGCATTCCTGTACACATCTTTGTGTGGACAATTACTTCATTCATGGATCTGGTCTTTGGTGCTATATCTAAAAGGTATTACCACACCCAAGGTCATGTAGGTTCTCTCCTGTGATCCTCTAAGGAGTTTTGTGGTTTTGCAGTGTACGTTTAGGTCTGTGATCCACTTTGAGTTAATTTTTGTGAAGGCAGAAAAGTCTGTGTCAAGATTCTTTCACATGTGTTTATCTTTGCATGTGGATGTCTGGCTGTTCCAGCACTCATGATTGATGCAGGCTATCTTTGCCCCATTGGGTTGCCTTTGCTCCTTTGCTACAGATGAGCTGACTATATTTATGGGCTCTCTGTTCTTTTCCATTGATCTTTTTCTCTGTTCTTTTGCCAATACCACATTATCTTGATCACTGTGGCTTTATGATAACTCTTGAAGTTGGGGAGTCAGTCCTCCAACTTGGTTCTTCTTTAGGATTATGTTGGCTAATCTGGGTCTGTTCCTTCACATATATGGTTTAGAAACTGTTGATAATAACAAAATAACTTCCTGGGATTTGATTGGGATCACATTGAATCTATAGATTAAGTTGGGGAGAACTGATATCTTGACAAACTGAGTCTTTCCCCACCCACGGAATATCTCTCCATACATATTATACATACTTTGTTAGATTTATACCTAGATATTTTATTTTGGGGAGTTCTAATATAAATGGAATTGTGCCTTTAATTTCAAATTCCACTTGTTCATTGCTGATATACGGGAGAGTAGTTAACTTGTATTAACTTTGTATCCTGCAAACTTGCTCTAATCATTTGAGCCTTAAAATTGAATAATTGAAAAATCATCAGTAATCTGAGCTTTGTATATCATATTTTGATGATCAGTTTGATTGGTCTTTAAATAGAGTCCCTGAGCATTTTTGTAGTATATCTACTTTTATGATTCTTATAGAACCATCTAGGAACTGAAAAATATGCTTGATATTTTTTAATACCAACTTTTCTGACTTTTAAAAAGCCTTAGCATAAAAAGAGAATCTGGTCTGTATACAAAAAGAGTTGATTTCAGCTTTATTCATAATGGTCAAAAGGAACTAACCTAAAAGCCCATCAGTTGGTAAATGGATAAACAGTGGTATGTCCATACAATGGAATACTGCTCAGCCATAAAAAAGGAACATACAACGGCACAAGCAACAACCTGGAACAAATCTCAGAAGCATCTTATGAAGTGAAAAGCCTGCATCCTACATGGTTTCATGTAGGTGACTTTATAGGAGAGGCAGAACCAAGGACAGAAGACAGTTTAGTAGTTGCCTGGAGCTGGGTGTTGGGGAAGGAGAAGGGCACTTTTGAGAGTGATGGAAATGTTCTGGATCTTAATTGCAGTGTATCTTAATAGTGGTGTATGTTTGCCAACTCATCGGACTCTACAGTTAAAAAGACTGAGTTTTACTGTATGTAAACCAGACCTCAGTAAACCTGATTAAAAAAGAAAAGGAAAAACAGAGGTGCCAAAGTGTTTTAATCAGGAAAGAAGGGTCTTTTAAACAAATGGTGCTGGAACAGCTGGATATCTATAGGGGGAAAAATTAATCTCAACCCCTCCCTCTGGAACATTCATGTTGGATAGTGGCAGAAACTCTCTGCATTTGACATTTCTTTTCACTGTGGCAATGACTTTATATCCATTTCTTGACACTTTCTGTTTTAGGATTTATTGATTTATTTTTAGAAAGAGCATGCACATACATATGAGTGGAGGGAGGGGGAAGAAGAGGGTGAGAATCTCCAGCAGACTCCACGCTGAGTACGGAGCCTGATGCGGGGCCAATCCCATTACCCTGACTGAGATCACGACCGGATCCAAAACCAAGTCAGATGCTCAGCTCTTTGGACTGAGCCACCTAGGCACCCTCCATTTCTTAACACTTTCTGTTCATTTCTCACTGGTTCAATCACTTCTTTCCCTAATGTGTAGTAAACACATACATCCCAGTACAAGTGACAAAGCAAATATACATATTAGGGTTCTCCAGAAAACAGAATCTGTAGGGTCTGTAAAGAGATTTATTTTATTTTAAGGAATTGGCTCACAATCCTGGAGGCTGAGAAGTTCAGACCCACTGGGGCTGGTGGTGTTAAATTCTAGTCCCAGTCCAAGCCTGAGGGCAAGAGACTTCCAATCCCAGCTCAAAAACAGGCAGAGAGGAAATTCTCTCCTCTTTCACCTTTTTTGTTCTATTCAGGCCTTCAGCAGATTGGGTGAAGCACACCCATTCTGGGGAAGGCCATCTGCCTGACTAGTCTACTACATGAAACGTCCATCTCATGCAGAAACACCCTGAATTCTGTGTGACTAGCTCTCTGGGCCGCCCACTGCTCGGTGAAGGGATGCAAAATCAGTCAGCACGTACCTCTTGACCTTTTGTACCATGGTCATCAGTTCTGTTATGGAAGTGTGAAAAGGGCCCTTACACAGGTCCTCACATGGGTCTGGCCACGTGGTATGCTCTCCCAGGTAAGGTTGATATACACTTGAATGTGAGGGAGCTCAGCCCTAGGCTGTCTGCCCCGGACTGCCCTGTCTTCCCCCAGATTTTTGCCCACTGTGGGTGTGAAGACCCCCTCAGACCAGCAGCCTTACATGGGCAGCCGGGGTGGGGCTCCTGCCTTGATGGATGGGTGAAGAGGAATGTTTAGCAGCCCCACCCTGAGCTAAGAAACACCTCTTTCCGCACAGCCCCCTTGTTTTTGGGTTAAACCTAACCTGAAGCCTAATTGTATCAGGAGTGTTCACAAGGTCTTTGACAAAGCCGCTGCAGAAAACCAGCCCCCTGGGGGCAAAGCTTTTGGGTGAGACTTTGCTGTCCATTCTCTTGCTGGAGGCAGAAGTCTGAGACTGCCTTGCAGCAAGGCCGCTGTAAATCATTTCCTCTCCTATAAGGCTTTTTGGTGACTGCTTTTTGACATCATGGGAGATTCATGTTTGGAAATAATGCTTTTATTTTTTGAACGAGTATTACTTAAAGGTCAGTGGTGTTCCCTGACTTTCTTCTGCATCCAGAGGGCTCTTGAGTCTTCACCTGGCTCCCCCACAACTGTGCCACCCTCCTCTCAGAAGGCCGCTGAGTGTCCCCCAAGCTCCTGGCTCTACGGCTTCTGTGCCTGGCCCAGAAACACACATGTCCCACTCCCTTTAAAAAAGTAAAACCTGTTGGCGATGCCATGTGGTCCTCTTGTCTTTGCTCTTTGCACCCCTGAAGAGCTGTGAACTGATGATCATGCATGTCTGAAGCAGCAGAGTCCCTTCCTTTCAGGCACTGCTCCCACACGCCCTTTATGTTTTATTTTTTTAAAGATTTTATTTATTTATTAATGAGAAACACACACAGAGAGGCAGAGACATAGGCAGAGGGAGAAGCAGGCTCTCTGCGGGGAGCCTGATATGGAACTCGATCCCAGGACCCCGGGATCACGATGCCCTGAGCCGAAGGCAGATGCCCAACTGCTGAGCCACCCAGGCGTCCCCTGCATGCCCTTTAATACACTCAACCTGCCTTGTCTCCACAACTGCTGTTTCTGTGGCTTGTTTGAGATTAGAGGTGACAACACACAGAACTGCCCTTGTTCCTGGATAGTAAACATGACCCATGGCCTCAGCCTCATCGGTAAGCGGTGTCAGCTTCGTGTTGAGGAGCTCATCATCTTGGTTTGCAAAGGCCTGGAAGGGGTTGCCCCCAAAGCCAGGCTGGTTCTGGGGCAGGACTCCAGGGCAAGACAAGGCCACCAGAACCAGTCTTACCTGTGAAGAACCAGATGCATGGAGTTTGGGCCGTCCCAGGAAAGACTTGTCTTGTTTTCACACACCCATCCCCTCATTGTACATTTTTAACATTTGTTTGATAAACGAATTGCAGGTAAAGTCAGCCTGTTGGGCTTCTGTGCAGGGTTTGGGGTTAAGCTGTGGCTCTAGCTTTATAACCTTTGTTACTTATGGCTCGCTCCCCCACTAAAGGCCTGCCTTGTCTTTGTAAATTTCATTTACTTTTATTCAAATATTTATTTTTATACCCTGTCCTGCATTTTGCTTTATTTATTCAACAGTACCTCTTATAAATTCCTCCAAGCTCTAGCTCTTATTCAGTCTTTTCCAATTTTCCCATTGTGGTAAAACACACAGAATGTAGAATTAAAAAAAAAAAAAAAAGAATGTAGAATTTATCATCTTAACCCTTAAGTGTACAGTTCATGTTGTGTGGAACACATTCACGCTGTGTACAACCATCACCACCTCCCGTCTCTAGAATTCATTTCATCTTTCACACTGATCCTCTGTCCCCATTAAACACTGACCTCCCCCATCTCCCTCCCCAGCCCCTGGAATCCTTCAGTCTGTCTCTGGGAATCTAACTCTTCTAGGAACCTCATATGAGCAGAATCATGCAGCATTTGTCCTTTGTGACTGCCTCATTTCACTCAGCATCATGTCCTGTAGGCTCCTCTACATCATACCAGGTACCAGGATTTCCTTCCTCGTTGAGGCTGAGCGATACTCCATTGTGCACGTTTGCCACACTTTGTTATCTGTTTACCTTCCATTGCACACTTGGGTGACTTCTACCTGTTGACTCTTATGAATCATGCTGCTGTGAACATGGCTGTACAAACACCTCTTTGAGACCCTGCTTTCAGTCTTTTGACTATAGACCCAGAAGTGGGATTGTTGAATCATATGATAATTTTAGATGGTATTTATATTTTTAATATTTTGAGGAGCCTCCACACTGTTTTCTGCAGTGGCTGCACCAGTTTGCATTCCCATTAATAGGACAAAACAGGGTGGCTCCTTTGGCTCAGCAGTTTAGCGCCACTTTCAGCTCAGGGTGTGATCCTGGAGGCCCAGGATTGAGTCCCACGTCAGGCTCCCTACATGGAGTCTGCTTCTCCCTCTGCCTCTTTCTCTCTCTGTCTCTCATGAATAAATAAATAAAATCTTAAAAAAAAAAAAAGGACAGGACAGTTCCAGTCTCTCTCCATATCCTGGCTAACACTTATTTTCTGGTTTTGTTTAAGATTTTGTTATTTTTTGTTGTTTTAAAGCTTTTATTTATTCATGAGAGAGACGGAGAGAGAGGCAGGAACACAGGCAGAAGGAGAAGCAGGGAGCCCGATGCGGGACTTGATCCTCAACCCCAGAATCACACCCTGAGCCAAAGGCAGATGCTCAACTGCTAAGCCACCTAGGCATCCCAGATTTTATTTTTTTTAAAGTGAGCTCTACACCCAGTTTGAGGCTCAAACTCATAATCCTGAGATCAGGAGTTGCATGCTCCACCCACTGAGCCAGTCTGGCGCCTCTGTTTTGTTTTGTTTGTTTTGTTTTTCATTGGAGCCATCCAAATGGATGTGAGGTGGTACCTCACTGTGATCTTGATTTGCATTTCCCTGATGACAAGTGATGTTGAGCATCTTTCCACATGCTCATGGGCTGTCTACATATTTTCAGGGAAATGTCTGTTAAAGTGATTTGCCTTTTCTTGAATTGGGTTGTTTGATGTTTTTTTCTTTTGAGTTTTATGAGTTCTGCATTCATTCTGGATAGTAAGCCGTCATTAGACTACATGATTTGCAAACATTGTCTCCCGTTCTGTGGGACTCTTCCCTGTGGATAGTGCCTTTTGATGCACAAAAGTTTCTAATTTGCATCGAGTCCAGTTGGTTGATTTTTTCTTTTGTTGTTAATGCCTTATTTTTTTTTATTACTGTGTGTCTTTTCTAAAAGGAAAAATGGTTCTTTTCTCATTGTAAAAACCAATCGAAGCTCACTGTAAAGAAAAACAAATTTAAATACAAAACGCCGGGAAGGAATATGTCAGAATTACCCAGCCACCTACCTTCTTCTGGGGATGTTTGTGGCTGCTGTCCTGGGGCTGGGTGATGGTGGGGTACCCTCTTTACCTGAGTGCAGTCCATGCCTACTGATGACCGGCCCCTAACACGAGAACTCTCCTTTCCATGACCCACAGGTCCACGGAGTGGTCCAGTCTGCATGACGTAAGCTATAAATCTCATTATGAATACGTGAGTTGACTCGCTGTTTACAATGTAAGCCGTAGATTCATTGTGTGGATGAGGAAAGCACCCTGGGGGGAATGCCCATGTGACCTGCTGCTGGCTCAGGGTCAGACAGTGAGAAGTATGGGACTTCAGCCGGAGTGTCCAGTCATACTTAAGTAGGTTATTTATGGACTAAGAACAAAACGTCAAACATTAAGTATAATAAAGACTAAAAGATTATAGTGTTAGGTGCTATACACCAAATAAGGAAGAAATGAGAGAGAGAGAGCACAAGCAGAGGGAGTGGTAGTCAGAGGAAGAGGGAGAAGCAGACTCCCTGCTGAGCAGGGAGCCTGACTTTAAACGTCTTCTGGTTAAAATAAGCTTTCTTTGAACTCAGAGAACCACATTCAGAACAGTTAACAAAGAAACATCAGATGCATCTGTTCCACCTCTGTTGGGGTGCAGACACCTGTGGAGCATTGAGGGCTACCAGGCTGACCACAGCTCACTCAGCTGTGACCTCTGCCTCCAGGACCAGCACCTCTGCATCTGTTGGGTCAGAGAAGCCAGGAAACACACCCCCATGTGTGACAAACACACACCTGTCAGCACCTGAATTTTTAAGGAAGCACAATCCTTCTGAGCCCCTTCTGTTCACTAGATTGAATTTAGAACAAGAAGAAACTTGTAGTGTGACCTCAGTCCCTGGGGGGAGATGGGGAAACATGGTGGGGAGGGGCTGTGTCAGGTGCATGTGTCCTACCAGGACTACTATATACAAATGCTCTCTACCGTGGAGTACCACGCAGGTCCAGAAAAGAAGGAACTGTTGGTAATATAACCATGTGGATGAGTCTCAAAGCTTGTCCTGTGGGATTCTGTTACTAGGACACTCTAGAAAATGCAAACTAATTTAAAGTGACAGAAAACAGAGGAGTGGCTGGAGGGGAGGGATGAGCTGGGGAGAAGGGTTCGAAGGGGCACAAATGAGCTCAGGGGGTTGGTGGAGATGTTCACTCTCTGACCGTGGTGATGGTGTTGCGGGTGCATAGATGCATCCAAGCGCATCACACTATTTTAAGTAGATGTCGTCACTCGTGCATCACTTACATTTCACAGAGCAGTTCAGAAGAACAAGGACATTTAACAGTAGCAGCGCCATGGGAGCATGACTTCCAGAGTGAGGCTTGAATCCAGATGTTGATGGGACACCTCTGGGCCATAGGCTCCTCAGCTGTAGGAGGGTTTTGCTCCCTGCCCTGAGGTCATGTGCAGAGGGCCTGAAGGAAGGTGTGTGGGTAGCACGCTCCTCCCAGCGTCTGGCACACGGTGAGAGGTCTTTAAAGGGCAGCTCCTATTAAAAAGACATTATCTGATGTATTATATGCTCCTAAAGATAATTGACCATGTCTTTTCCTTGCAATTAAACTGAAGTCATATTAAATTATTAGTAAAGAAAAAAAAATTATTAGTAAAGAGGGCAGCCCCGGTGGCGCAGCGGTTTAGCGCCGCCTGCAGCCCGGAGTGTGATCCTGGAAACCAGGGATCGAGTCCCACGTCAGGCTCCCTGCATGGAGCCTGCTTCTCCCTCTGCCTGTGTCTATGCATCTCTCTCTCTCTCTCTCTCTGTGTGTGTGTCTCTCATGAATAAATAAATTTTAAAAAATCTTTTAAATAAATAAACAAACAAACAAACAAACAAATAAATAAATTATTAGTAAAGAGAGTCAGTTTTCAAAAAATGGCATGGGCCCTGGCATTTGTCAACGTGCATGTACTACTTCTTGGCTGGAAAATAAGCAGAGGTATTTGTTTATGTTATGTGTTGTATTTATGGATTATTCATCATAACCGAAAATTCACTTACGTGGTTCTTAGCATTCTAAGTACTCAGCGCGGTCCCTGGTGTGTGGCTGGCACCTGTGCCCATGGACAGGATTTGGTGACTCTGCAGCATCTCCACGGTGTTTGTGATCTAATTTTACAAACAGGCTGTGACTTTGTGTGATTGTAACCATTAAGAGGGCATTAGAGCTATTGTTTTATTGCACACACACCCATGATGCCCTCTGCTGACCCTCTGGCAGAGACTGGCACCTCTGACCCTGAAGGTTTGCATGGTTTGTGACGCAGTGACTCCCTTCACATGTGACATGTACACAACACTGCATGCTGCCCTGGCCTGTGGCAGGGTGGGGTCAACCAGGTTTCTCTCTCCCCCAGCCATGTGGCCTTCTCTGTAGGGGTGCGTTAAGAGCACTGGGGACTCAGAAAGGGCTGCCCGATGATGGTGACGGCAACCAGAATATTTCAGCACCTTTCACATAAAAGCTCATACATACTATCCTTCGTATGCCGGCCTTCATATCATGAGCATGTATCACTTTCTCCATTAAAAAAACAAAAGGGAGGACAGCCTAGGTGGCTCAGCAGTTTAGCGCCGACTTCAGTTCAGGGCAGGATTCTGGAGTCCCAGGATCAAGTCCCACGTCGGGCTCCCTGCATGGAGCCTGCTTCTCACTCTGCCTGTGTCTCTGCCTCCCTCTCTCTCTCTCTGTGTGTGTGTGTCTCTCATGAATAAATAAATAAAATCCTTAAAAAAAAGAAGAAAGAATTTAAAAAAAAAAACAAAAGGGAGGTGCCTGTGTGGCTCAGTACGTAAAGTGTCTGCCTTCAGCTCAGGGCCCCACACTGGGCTCCCTGCTCAGTGGAGAATCTGCTTCTCCCTCTCCCTCTGCTTGTGCTCATGCACTCACTCGTGCTCTCCCCCAAATAAATAAATCTTAAATAAATCCAAAGGAACCGAGCATAGACAAAAGCTACATGTGGGTGGAGATTGCTTCCAAATTTCAGTCTTGAAGTCTTAGGTTCATTTAGTGAAAATGCATCAGGTCCCAGGTATGTAGTCGAATGCATACAAGGCAGACAAATGCAGAGAGGTTCAGCCAGGGAGAAGTCCGTGTGTGCAATGGAGGGGCTCTCCCTGGAGCACCCCCAAGACATGCTCTGGCTGTGTCTACTCTGATGCCTGCACTGATAGCTCCTGGTATGTCTTAAAAGTGGACATTCTGGGTTTGGGCCACTTTATAGTAGTGCATCCATTTTCTCTTTAGGCTGGACTCGTGTCTGAGTTTTGTCACACTCACTGAACATGGGTGTGATCATTTGTCTTTTGCCCTCTACCTCCTGAAAGGGGCTGTTAGTCCACGTCCAAGATACAGACCTCAAAACAGAGAGGTGAAGGTGAGTAATCTCACTGGAAGGGATTCACATCTTCCGGGACCCACGAGGATGGCCAGCATTGTTCCTTAGGGCTGCTGTCACAGGACGGCACTGGGCACAGGGGCCAGCTGTGTTGGGTCTACACCCACAGGCATGTGTGTTCACACAAATTAGCACTACATTTGCTCTTCTGTCTTCCTCATCTTTTTTTGCTTTCTATCCACCTCTGAGGTCCCTGTCTTGTATAGTTGATTCTTTTTGAGCTAGGGGGACAGCCTGATATTCATCCTAATTTCAGTGTCCAGCTCTGATTTTCAACCCATCTTTCCAGCTTATTTTTTTTCATCTTTCTGAATCTAGATTCCAGCAGGGTGGGCCAGCTGTGCTGGTGGCTTGGAGGACTGCCCTCTGGGGGAGAGAGCCTAGCAAAAGGGTAGGTAAGTGTAGTTACACGCTTGGGGATCTGGCAGGGGACCAGACCCTGGCAGGTGGCTCTCAATGGGTGACCTCTTTTGATTAATGTTTGACCAATGTTTTCCATTCTGAGGTGGGACAGGAAGCAGAGTGCCACCTAACCCTACATGCTACCACCTCTGTGCATCCCAGTGATTATGGCCTGGTGTGGAAGGGGAGGCCCAGCTTCCCCCTGGGCCCTTCTGTTGTAAAGGAAGGGGAATCCCAGTGTGACCCCCCTGCTTTGCACCATCATCTTCTGCCTGTTGGTGCCAGGTGGAGGAGATGGGCTTCCTGCCTGGCCCTGCAGAACTGTGATGGTGGGGGAGGTTTTTCCACTGGTGTTTGGCTTAAGTAGAGCAAGGGTTTCCAAAAAGATGTTTCTGTTGTTCGATCACTGTGAGGTTCCCAAGACCCCTCTCAGTCCTCATACCAGTGGTAAATAGGGATGGGGTCCCAAGACTACCCTCAAGTTGGATAATTCATGGCAAGGACCCATGGAGCTCACTGGAAAGTGTTGTACTCACTATTGTGGTTTCTCGCAGGAAAGGATTCAGATTACAGGTCAGGGGAAGAGATGCAGGGAAGGGTTGTCCCCTCCCAGTGGAGGTCTGGACAGTGCCGGCTCCACCTGGCATCGATGTGTGACAGCGTGTGTGGAGTACGCCCCCCAGGTCTCTGTGTCCACAGTCTCTACTGGGGCTTTGCCATCAAGTGGGTCAACTCCCCACATGGCTAACCTCGATCTTCAGCCCCTCTGGAGATTGGGCTGCCACCATGGAACCCAGAGCTCCTCCAGCCCCCAATCACATTGTTAGACGCTGTGGTGTGGCCTTAGGTCCCCAGTAAACAGAGACCATCGCATCTGGGCAGGCCTTCCAGGGGCCCAGAGCCTCCTCCCAGGAGCTGCGGTTAGGGTAGGCCTCTCTGGGTGGGCTCAGCCCTTTACCGCAGCCACTCTTGCCTGCCCTTTGCTTGGGCTCTTCGGAGGCTCTTCTTGGAACTTCTTTCCTGTGCTTGTTGGCTCTTCAGGGTTGGAGGCAGTGCCCTCTGGGACGTGCAGCAGGCAGTAAATAACCCACAAGCTCGTCCTCCTGTTGCTCCTCAAGTAGCCAGGTCCCTGGCCTGTCCTTTCTGAGCCGTCCTATGCCTGGTGGTTCTCTAGTTGTTTAGCAGTGAGTCGGCGGATCTGTAATGGAGCTGCCCCCTCGGGGTTGGAACCAGAAGCGGAGCCGGAGGAGGCCCTGGAGGTGATGACTACATGTCCTCTCATCTGCAGGCTAGTGTCCCGGCCCTGGGTTTCCTGCAACTGAAACAGCATTCTCTGTCCCAGCACCTGATCAGACACTGCCTCATTTTCCCTGTGAAGTACTCGGGACAGAGTTGGTGCTCAGCATATCTGTCAAACAGGACTGGCCCAAGGATGGGGTCCTCTGGCATTTCTGGTATTGACCTTGACTGTGGTCAAGGACAGCCCTCAGTGGAAGTTGTAAGTGAGCCACAAATCCCTTGTCTGGCCTGCATCTCCCCACATACAAGGGTGGCCACCTGCCTCTGAGCCAGCAGGCCGGCTGGTCGACCTCGTCAGGTGTGGTTCCAGCACCTGCTGACATTCACACATGCCTGCCCTCCCTTTGCCTTCCCTTTGCCCTCCCAGCGCCCTTTGGTTTTGAAGATTAAGCAGCCTTTCCTCATCTTCAGCCATGGCTCTGCCACTGTCTGGCTCCTCTGCACAGGCACTGACAGTGCTTTTAAGGCCTGGAAAGCTCTCTCATGGACCCATTTTTAGCTGCCCAGTGGACCCTCCCTCTCTCCCCTCTGATCTCACACGTGCTCTGCCCTTTCCATATCGAGGGGCGCAGAGACAGTGCACAGTGCCCAGCACACATCAGCGACACACAGCAGCCTGTCACTGACGTGTTTATCTGCATTAAATGTGCACAGTGAAAGATTTTTCTCAGGGCTGGGGTGTCTTTAGCATGTTTATAAGTTGTAGCGTGCATTCAATTTTAACCTTGTGTTTTTGTTTTGCTGACAACCTCTCCTTCCTCCTCAGCACCTCTTACGCATGAGGGTCTGTCCCCTCAGTTCACTTCAGTGACAAAGGATCTCCAGTGACCTTGCCGGCCACACGCATCCTCCTGGGCTCCTCCAGCAGTGTTAGAAGCAGCATTAGTCATATTGCACGGAGGGGCTGAAGCTCAGCAGGCGGCCTCACAAAGCCGAAGTCGTTGAGGAGGATGGCGGTGTGAGGGGCAGGGCGGGGACTCTGAGCACCAAGCGAGTCCGAGACCTCGGCAAGCACCTTCCTTTGGAATCTTGAGACCACAAGAGGACGCCCTAGCTGGACGGTGGTCTTTAATGTGGCTCTGTGTTACCTTTCCAGGGTCCCGAGAGCAGTGTCCTGTCTCCATGAAGCTGACGTGAGAGCATCCAGGTGAAAGGGCCTCTGCCCTGTCCGCGGACAGAATGACCAAAACCCGGCTCTTCCGCCTGTGGCTGGTCTTGGGGTCTGTCTTCATGGTCCTCTTGATCATCGTGTACTGGGACAACGTGGGCACCGCGCACTTCTACCTGCAGACGTCCTTCCCCAGGCCGCACCCCCTGGAGCCGCTGCCCACCCCCGGGCACGGGGCAGAGAAGGAATTCACGTCGGACGTGGATGCGTTCTTGCAAAAGTTGCTTGGCGGCAGCCTGAAGCAGAGCCCCCTTTCTGGTAAAAGGCCGGAGCAGCCCTCCGTGCCGGCATCCAGCAGGCCTGGGCTGAGCAACGCGGAGGAGAGCGTGAGGGGCTATGACTGGTCTGCCCGTGACACCCAGCAGGGCCCAGACCCAGGGGGGCAGCAGGCCGAGAGGAGGAGTGTGCTCAGGGGGCTGTGCGCCAACGCCAGCTTCGTGTTCCCCACCAAGGAGCGCTCCTTCGACGACATTCCCAACTACGAGCTCAACCACCTCATCGTGGACGACCGCCACGGGGTCATCTACTGCTACGTGCCCAAGGTGGCCTGCACCAACTGGAAGCGCGTGATGATCGTGCTGAGCGAGAGCCTCCTGGACCGGGGCACCCCCTACCGCGACCCCCTGGACATCCCCCGGGAGTATGTGCACAACTCCAGCACCCACCTGACTTTCAACAAGTTTTGGCGCCGCTATGGCAAATTCTCCCGCCACCTGATGAAGATCAAGCTGAAGAAGTACACCAAGTTCCTGTTCGTGCGGGACCCCTTCGTCCGCCTCATCTCGGCCTTCCGCAGCAAGTTCCAGCTGGAAAACGAGGAGTTCTATCGGAAGTTCGCGGTGCCCATGCTCAAGATGTACGCCAACCGCACCGGCCTGCCTGCGTCCGTCAGCGAGGCCTTCAGTGCTGGCCTCAAGGTGTCCTTCGCCAACTTCATCCAGTACCTGCTGGACCCGCGCACCGAGAAGCTGGCGCCCTTCAACGAGCACTGGAGGCAGGTGCACCGCCTCTGCCACCCCTGCCAGATCGACTACGACTTTGTGGGGAAGCTGGAGACGCTGGACCAGGACGCCGCCCAGCTCCTGCGGCTCCTCAAGGTAGACAAGGTCCTACACTTCCCCCCGAGTTACCGGAACAGAACTGCCAGCAGCTGGGAGGAGGACTGGTTTGCCACCATCCCCCTGGCCTGGAGGCAGCAGCTTTACAAACTCTATGAGGCGGACTTTGTCCTCTTTGGTTACCCCAAGCCTGAACACCTGCTTAGAGACTGAAGGCGTCAGGGGACGGACCCAGACAGCACGACAAACTGGGGTGGTGTTGTTGCTTTAAACCCGGACCAAGGGCTTGCCGCACCGCTGCCTTCCTCCCAGGGATGGGGCGATGGGTTGCCGCGTATATTTTTTTATGGCTTTGTGTCCCTCCCACACTGCTCCCGTTGACGAGGCAGCTGGACGCACCAGGAATCAGCCATCCCCACACTCCGGTTTTTAAAATCACTTGACGATTTTGCAATCTGGACTTACTATTTACTCCACTGCCTATATCCCTTGAGTACTGTGTTAATATTGTTTTTTTAAATTAATATATTTCAGATATTTAATATGAAAAGTGGAGGAGAGGATGGAGTAAATGTTACATCTGCTTCTGCCTCCCGCTTTTGTGGTTATTCTGCTAGAGGTGCAGGTGCTCGGTACAGGGCTCTGAGAGGTGGACCTCAGAGACGTCTCTCAGGTGAAGGCAGGGAATATTCGTGGTCCTCTTCAGCAAAGAAGACATTCCTGAGACTGCAAGAGGACGCCCTACAGGGCGCTTGCAATCAGGCCTCACCTGTATTTTTAAAAGGGTAGCAGACAGATCGTTGGCGAGCAGAAGCTCTCTGACCGTGTGGTATTTCTGAGAAGGGAAAGCAGTTAGAGGGGTTTTCTACTGGAGACCATACTTCAGGTCACAGTCACAGAGGCAGGACACTAGCTGCAGATGTTACCACAAAGTCATAAATCACAGATGTAAGGATGTAACAGGGATGCTTTGAGTAGGAGTCTATCTCGAGACTCTGTTCCCTGACATCAGCAAGGTGGGGCTGGGGTGAGATTGTTGTCATAGGCCTGATGGCCTGGGTTCAGCCCTGGTGACCTTCCCCCTCGGGTACGTGACTGACACTGAGATCCTCACGTTTGGTGGTCCCAACTCGGCAAAGGTTGTCATGTTGGCTGCTCCAGGAAGGCTCTTTCTAAACATCTGATTTAGGTGGATTTGCCATTTTGGTGGTGACCCTGTAGTTGCTGGGAGATGCGTGGTCATGCCATGCTGTGTGGCCTCAAGTTTGACCTCGCCTCCTTAATCTGTAGGATCTGGTTCTCGAGGCCCCATTCTCAAGGAGCTAGTAGCACTGAGGTACTCGTGCCAGATCTCCTTGCTGTGTGGTGTCCTTGCTCTTTCTGGCTTCCAGATGGTACAGAAGTCTGAGCCATGACCTCTGGGTGCCACCTCCCAGCCTTGGGCCCCACGGTGCAAAAAACCATCCACCTTCCATTGTGTAAGATTCCCTATTTGTAAAACAGCTGGCAGCAAAGGTACTCAGGCTTGAAGTGTCCAGTCTGAGAGGAACTGTCACCACATTGGGTACCTTCTGGGACGCCTGCTTACCCAGCAGTTGTCCCTGGCACTGTGAGCCCCGGGCTTCAGGTCACCGGGCAGATGGGGTGGCTCTGCCTTCAGGGGACCTTGTGACCCTGAGGTGTGAAATGAGAGCAGAGGCCCCCCCACCCCCAGGCCAGCGGGCTGAAGGCTTCCAAGGACAAAGCGTCAGGAGTGAGATGAAGGCCGACGTCCCGAGAAAGGTGGTGGGAAGGATGGGGTGTGGCTCGGAATCCGCGGTAGAGCAAACCACATGAGCACAAGTGCAGGGCGTGTCCGGGGATGGGAGGTACTCATCGCTGGCATTCATTGCCCTTCATGATCAAGTGTCATTTCACGTCTCCTCAGTCCTCTTTAGTGAGGACACCGTGTGGTAGAGGTCAGATGGAGCCAGGACCTGGAGCCGGAGCGCACCGCTGCCACCCCAGGGCGGTGGGTGGGTTGTGAGTGTGCAGTCTAGCGGCCTTGACTGTCAGGCCTGGGAGTTGAGATTTCACTTAGGCAGCAACGAGCTGTGGAGGTTTGGGGACGGAGGAATTTGGGTGCTTTGGGGTCAATGTGGCATTGGGGTGAAGAGTGGGGGTGGCCAGGGGGCCAGTCAGCAGGCGACTGCAGCTTCCCCACACTGAGGGGGCTGGTGGGGTGATGGACAGACGGGAGGAATGACGGTATCCAGATAAGCTCCCGCCTGAGCTGCTGCTGTTATTCTTGTGACAGAAGAGAAGGGGAAGAAATCAGGAGAGCACAACACAGACCTTTCTCCTGACCTGGTAACGTCTCCCCACCGATAGCTGTATGGTTTTCAAATACATAGAACATAAGATTGATCCTCTTAACCACTTGTAAGTGTGCGCTTCTGGGTCATTAAGGGCGTTGACAGCATTGTGCAGCCACCATGGCTGTTGGGCTCCGCAACTTTCTCATCTCCCCAGAGGGAATCTCTGCACCCATTCCTCCTGCCCCCCAACCCCTGGCACCCACCCTTCTCTTCTGCGTCTGCATTTGATGACTCCGGGGACTCCTACAGGGTCTCCCCCTTTGCCTCTGGCTTCTATCACTCGGCAGACTGTCCTCAAGATCCATCCTCGTGGTAGCAGGTGTCAGCACTTCCTCCGCGTTAAGGCTGAGTGACATTCCACGCGCGGATGTGCCCTCCGCTCCTCCGCTCCTCCGTTCGTGAACGCTTGAGCTGCTTCTACCTCTGGGCCGTTGCGAGTGCTGTTGCCATGAACGTGGGTGTGCGAATATCTGTTTGACTCACTGCTTTCACGTCTCTTGGGTGCATCCCCAGAGGTGGGATTGCTGAGTCATATCTGACCTGGTAACTTCATAAACTGAATCAGGGTGGGGAGACTTGCAAACTGTACCAGGACCGGTGTCTGGGAAATAACATGTCCCAGGGCCAGAGAGCGTCCTAGGAAAACAAGATGATGTTTGGGATGGTCTCAGATCCCCTTCACATGTATTAATTAAGTACACTGTGGACTTCAATCATGTGCTATAATTTTGAATAACTGGTATTCATTGAAATGAGCTGTAATGTTTAAAGAACACAACGGTTCTGAAATACCTCTTCAGCCACCATCCGCACGGTGCGTGGCATCTGCCTCTTGTGGTTGTTTCTCACCAAAATGTGTTTATTTTGAGAATGTTCAGACGAATGTCAGGTTCATTGGGTGGTGGGCTCACTCAGGGCAGGGCTCACATCTGCATTTCTTTATTCTTGGTTCTGTGTATAATTACACTGCAGGCCAGTTTCTGTGGGTGTCAGGGGTGTGTTTGCAGACACTGTGGGAGCAGGTTCCTGTGGCATCCGCATACCTGTCCAGATTCCTGCGCCTCCACCCAGGCCCAACCTGGGGACCACCTGGGGGATGACTCAGGATGTGATGACAGAGAAGGTCCTCATCAGCCACCAACATCCTCCTTCCACGGGCTGTGGGGAGCGAGGGGTGCCCCCACCTCATCCCTTTCCGGGGTGCCTCTTATTCCTTGCATCCTATAAAGGAATTTGATTCCATATTTTTTTTGTGCTAAGACATTATAAAAATTTATAAGTTGATATTGCAGTTAATTTAACTATTGCAGATAATTTAGCCATACAATTCCATAAACCTGATTCTTACCTCTGATCTCCAGCCATTGCCGACACATATGCCCACTGTCCTAATAATGCCGTGGTCCGTGATACAGAATCCTCTCCACGTTCTCACTGAGCCCTGGCTCAGTGGCCACCAGGGCACTGTGCCTGTTTACAGTTGGGGAGAGGGATGTGGGGGAGACTCACCCAACACCCAAGGCATGTGTGAGTGTGTGTGTGTGTGTGTGTGTGAGACAGACACTCAGTCCTCATTTCTCTAAAAATGATACATGTTTTCATGCATTGACACAAAGGACTCACTTATGGCTTCTAATGCACACTTTGGGAGCCTTGTGTGGCTTTCACCATCTATTTGGGAGGATTTTCCGCTATTAGAAGAATTTTGAGTCTGTTTTTCAGCAGGCTCTAACTAGCAAGGGTCAGGATCTCTTTTCCTCTTCCTGGTAAAGTCAGTGTGTACCTGTGCACAGTACCTGTAATTTGGTGAAGGTGGGGCTTTAACCTGTCTCTGCCGCTAATGGGGAGCAGTTCAAGGAGGGTTCTGGGTGGTGGGATGTCAGGGGCCACACGGACGTCTCTAGAGCCTTCTCATTCAGTTTCTCTGGAGGGACTTTAATCCTCAGCTTGGGCTTGGATGGGGCTGCCGCTCAGAGGGGCGGCGTGATGCTCCTGGCAGACAGTGTGGGGCGGTTTATTTGCAGGTATCACACAGACCCGAGGGGGGTCCGCTCACCCAAGCACATTCTCCAGTGGTAATTATTGTCCATTTATAAACTTCACATCCTTTTCTGCCCACCCCATAACACTTGGATAGCCTAGACAATAAATCTGTCGATGAATTTAGATGAATGACACCTGTGGTAGATGCCTGGTGCTTTTGCCAGCACACATTCCTCTTGGTCAGAGAGCCCGTCTCCCTGCTTCCCTCTTAGCCCAGGAGAGTTGGGCGGGCCGTCCAGCCCTACACCTGAGCTCTGGTGGGCTGGTCACATGCTCTATAGAGGCAGACCCCACACTCCAATGTGGACCCATCAGACCCAGGGCTTGTGGTTGGAAATCTTTGGGAAGGGGCTTGGCCAGGCTGGTGGGATGGGAGCAGCTCTGCTGCTCCTAGAAGAGCTGCAGGGAGACTGAGACCACACGGCGAGAGCTGGAGGCCAGCACGGGACCTCCTTAGAGGGTGTGCACCTGAAGCCTGGTCCACCTGTAGGTGTGGGGCCAGAACGCTTCCGCTCCCCTAGTCTCCTTTGAGCCGGACCTCTGGCATCTAACGTACAGGATCCTGACTCCTACACTATGTAATCACACTGGGGTCATAAAGTCAGGTTTGAGAAGCCACGTCAGCTCTGAGCATGTGGGTTATGGTTCACGTGGATATGAGCAGTTCCCACTCTTACCCCACCGAGACCCAGGGACAAGAGGTCCCCTACTGGGATACCGGTTCAAACCAGCAGAGAGGTTAATCAGGGACTGTGGGATACTTCTTCCCTCAGGAATCATTTCTTCACGCATCATCCAGAGGGAAGCTAATGAGGAGCGGCCCCTGGTTTGAACTCCTCTCTGCTTGCCCTCTGGTGCCTCTGATGCGTTCCGAATGTCGATCCTCAGGCCTGCTGGAGATGATTCAACTTCCCTGTCCTGGGCGCCATCTGGATGGCATTTGCTCGTGGTGATGGCACCGTCACGCTTGTGTGTCACGGATCTGTTGGGTGACTTTGTGGGTGATGAATGAACATAGCCTGTCTGTCCGCCTGCTGCACTTCATGGAGTTTAGTGCTGGAGCTTGGAGGCTTCTGGCAGGTAGGACCGTGAGCGTGTGCATGGTGTTTGCAGAGCTGGGAGCTGAGAGGTATAGCTCTCAAGGAGAGGGGGAGTGTGACCTGAACTCAGAGTTAGAGCCTGGGCGTCCGACACTTTGTTGGCACTTTGGGGCCTGGGCACACTTAGGCGGGGTGCGGATGTGAGGGGGCACAGCACCGCTGAGCTGTGAAGAGAAAGAATCTTCACTGGGGGCACAGGGAGGTGGTGCCAGCCCAGATGGTTTGCAGAGGTGCCCACAGCAAAGGGGTCTGTAGGCTGGTCTGTGAGTCAGCTTCTCATACTCAGAGTTTCCTTCTGTTTCTGCATGGTACAAGTCATCACATGAGTAAAAAGGTTTCTGTAAACTCGAAACTCCAAAGAGCACCGCTACTCACGAAGATCTGATAAAATAAGTCATCTGATGAAGGTCTGGGAAATGTGCTCCGTTCTGCATCTGGCTCTGGATTGGTCTTGAGCTGGGGTGCCCAGCAAGGTTTCTGGTGCCTCTCTTTCTGCAGCTGCACGCAGTCACCACCTGACGGGCGGTACTATGTCTGTCTAAACGCATTTTGAAACCCTCACATGAGCCATGGTGACGTATGGGCTGGGCACCTTCTACAAGCATCAGGGTAGTTAGCAGAGATACAGCTGCCCTTTCCAGTCTCAGGGCAATGTTCTGCTTATAATGTTTCAAAGAGCTTCAGAGTATGAGGGCCCATGCTGGGTGAGTGCCCTGACCTGTCTGTCGGCAGAGGCTCAGGAATTCTCTGAGGCCCCAGAGGGAGACCCGGGGTGGGTAGCCTCGTGGTGCAGGTCACCGGGGTGGCACCCAGACCTCCCCAGGTGCAAGGGCCAGGCCCCGTGGATCGGCCACGGGGGAGCAGGTCAGTGGGCCGGGCAGGGATTCAGCCTCAGACTCCTGCCCTGGACTAGAGTCCATTTCTTACATGAATTTAAGGTGGGAACATTTAAAATCCTTTCTTCAACCAGTCAAGCTGCTCATCATTAGATGGCTGGCCATCCTGCTTAGGAGAATGGGCTTCTCACAATAAAAAAAAAAAAAAATGTTGACCTCATGGGTATTTTCTCTTGGGTGAACCGGGGGTGGCCCTGGTGGTGATCATTTCAGTTCCTTTTAAAATGGTGATAAAAAAAAAACAAAATAAAATAAAATAAAATAAAAATAAAATAAAATGGTGATAAAATAGGGGCACCTGTGTGGCTCCATGGGTGAAGCATCTGCCTTTGGCTCAGGTCATGATCTCGGGGTCCTGAGATCAAGCCCTGCATCTGGCTCCCTGCTCAATGGGGTGTCTGCTTCTCCCTCTGCCTCTGCCCCTCCTCCCCACCCATGTGCTCTTTCTCTCAATTAAATAAAATCCTTAAAACGGTGGTAAAATATACGTGGTGAAATTCGCCACCCCAGCCACATTTAAGTGCATGAATCCGTGACATTGAGAACATCCATACGGTGCAGTTGTCACCGCTGTCCATCCCCAGATGGCTCAACCACCGTGGTGTTTGAGGGTCACCTGTATCCATCCTTCTGTGTCTGGCTTCTTTCACCGAGCATCACATCCTCAGGCTTCATCCGTGTTGGAGCATGTGCTGGGATTCCCTTCCTCTTTAAGGCAGAATGATAGTCCAGTGAACAGACTCGTCACATTTTGTTGATCCGTTCATTCATCAGTGGACACCAGTGGCTTCTACCTGTTGGCTGTGTGAATAAGTCCATTGTGGGCACCAGGGGACAAATAACTGTTCAAGACCCTGCTTGCCGTTCTCCTGGGCACAGACCCAGGAGTGGGGCTGCTGGTCATGTGGTAATTTTGGATTTGATTTTTTTGTACAACTGAAGTTTAGTTCTTTTTATTGCCAGAAATGCTTACGGATGATGATACTTGAAAGTGCACATAGCAGCTATTCCCTAGTGCATTTGCTTCCTTAACCCTGCAAGCAGTTATAGTAACGAGGGCGGAGCTGCTGTCCTCCACCCCCACCCCACCCGCCACCTGGCCCCTGGCTTGCGCTGTGCCCACTGCCCTGCATGGGCAGAGATGTGAGACATGGGCCTCCAATCCCAGACCAGGGGCCACGCAGAGATGTCCTCTCTCACCCGTCACATCACACGCTGTGCGTGCCCCAGGAGGAGCCAGCACCCTCACTCCCAGGTGGGGCAAAAGGCACATCTGACCCTCAGCCTGGGAGACCTGTCCTGGGTGACACCACTGTTGGGCCGGGAGTACCTGGCACCTCAGCCATCTCTCTGTAAACAGGGATGTCACTGCCCTGGGACACAGGGAGGGATTATGAGGCTCAGAAGGGCTGTGGTCCTGGCTTTGGCAGAGCCTGGTGCAGGCTTTTGGGTGGGTTCCCCCTGCCACTGCCCCTGGAGGACAACAGTGTGTGGATGAGGGGAGAGTCAGGAGTGGGTGCTGCTGGGGTGAGGCTTAGGAGAGAGCAGTGGGATCCAAGACTCCTCCTGCAATGTGGACAACACTGTCTACTGCATGGCGTGTGCCCTTGCAGGGTGAGCACTTCTGTGCACCTGGTTCAAATAACCTGGGCTCCTTCCTGGGACAGTTCTAGAGGAAACTGCCATTGACAAAGCTTGGGGGCTTGAAAACAATCAGATGAAACCATTTTTTGCCATTCCAGTTCATTTTCTTCCAGAGTATATTGCGTTCGGGAGGTTTCCAGAATGCTTTGGTTTCAGAACTTTGGGGCACAGATTCCCAAAATGGATTTGAAAGTGTTGGGTTTCCAAGTAGGCTGGCTTTGAAAGTGGTCCGGGCTCCTAAAAGGTTTGGTCAAAAAGTGTTTTGCTTCCAAAATGTTCCAAAAATGTGTCCCTAAGCACAGAGCACCCACAGCGCTCTGGGAAGGGGCTGGGGCGGAGCACCGAATGAATCGCAGCGGGTGGACCAAAGCAGGCAGGGCCATCCCTGTCTTGGCCGGGGTGGGGGTGGGAGGTGGGGGGGTGTCTGTGTGCTCCATCCTCCATCAGGAGGTGGGAGCTTGACTCATGTCTGGCCTGGGCGAGTGTGTGTCCTCAGACACCAGTTCCTGCCCTTGGTCCCCCAGCCCACCCTGAGGGGCATTCTGCTGATGGGTCCTTGGCTCTTTGTGAGAGGTCTTGTTCGACCCGACCTCATCTGCATGCTGGCTCCGGGGTTCCTGTCCACGGGTGTCTGACTCCAAGAAGGTTGACTTGAAGACTGACTGTTTCTTTCAAGAAAGGCAACTTGCATGGGAAAAAGGCATGGGGGTGGGGGTGGGGGGGACTCAGGGCATTGTGCAAGGTTCTTGTAAAGTCATGGGCTGAGCCAGGACTATTGGTCCTGTTTTCAGATAAGGGAAATGGAGACCCAGAGAGGCTGTGTAACCTGCTTGGATCCCACCATCTCTCCAGGATCTACATGTTCTGACCCCCAACCCATTAGGGTTTCCCAAACCTTTCAAAGGCCCCCTTAGAAGCCCTGCCTGCCATTGAGGCATTTGAGCCAGGGCCCTCCCCCAGCCCATCTGTGTCTGCGTGTCGGCCCCGGGTCTGCGGTGCCAGGCCCAGCCTCTAGAGTTGCCGACCCAAGCCCAGCCCTTGGCTAGAAGGGACTGGCATGGCCTCGGGTGCCTTGGTGCTCACACTGTTGATGATGGAACATGGAGAGTTGGTGGGAAGGGCATATAGCTGACAGCCAGCCACATGTCCTGGGGTGGAGTGATGCGGGTGACCCAGAGTGTTGGCAGAGAGGCCCAGAACAGAGAGGAGGAGAGAGGAAAAATCCAGCAGTTAGGAAAAACATCGCCAGCCGAGGGAGTGGCTGGGACACCAGCACCGTCACACCCAGGGAATGGCCCCACCCTGGGCGCAGCGCCCGTCCAGGGAGCCAAGAAGGTCTTGCCTCAAATGTGCCAATTAATTTGGGGGCCACATCCTGTCCAGTGGAGCTCACACCACTTGGGCGGCAGCCAAGGAGAGCTGGGCACGCCTGTTTTCAGGCTGTTGGGTCCTTATCTGCCAAGGATGTCTGAGGCCTCCTGCTCTAACTGTGGCCATGAACTCCTTCGCCGGTTCTGATGCCCCTCATGGAACAGACCTCACAGGCATAATCCAGAGGAATCCGTCCTGGTACAAAGATAGCTGTGAGCATCAGCCCAGTGGGGGGTGAATGCCCACTGCGATCCCCCACATCCTGACATCTTCCTGGGAAGCGGGAGCCCCATGCCCACGGCCCAGGAGAAACCAGACAGCCCTGGCTCTCCGTCCCCGCCCTCCCCTCTCCTCCCAGAGCTGGAACTGCTTGCTGCCTGGCTGCTGACTCACACGCGGGGTCGTTACCTGGCCTGGCCTGGCCTGGAGACGGGCCCCTGTGCTGGACGGAGCTAAGACAGAAGCTTTGAGCGAGTCAGCTAAGAGGGCCCAGAATGGTGGACTTACGGCTCCTCCAGGCTTTTAGCCATAGGTTCTAGGCTGAGCCCCATCAAGATGGTGCCCATGGAGCCTCCTGGCCCTGGCCTGACACTCTGAGGGCTTGGGGCCCTGAACTGGGGCCTGCCTCCCCGGGACCAGCAGGCTCCTAGGGCCCGGTTGGGAGCCTCTCTACCTTTGCTGTCTGCCAGCCTCCTGGCATGCTGTCCAGATGAGCTGGAAGGGCCGGAACAGCATCTGGGGTAACAGCTGGGCAGTAGGGAGGTTGGTGGGTATGGAGGTTGGTGCCACGTCCTTCATGGAACTGGATGTGGGCTCCTGTGGGCAGGGCTGAGCTCTGTGGGTCATTTCCTTTGGCCTCACCTGCCAGCTCCCCTCTTCTCTGAGAGGTTGCTTTTCTGGGATACCCACTGTGCCCCTCTCAACAGTCGTCAAGAGAATAAACACATTTAACATCCATACAGGTGAAGGAAATATTTGGGTGGGGGGAGCTTTTGGTGTCACCACGGAGTCCATGGCAGCCCCACCTTGCACACTTGCCATGGCAGGGGGCTCACTACTTTACTGCCCCTCCCTGGTGGGATAATCGGCTGTTTACAATCTTGGATTAATGCTGAGCCAGATCTGCCTCCACTGAAGTTGGCATCTGCGCAGAACAAAACAGTGGCCGCAACCACATTAGATGCGTTTGGATCTTGAAGACTGTGGCTGTGTCTTGTCTCCCTCAATTTCCCCAAGAAAAACTTGCACGAAGCTGGCAAGAGTGGAAATCACGGCCTGGCCACCAATGCATCACTGCTCTAGGGGGATCGACAGCCCCACGCCTCAGCCTCGGCCCCCACTTCCTGAAGAACTTTCCAGATGGGCAAACAAGGGGTAGCCTTTCTGCGGGGGGCCTGAGCCCATCGGAGTCCCTCAGCCACTGAAGGCGCTGAAGTCTGCTCTGCTCAGCAGACGGGTCATGTTTTGAATGAAAATGTGTTCTGTCTTGACGAGACACTTTGTGTATTATATAAGAATTGGCCACTGGAAGCAGTTTTCCTAGCCTTTCCTGAGCCCTGTGTTCTAGCAGGGTGTGAAGTCAGCCCCTGGGCATGCAGCCTGGCCACAAAACTCAGGAGTATGTATGTGTGTGCGCATGAGTGTGTGTGTGTGGTGTGCATCTGTGCATGCATGTGTGTGCATGCATATGCATGGGTGTACCTGTGTGTGCAAGTGTGTGCATGCATGTGCATGCATGCACATGTGCATATGTGTGCATGCGTGTCTGCATGAATGTGCACATGAGTGTTGCATGGTGTGCATCTGTGCGTGTGTCCCTGCATACACATGGGTACCCCTGTGTGTCTGCATGTGTGCACGTGTGTTGGTGCATGCATGGATGTGCACATGTGAACATGTGTGTGCATGCAGGTACATGCATGATGCATGTGTGCGTGCATGCCTGTGTGCATGTGTGTGTGTGCTCCAGCTAGACAGAGGGGGGCTAGTTGGCGGACTCCTGGAAGTGCAAGAAAACACAACCCCAGGTGGCAGCTGGTGCCTTATGCAGCTTGTGGTCAGGGAAACAGAGAGAGAGCAAGCAGATCCTTTCCTCAGGCACATGAATGAAGGCTTGGAGTGGACCGTGTGCCAAGGGGGGAGGTGCAGTGTCGAACACACTGTCAGAGTGAAAAGGCAGCTAGAGAACAGGAGAAAATATTTGTAGGTCGTAGATCTGATAAGGGAGGCGTATACAGAACAGAGACCTGAGGTTCAAGAGAAAAACAAACAACCCCATTCAAAAATGGGCACAGGACTTGAATGGACATTTCTCCAAAGACAGGAGTGTCCACAAACACAAGAAAAGCTGCTCGGCATCACGGACTCGTCAGGGACCAGCAAACCGAGACCCCAGTGAGCCATCCCCTCACCCAGCAGGATGGCTGTCATCGGACCGGCAGGTGTGGGCGAGGGTGTGTTGTGGGGGCCAGGACCATTGTGCGCTGTGGGTGGGAGTGTCTGAGGGTGCTGAGCTCAGCGGCCTGGCGTCCAGGGCTGGGACAGTTGGGTGTCCTCTGCGGCTCAGCCCCTTGGTTGGGGAGGATGCTCATCTCCGGCTTCCCTGGTGCCCGGCCTCCTCTGAAGTGTCTGGGGGGCTCAGCCAGTGGGAACAGGCAGGGTGCCCGGGGAGGAGGGCCTTAACCATGCAGGCCTGTCTGTGGAAGCTTGGAGCGTGTGGGGGAGCGGGGGCCCAGGGCAAGTCACCTTCTCCGGGATGGGGATATTGTCACCAGGCTGGCTGAGCTCACATTTGGCAGGGATGTTCCTGTGTGTGATGAAGGCTGGGGCTTGGGCAGGGCCCACGGGTTTGAGACCTCGCACTCACAGAGGCCATGTGGCCTTGAGGTGTGCCCGACCCTCCCCACTGCCCCCGGCCACTAGCCCTGTCACTGACCCACAGATTCAAAGCAGGCACATCTTTCTCAGCTGGTGACTTTGATCCAAGTTTTGTTAAAAAAACATTTTGTTGGGACGCCTGGATGGCTCAGCGGTTGGGCGTCTGCCTTTGGCTCAGAGCGTGATCCCGCCGTCCTGGATGGAGTTCCACGTCGGGCTCCCCGCATGGAGCCTGATTCTGCCTCTGCCTACGTCTCCGCCTCTCTCTCTCTCTGTCTCTCATGAATAGATAAATAAAATCTTAAAAAACACACACACACACACAAACATTTTGTTTTTCGTGAAAAGGAGCACAGATAGATTATAGAGGAGAATGCAAAATTACTATGAGTTTTTCAGATAAAATTCCTCCTTTTAGCAATGACTCTGTGCTGGTAACAGCAGGATTGGCCGCCCTTTGTCATGCTTTACGGATCAAATCCTCCACAACGCTTTGAGCTACATGGTGATTTCATATTTGGGCGGGGGGTGCTGCCTTCAAAAGCAAAAAGCAAGAGGGGAAATTAATTTTGATTATGTACTTGACCCAGTATATCCAAAATATTGTCATTTCAACTTGTGAATCATATCAAAACTATCTGTGAGATATTTTATATTCTGGGTGGTTGGGGGTTTGGGTGCCCCGGGTGCATTTTACACTTGTAGCCCGTGCTGGGTGGGACCAGCACACCGCGAGGGCTCAGCGGCTGCGTGCCTCTGAGTTCTGTATGTGGAGACTGAGGCTCGGGTCACACAGTGAGGCCACTGTCCAGCACCTGCTCCAGGGGCTTGTCCTTTGCTGGGCCGCCCTTCCTGGGGACATAGTCCTGGTCCCTTTGGTTTCCCTGGGAATGACCCCCAGCGCTTCCACAGAGCCGATGCCCCCCTCCTGCTGGCCACTGGGGACCCTGCGGCCTTGTGCACGAGGGAACATGACGAGGTGGGGCCCTCTGAATGGGGGGTCAGCAGACCGGTGGCCTCGGTCCTGGGAGGGGCCTCGCGGAGCTGGGCTGGCCGGTGGCGGCGCTCCCACCAGGGGGCAGCCTCGGGTCAGAAATGCGGCCGGTCAGCGGCTCTGCTGGGGTGCCCAGGGGCGCTTCCGCAAGCACAGCTGTGTGGGCTCGCTGGTCAAGGGCTGGGCAGTCACACCTCCTGGTGAGTCTTTCTGGAATGATGGGCTCAGGGCCTAGAGGCTCCCCTGGAGGAGCAGACCGCAGCCTTCTGGGCGGAGAGCCTGTCGGGGCCAGTGAGAGGTGCCCAGCCCGGCCCCGGAGCCCTGGGTGGCTGGGCTGGGCGAGGACGGCCCGCACGGAGGGCAAGGCGTCGGTCACCCCGGGCCCGGAACACCCCCCTGGCCGCCATCTTCACAGTGGGCGCCCCAGGCCCCTTACCTACAGTGTGAAGCAAGCGGGGGGAGCCTCCCCCCAGGCCAGCCCCACAGTGAAGGGCAGTGCGGGGCTCACACCCCAGGTTCAGCTCACTTGTCATCACTGAGGAAGGGCACTCTCTGCCCTGGGCTCCTCATGCGGGGGTGTCCAGGAGATGTGGGGCTCAGCCTCCACCAGGCTCTGAAGCCCTGCAGACGTGCCCCCTGGACCACCACCCCGAGTCTGTCTTTGGGCCTTCTATATCCTGGAGGTGGCCCTGGGTCATCCTGGACACATGTGGATCCAGACATGTGCTGTGTCCGCGACGCCGCCCAAGTGTGGCAGGACCCAGCCCCTGCCCAGCCTGGCTGGGGGGTTCATGTCCACCCTCCAGCACACCCTTGTCCACCTAAGGGACCCCCAGGGGCAGATGCTATTGTACCTTCCCACGAGTTGCTGCCTCTGCCTGGCCTCTGACCCTCAAGTCCCATTTTCACACCCCAAGGAGCTGCTGCTAGAAGCCCCCTTTGGGGGATCCCTTTGATAAAGCAGAGGGTCCTTTTGTTGGGGGAACAAAGGCCTGTCCCAGCTTTCTGGGGCAAGGTCCTGCTGCACTTCAGAGCTATGGTCTTGGTGTGGACCTATCAGTTCTGTGTAAGCAGTGTCTTGTTTCTAGAATGTTCTGTCCTTCTTCCCTGGGGCTTCAGCCCACTGGCTCCCAACCTGTTTTGCTCTCTCGCAGCCACGGGTCCTCTCCAGGCCCCCTCTTCCAGGCAGCCTTCCCTAAGCACCTCTAAACTCCTGCTACACTTGAACCTGGCCCAGTGGCTCTCCCACCCTGCATGAATTCACCTCTCGCCCGGGGCTATTTGCAGTATTGTCATTACTTTCCAATTGAAGGATCATGTCCATACAGTTCAGTGCAGAAATCCCAAATGCTCAGCCCAATAAGTTTTCACACACGTGTCTACTGTGTAACCGCCACCCAGACCAGGATATAGAACGTCCACAGCTCCTGGGTGGGGGTGTCTCCCCTGGGGTCTCCTGCCTCCTTTCTCTCCCCTCTGCACAGATCTTTTCACTTGCCTCTCCTATAGCTGGGTTCCGAGCACATGTTCTTTAGATTTGCAGAGACTCTTGGGTGCCTGCGGAGCCCCTGACATCCTCAGCCCGACTGCCAAGGCCTGGCCAGATTATGCCCACACCAGCTATCCCTTGCATACGCTGACCGCGCCAGGCACCACACCGCCGTCTGTGGGGTCTGCCCACCCCCTTACATCCAGTTCAGCTCATCATTCAGGAGCAGCTCCCAGAACCAGGGACCAGCCCTTTCCTCGTGTGACCCACCCCAGCTCACCATCTGGACCTCCCCCTCCTGTGACATCTCTGCTTGTGTCCTTGGGCCTGGCGTGGAGTAAGTGCTCTCCGAGCTCCTGTTGGAAGAGCAGATGTGGGAATTTTGCCTGGATCAATCAAGGTTACAAACAACCCAAACTGACTGTAGCAAAATTTAATTAAAAAAAATTTTTTTTGATGTCTGGGGTACAGATGGTGATTGAACACGTGCACCTGTTCTCACTCCCTTTGCAGCTTCCCATGAATGACAGTAATAAGATATTTTTACAGGCATAAATCCACGGGTATCAGGGGGACAGGAGAGGATGTGACAGCAAGCAAATGTTAGAAACCAGAGCAGAGGCGACAAATGGTAATGACACGCCCCCTCGACAGAAGCAAACCCTCAACAGCCGTGGGAACGTCGAGACCAGCCTGACTTGTCCCCCAAATCCTCAGAGGGGCCGACAGGAGGTGTTGCCAGGGCATGCAGGGGGCGAGATTGTCCCCAGACGCCCCTCCCCAACCCCATGCAACCTCTTCCCCAGCCCAGTCCTGAGAGGGAAGGAACAGTGCTGTGTGCTCCTGAGGACCCCATGCCCCAGTGATGACAGACAGGAACAGGCTTCCTCCACACCACCCAGCATCATCTCTGGGAACAGAGTAGCCCCAGAGGAGAGACCCAGCAAAAAGCCCGACAACAGAGCTCCCCAGTCAGCTGGTCCCTCCAGCCCCTCCCAGGGTTCAGAGCACCCCGCAGCCTGCTAGCCCCCCAGACAGTGGCTTCGTCCTTGCTCTCTCCCAGTCACTGACTCTAGGGGAAGCCGGCATATGTCAGGACACTCAAGTGGCCCTAAGGAGGGTCACCGGTTGAGGACCAGAGACCTTCACTAATAGCCAGCGGGAATCAGGGCCTCCTACCCCAGTTGACCTTCAGATGACAGCAGCCCCAACCAACATTCACAC
This sequence comes from Canis lupus familiaris, assembly GCF_011100685.1. Taxonomy (NCBI): domain Eukaryota; kingdom Metazoa; phylum Chordata; class Mammalia; order Carnivora; family Canidae; genus Canis; species Canis lupus. The sequence continues at coordinate 14,833,993 of NC_049227.1, read as the reverse complement.
CCTTGTAAGGGCAGCCTCATGAGAAACCCCAAGCCAGAGCCACCACGTGATATCACTAGAATTCCCGGCCCACAGAAATTGGGATAATCAGGGATTGCTTTGTCACTGTTGTTCTGATCTCTTATTTTGAAATAATTACAGATTCTCGGGAAGCTCCAAACACAGCACAGAGAGGTCCTGTGTTTTCCCCCAATGGCTACCTCTCATGTGATCATAGTATCAGATCTAAACCAGCAGGTTGATGTTAGTACAATGGGTGAGTCTCCTTCCATGTCCTGTGATCACACGTGTAAATCTGTGGAGACACCACCACAACCAAGACCCAGGACACTCCATCCCCATGCGGACCTCTTTCGTGTTGCCACTCTGTTGTACAGCCAACCCTTCACCCTGGTGACCACAAGTCTGGCTTCCATTTCTGTGGCTTTGTCATTTCAAGAATGTTACCTAACTGGGATCATACAGTATGTCGCCTTTTGAGGTTAGTGTTTCTCACTCCACATAGTGCCATATTGCCAGGAAAAGATTCATCCTTTCTATCCCCAGGCTCTATTCCATGGGATGCCCCACAGCGGATGTGCTGCTTGTGGTCACACGCTGCATTTCAGCTCTTGTAGTGGGTGCAGAAGCATGCTCTGGTGCTCTCCATCTGCGTTTGCCCAGTGGCTGGTGCTGTTTGCTTGCCATCCTGGCACCGTTTGCCACATCCTCTTCAGTGACACATCTCTACATGTTTTTTTTGCCCATTTTGTAATTGGATTTTTTTCATTTGGGGTTTTGTGAGTTCTTATATACTCTAGATATGAGTCATTTGTCAGATATGTGGTTTGCAAATGTTTGCTTCCAGCCTGTAACTTCAGGCGGGTCCTCTGCAGGGCAGCATGAAAGACAGAGAGACAGAGAGGCAGAGACACAGGCAGAGGGAGAGGCAGGCTCCACTCAAGGAGCCTGTCACAGGACTCGATCCCGGGGCTCCAGGATAACACCCTGGGCCGAAGGCAGGCACTAAACTGCTGAGCCACCTAGGGATCCCCTTGAGTTGGTTTTCTAATCAAGTTTGATGTGTGGATTGAAGTTTGCTTTTTGCCTGTGGGTATTCAATTGCTCCAGCACTGTTTATTAAAAAGACAATGTTCCCTCCACTGAATTGCTCTTGCACTTTTGTCAAGTCAGCTGGCCATACTTACACAAGGCTTTTTGTGAGTTCTCTATCCTCTCCCATCGGTCACTGTGTCTGCCCTCTGCCAATCCCACACAGTGTTGGTCATTGCCACTCTCTAGTAAGGATTAAAATCAGGTAAAGGGGCTCGTCTCACTTTTTTTGTTGACATTTGTGTTACCTCTTCAAGTCCTTTACCTCTCTCTGTCAATTTTAGCATAATTGTGTCTGTATTTACAAAAAAAATAGTATTTCCAGAATTTTTTATAGGAATTGCATTAAATCAGTTTTGGGAGAAGTGACATCTTCCCTACATTGAGCCTTCTAATCCATGAACATTGTATGTCTTTCCATTTATTTTATTTATTTCTTCACAGTTTGCAGTTTTTAGCATAGAAATCTGTACATGTTTTGTTAGATTCACATCTATGCATTTTGAGGGGTTTTTTTTTTTGAGTGATTGTAAATGGTATTTATATATATTTTTAGAGAAAGAGAGAGAGAGCACATGTGTGAGCAGGAGTGGGAGGGAGGGGCAGAGAGAGAGAGAATCTTAAGCAGATTCCATGCTCAGGGTGCAGCCTGACGCAGGGCTCAATCTCATGACCCTGAGATCATGACCTGAGCCTAAGTCGAGCACTTAACTGACTGAACCACCCAGGTTCCCCTGGTATTGTATTTTTAACACAACAAAATGAGACAACAAACAGATACAATAATAATACAAAAATAATCAATGTTTACTTCTTTAAAAACAGTTTTGTTGAAATGCAATTAACACAACATAAAATGTACCTGTTGTACATGACTTATACAAAATTTACAGGATTGTGCAACCACCACCATAATCCAGTTTCAGAACATTTCCATCACACCAAAAGCTTACCCCACCCCATCTACAGCCAGCCTCTGCTTCCACTTGAGCCCCTGGCATTTGTGTCCATAAATCTGCCTTTTCTAAACATTTTTATATATGGAATCCTACAATAAGAAGTCCTCCATGTCCAGCTGCACTCAGCATCACATTCTTGAGCCTCATCCATGTCACAAGGATCCATACTTCATTCTTTTCTTGTTGAATAGCATTCCATTGTGTGGATGGGCTGCATTTGGTGCATCCTTTCCCCAGTGATGGATATTTAGACGGTTTCCAGCTTGGAGCTGTTATATAGATACTGCTGTGAACATTCATATACTCGGTGTGTGGACATATGTTTTCATTTCTCTTGGGTAGATTCTTGAGGGTAGAATTGCTGGGTCATATGATTAGTTCATGTTTAACTTTTTAAAGAAGCTGCCAGGCGGGATCCCTGGGTGGCGCAGCGGTTTGGTGCCTGCCTTTGGCCCAGGGCGCGATCCTGGAGACCCGGGATCGAATCCCACATCGGGCTCCCGGTGCATGGAGCCTGCTTCTCCCTCTGCCTGTGTCTCTGCCTCTCTCTCTCTCTCTCTCTGTGACTATCATAAATAAATAAAAATTAAAAAAAAAAAAAAAAAAAAAAAAGAAGCTGCCAGGCTTCACAAAGTGACTGACTGTCTATGTTATGCTGGCAATGCATGAGGGTTCCAAATGCTCCCCATCCTGCACTGAATTATTGTCTTTCTTGACTATAGCCCTTCCAGTTGGTGTGTCCTGGGATCTCATCATGGTTTTAATTTGCTTTTCTTTAATAACTGATTATTCTGAACATCTTGCTTTTATGCTTGTCAATTCATATATCTTCTCTGATGAACTATTTAGGTCTTCTGCCCATTTTTACATTAGGTTATTTTCTTACTGACTTTTGTTTTCTATTTATAAATGTGTATGTGGACATGAGTCTTTTATCAGATGTACACTTTATACATATTTCCCCATTTATAGCTCATCTGTTCTTTTTAGTAATGGTGTCATTTGAGGTGATTTTTTAAACTTATGATGAAGTACAGCTTATCGATTTTTCTTTTATGGACTGTGCTTTTTTTGGTGGCATGTCTGACCCAGGATAATAGAGATTTCCTCTGTTTTCTTACAGAAGTTTTATAGTTTTCACTGTTACATGGAGCATTTTGAGGGGATTTCTTGTGCTTGGGGTAAGGTTTATCCTCTCTTTTTGCAATACCCAATTGTTCTAGCTCCATTTGTTGAAAAGACTATCCTTTCTCCATTGAATTCTCTTGGTACTTTTGTTGAAAATCAACTAACCAGGGCCACCTGCGTAGCTCACTTGGTTAACCGTCTGACTTCGGCTCAGGTTATGAACTCAGGGTCTTGGGATCAAGTCCCGCATCAAGCTCTCTGTTCAGTGGGGAGTCTGCTTCTCCCTCTGCCCCATCACCTTGCTCATGCTCTCTCTCTCTCTCTCTCTCTCTCTCTCAAATAAATAAATAAAATCTTTAGAAAAAAAAGAAAATCAACTGACCATAAATACAACGGCTAATTTCTGGATTCTCAGTTCTGTTTCACCTATATACCTGTCTTTGTGCCGGTGTGACACTGTCTTGATTCCTGTGGTTTTATCACAAGTTTGAAAGTTATGTAGTGCCAGTTCTCCAGCTTTGCTCTTCTCTTTCAAAATTGTTTTGGCAATTATTCTAGGTCCTATAAATTCCCATATAAACTTTGGGATCAGCTTCTCAATTCCTACCCCAAAAAGCCTCCTAGGATTTCTATAAAGATTGTGTTGAATCTATAGGTCGCTCCACAGAGAACTGAGTATAGAATGTCTTTCTGTTTACCTAAATACTATTTAATTTGTGTCAATGATGTTTTGTTCTTTTCAGTATGGGAGCCTTACTCTTCTTTTGTAACATTTATTCTTAAGCATTGTGTTATTCTTGTGCTATTGTGAATGGAACAATTACTTTCATTTTCAGAATGTTCACTGCTTGTATATAGAACTATAATTGATTTTTGTATATTAATCTTATATCCTGCTACCTTGCTAACCTGGTTTATTAGTTCTGGTAGCTCTTGGGGGGGGGGATTCCTTAGGATTTTCTACATTAAGGATTATCCCATCCATGAATAAAGATAGTTTTACTTCTTCCTTTGAAATCTAGATTTATTTAGTTTCTTTTGTTTTAGTTCATTTTATTTGTTCCTTGTTCCACTGGCTAGCGTCTTCAGCAAAATGTTGAACAACAAGGATGATGGATATCCTTGGTTTGTCCTTAGTGTTAGAGGGGGAAAATTTCAGTCTTTCATCATTACAATTACTAGCTATAGCTTCTCATAGATGCCTATATCCATTTGAGGAAATCCCCTTCTATTTCTAGTATGTCGTGAGTTTTTATTATCAATGATGTTAATCTTGGTCAGATGCTTTTCCTACATCTAGGAATGTAGATGACATGATCATCTGGGGTTTTGTCTGTTATTCAATTAATGCAGTGATCACATTAATTGATTTTTAAATTGTTATTTATTTATTCATGAGAGACACACACACAGAGAGAGGCAGAGACACAGGCTCCATGCAGGGAGCCTGATGTGGGACTTGACCCTGGGACTTCAGGATCACACCCCGAGCCGGAAGGCAGACACTCAACCGCTGAGCCACCCAGGCGTCCCACATGAATTGGCTTTTGAACACTAAGCCAACTTCACATTCCTGGAACAATTTCCATCAGGTCATGGTATAGGATCTTTTTTACATGTTGCTGGATTCAGTTTGTAATATTTTGTTAAGGATTCTTATATCTGTGTTACTAAGGACATAGATCTGCAGTTTTCTTGTGATGTCATTGTCTGACTTGAGAATCAGGGTAATGTTGCCCTCATTCTTTATCTTGTGATGGATTTTATATTATTTCTTCTTTAAGTATTTGGTAGAATTTACCTGTAAAGCCATCTGGGCTGGACTTGCATTTCAGGGACAATGTTAATGTAGTCATCCCAGCTGTTATCACAAGTTTGTGGCTGTTGTTTACATATCCATTTACCTTCATCTGTTTGTGTCTTTAGACAGCATAGAACTGGATCTTAATTTTTTTAAGTATTAAGAAAATATAGCCTGAAAACGTCTCCTTTTGATTGGGGTGGGTAAGCCCCAATTTACATTTAACGTAATTATTGACATAGAATCTATCAACCTAATTCTGTGATCCTCCAACACCAACTGAGTGTACTACAATTCAGTTCAGTTCTGACAGTAACTACCTGGAGTCAGTGCAGGCTCCATGGGTGAGGGGCTCATTCCCATAAGCTGCCCCCACTTCAGACATTAGCTTCAAATCCAGGGTCCCCAGGCTTCCTGCATACCCATCTAAGTTGGCTGCACATTCACTGGCTCCCATGATCTCCCTCCAGGTCAATAATTCACTAGAATTACTCACAGAACTCAAGAAAGCACCATACTTAGGATTATAGTCATATTATAAAGAATACAACTTGGGAACAGCCAAATGGAGGTGATGCATGGGGCAAGATGTGTGAGTGGGCGGAGGGTAGCCCAAGGTTCCATGCCCCCTCTAGATGCACCACCCTCCCAGCACATCTATGTCACCACCTAGAAGCACCAGACCCCCTTGTTTAGGGGGTTTAGATGGGGTTTCACTAATTAGGCATGACCAATCAAATCATTGGCCAGTAATGATTAAACTCAGTAAAACAAAAAACAAAAACAAAACAAAACAAAACAAAACAACCAAACAAACTCAGTCTTGAGCCCTCTGTCTTCCATGAAGGCTGAAATTTCCAGCCCTCTAATCTGGGTTGGTTCCTCTGGGGACCACCCCTCTTGAGGTGTCCGGGGCACTCCCCCATCTGGAGTCCCCTCATTAGCATAGACCCAGGTGTGGGCCATAGGGGCTTATTATGAATTACAGAAGACATCAATCAGGAAATTCCAAAGGTTTTAGGAGCTCTATGCCAGCGACAAAGACCAAATATATACACTCGATTATTCCAGGTAGGTTTACATCTTTAATTTTGCTATTTGCTTTCTGTATGTCTCCCATCTATTTTCTTCCTCTGTTCCTCCTTCACTACCTTCTTTCATGTTATATAAATATTTTTTTAGTGTGCCACTTAAATTTCTCTGTTGATTTTTTAAAAACTGTTTTTGTTAGTTTTTTCTTGTAGTAATGGCTCTGGGGATTGCACATGCCTCTTATCACAATCTCCTGATTAATACTGACTTAATTCCAGGAAAACATAGAAACTTTGCTGCTTCTATGTAACTCTGTCTCTCCCCACTGCCCTGTGCTGTTATTGTCAATATACAGCATCAGCAAGATGTGTGTGTGTGGTCTGGTACATTGACATATGCAGTCAACATCCCCAGAGCTTTCCATTTCTCTCCATGGACTCAATTTATCACTTTGTATCAGTTCTTCACAGCTTGAAGGAATTCTTTTAGTATTTATTGTGAGACAGGTCTGCTAGCAACACATTCCCTTAGACTTTTTGCACCTGGAAATGGTTTTACTTTATCTTCACTTTTTGATGGATAGTTTTGCTGGATATAGGATTCTGAGAGTTGGCTTTTTTTCTCTTTAGCACTTTGACCATTTCATTCCACTCTTTATACCAGCTTCTCTTGTTTCTGATAAGAAGTGAGCTGCTGATCCCGTTGTTCTTGAATATGTGAGGGTTGTTTGCTGTCGCATGCTTTTCTCCTTGGTTTGATTATGAACTTGTGGTACCTTCAAGCCAGCAGGTTTAAGCAATAGCCTCAACCTTGCAAATTCTGTTCAAGACCCAAGTCTGGGAAGCAAATGCGTCAAGCAGCCTGTCCTTGATGATCTTGATCAGTGAGAAGAAGGGTCCAGCCAGAAGACCCTCCAGGTACCTCCAGGGTACCTCCCAGAGATGGGAGGGCATATTCCAGGATCATCCACACCCCAGAAACACACTGCACAAGAGGGCATGACAGGGTTCAAAGGGAAGTTGACATGTGCTTGGAAAGGGACTAATAAAACAACGTCCCCTCCCACTAAATGGAAAGGAATTAAGGAAGGTGATGGTTTATAGGGAGAGAATCAAGAAAAGAGCATTTGGGCGGAGTGGTCAGTGGGGGAAAAGGTTTGGAGACTACAAAGTGCACAAGCAGCATGTGCTCTTGTCTCCCTGGGGACAGGAGCATGGAGGGCGGGAGGACTGGTGAAGCCACCAGTATTGGCTCACATGTGTTCGTGATCCATGTCATAGTAATGCTGTCATCTCACTGGTGCTGCCCAGCAAAGGTTGGGCATCCCACCCATTACCTGGTTGTGGCAAGCCCTGACTCACAGACTTATCCAAGGCTGGCCCTGACTCCCTAACACACTTCTTCTGCAGGCCTCAGTTTCTCCATCTACCAAAGCCAGGGTGCACTCACCTTCCCAGGACTGCTGAGAGGCCAGAGCGTGGGAAAGCACTCAGCGACACGTCCATGGCCAAAGACACTCCAAGGCCATTGTGCCAGCCCGGTCTCCTGGGTGCTTGCCACACTCTGGCGCCCAAACAATGCCTGCCTCTGAGTGGAACTGCGGGTGGGCTGTAACCATGGCGAGGGGCCCTGCAAGGCAGCAGTGCCAACTGCCTGTCCAGGGTCAGCCCGGCCTGCGGCCCTGGTTACGGCTTTGTCCCTCGGGCTGGAACTGGTCCCATGCTAGCAGGCTTAGAATGGCTGGCTGTCAGGGAGGGCAATGCTTACCGAAAAGGAATGGAGCTCTTGGCTGGAGAGGGGTTGAGGTTTGAAATGAGGATGGGGGGCTGTTTCCAAGGTCCTGAAAGCACAGTCAGGTTTGGGTCAGAGTGCGGCCTGGGTCTCTGTACTGCTGGTGGTGCCTTCCCCATAGGGCATTAAGGAGCCTCTCCACCCCCGCCACACCCCCACCCTCAGTGCAAGGCCCCACAAGGTGCAGGGCCTCAGTGCTCCCGGAAAGAGGCTGCCTCTCCAAGTTCCGGGCTGTTCCAGGCAGCTGGCCAGAGTACATGGGGTCCCCTCCGGGCTTCCCCAGGCTCTCTCACAGCCTGGATGCCGCTCGGCCACTGGCTTTGCCCACTTCCCATGAAGCATTGGGCATGAGTGTGGGACCTCTGCCACGTTCAGAGTGACCAACACCTCTCCAGGGATGGGGGGCAGAGTCTCCCCAAAATTTTTGTTTGCAAATCCATGTTTGCAAACCTAAGACCTCATTTTTTTAAATAAGGAGAAAAACAATAAAAATGGGACTGAATATATGTATTTTTCCAACAGCAGCCACCCAGATATCTAAAAGATTCTGGAATCAGAGGGCCTGGGTTCCAATCCCAGCTCTGCCACAGTTATGCTGTGTGACCTCAGGCAGATGCCTCCCCTCTCTGTGTCTGAGTCCCCTCATCTATGAAGACATCCCCATAGGGCTCTTGTGAGGATAAGTGAGGTCATCACTGAGTGTCTAGAAAGGACACCTGCTCTCCTGAGCCTTCAAGGACCAGGCCCCATTCCCCACTCCACTGTTCTAGCTCTCAGAGTTCCCTGACTGCCCTCCTCTCTGCCAGGTCTGCCTTTAGCCTCTGAAATCCTCATGAAGACTTCAACCAAGGAGGGGGAGAGAGCAGAGAGGGAAGTGGGTGTGGGAGTGGCCCAGACTCTGGAGGACATAACTTCCAGAAGTGCCTCCGGAGGAGGTAGGAAGGCACGGAGAGCTGGAGGGGGAGGAGGAGGGGCAGGGAGGTGTTCTTCTCCACCCAGACATCCTCACCCCTACTTGAAGCCCCCCGCCCCCTCTTCCACCATTCCTGACAGTCGGGCTCAGTCCTCTTTTTTTTTTAAGGTTTTATTTATTCATGAGAGACATACAGAGAGAGGCAGAGACATAAGCAGAGGGAGAAGCAGGCTTCCCATGAGGACCCCAATGAAGGACTCGATCCCAGGACCCCAGAATCACAAACTGAGCCAAAGGCAGACACTCAACCACTGAGCCACTCAGGAATCCCCAGGCTCAGTCCTCTATGGAGCCCACCCTACATGGACCTCCCTAGCCTGACAAACCTCGTCCCCAGGACCCACCAGGCCACTGGGGGACAGAGGGAACAGCTCCAGGGTCAGGCACCCACACCAGTGCCACCTCAACCTCCTGAAGGAAGACCCAGGGCTGGGGGATCCATGCCAACTTGAGGACTGTGCCCTCCCCCCCAGTCAGCTGGGGATCAGGGTGCTTGGTTCCTCTGGTGACATATGTAGTGCACCAAAGCTGGACCTGAGTTGCCCTACAGAGAAAGGGTGCAAACAGGGGTTCCATGCTTCCCTTTGTGCCCCCACTCCCACCCCCTAGCTTTGCTGGGGCCATGGAGACGGCAGAGAGGGAAAGCCTTTTGGTCTCATCAAGAGGAGTGCCCTCAAGGGGAAAAGACCCCACTGCCCAGGTGCAGAGAGAACATGATCCTCTGGCAGGTACTCCTATGTTGAGAACCTCCACGCCCACCTTACTTGTCCCACTTTGTTTTTGTTTTTAAGATTTTATTTATTTATTCATGATAGACAGAGAGAGAGAGAGAGAGAGAGAGAGAGAGGCAGAGACACAGGCAGAGGGAGAAGCAGGCTTCATGCCGGAAGCCTGACGTGGGACTCGATCCTGGGACTCCAGGATCACGCCCTGGGCCAAAGGCAGGCGCCAAACCGCTGAGCCACCCAGGGGTCCCCACTTGTCCCACTTTGATCTCTCTTAGGCACTAGGTATAAGCCACAACCCCTGCCCAAACCCCTCATTCCAGGGGGTGCCCCTCCTGCCCAGGGTTCCTTCTCCATCCAGCCCCACCCCACAGGTGCCCAAGGCCCCCCAGCTCCCCAGGCACTAGCTGCTCCTGCCCAGGTCAGGGATGGGGGTGGCCCTCAGGGTCATGCTGGCCCGCCCTCTGGACTGGAGGGCTGCTCTGCGTGGTGCTGAAAAGACAGCTCCAGCCAGCAGCCTGCGGAGTCTGGAGGGAGCTCGGGAGGACCGCCCTGTGCTCCAGGCTCTGGATGCAGGGTGACCAGTGACTGGGGGCAGGGTGGGAGTGGGAAGGGGGAGCTGAGGCCAAAATCCAGGTCCCACCACTGCCCTGCTGGGCCTTCTCTGTGCCTGGCAGCACCAGGGCCCCACAGCCCTCAGGCTCATGGAGAAAACTATGACCCCATTTTATAGAAGAGGAAAATAGGCTTCTGAGAAGAGCCATGAGAGGACAGTGAATGCTAGTTAAGGACATGTCTGCTGGAGTATCCAGGTGCAGTTCTGATGTCGGCCACTTAGGTTGGAGGGAGGAAACCATGGAGTGAAGTGTTACCCCCTGAATCTGGGGAGCCGGCTTAATAGGTGTTCCCTAAAAGGCATTTCCACTTTCTGCATGTCTGAAGTTTTTCATGAGAAAATATCCGGGGAGAAATACACACTTACTGAGAAGGGCGCTTCGCCTGCCGCCCCCTCCCCAGGTCCCAGTTGCTGCTCCAAGTCACCCCTGCAGCCAGGTTCCCCGAGCCCTTCCAGAGATGGTCAGCAGTGGAGAGTCAGGTGTGTATGCATCTCTTCTTTATGTTCCACCTTGGGGCAGGCCTTGCTGCCTGTGGGCTGCCATCCCCACCACCGCAGCAACATCCCAGCTGGTGTGAGACCTCCGGCGTAGACACCTGCGGTAGCCCCCATGACAGGCAGACCCACACCCTGTCACAAAAACTGCCCTGGGGGCCTGAGATGGTGATAAGTTTTGCCACTCAAGGCCACCTGTGCCCTGAACAGAGAGGAAGCACACTGAGGCATCACTGTAGCCCTACACACATTGCCTTGGTGGCCCCAAGCCCTCCAGGGTCATGCTGAGATGGAGTCAGAGCTTGGCATCAGCCTCCCTCCGCAGCCCCTGCACACACGGCAACCTGCAGGAAGAGATGAATGAGCCGAGGCCCAGGACACTGGAGGTGGGTGGGTGTGGAGACATCCTGGCAGGGAGCAGCTCTGGCCTGGCAGGGAGGGAGCAGGGGGGCTCATGTGGGCACCATTCTCCTGCACTGAGCAGGTGCTATACGCTCCTCACAGCTGCCCCATCTACAGAGTTGGAAACTGAGGCTCAGAGAGGTGGTGAATTGTTCAGGCCCACGCAGCATTGGTGCATCCCATCCTTCAGCCCAGCGCCAGGCCCTGGGTTCTGCAGTCAATTAGGTGGGGGGCCTGGCCATTCCTGATGCTCCTCGTCTCCACCTCGGGCCCAGGCTCTCATTCCCGGAAACGAAGAGTGGGTGTCTTTGCCACCTGGATTTGGGGTGAGGGGAAACCCGGAGCGCCCTCTGGAGCACTCTGGTCTGGAGCGCCCTCTGCTGGGTGGTCTGTTTCTCATGGGGCCCCAGAGGCTTTAGAAAGGAGCTGGAATGGGGGGGGGGGCAGGAAGGCACTCCCCACCCTGGGGTGTCCAAGTGAGACAAAGCAGGGTGAAAGTTGGCTTTAGACCAGAGGTCTTGAACTGACTGCCCCTGAGGCAGTTTGCTTAGAGATTGATATTGGGTTCAGGTCTCACCATGGAGGCCAGTATTTAAAAACAGAGATATCAGATGCATTAACTTCAGATCTCTTAAAATCAGAAGATCTGCACACTTCCCTGTGATAGGAGGAAGGAGCTGAGCATGGTAGGCTAGGTACCTTCCTGTTAGCCACAGACTGCACCAGTCCCTATCGCCCTGGCTCATTTAGTCGTGTGGCCCCGTGGGCATTTGCTCTCCCTCCTCGGCTGTCCAGAGGGCCTGGTACCTTCGGCTGCCCGGTGGCATCATAAGCCTACAGACCTAACCGTGCAAGGGCTACTGCTTCCTGGCCGAGGCAGCTATGCTTCCCCAGATAGGCCCAGCCCAGTGGATCCTCTAGCATGCCCAGGTGCACGTGTGCACACACACATACACACGCACACGCGCACACACACACACACACACACACACACATAACTGAGTGGGGAATCCAGCCTCTGATGGACTGACTCAACTTGCCCGGAGCAGGGGGCTGTCCTGGTGGACCTCATTGGACTTCTCTGGCTAGAGCACCCCATCCTGCTGATTGATGTCTCAGGGTCTCTGAAGGGTATCGAGGAACGTGTGGCCTCCTTCCAAGGAGCTGCCGCTATGGCACAGAGAGAGAGATGGGAAGAGCAGATTTAAGCCGCCCTAGAATTTGCTTCCAATCACCAGGGAAATGGGTTACTATGGTAGGTAGTGAACTGTTTGTCCCTAGAAGGGTATAAGCGGGGTCTGATGCCATTTATTCATTTATTTAGCAGATATTTATTGGTGGTAGGATGTGCCAGGCCCTGTCCCAGGTGTGAGGAATCCCGCGGTGAACGCCCTGGTCAGCCAGCGATGTCCTGGAGTGGACCGCCGGTGGGGACAGATGTCTGGCACACCTGTGACCTGGTAAATCCACAAACCACAACTGGCTCTTTGGGATGCGTAGTGGGAAGGTGCATGCCAGGCTGAGTGCTGGGGAAGAGCATCAGGGAGGTCCCGGTGCCAAGGCCCTGAGGCAGAGATGGCTCCATGAGATCCAGGGTTGGGAAGGAGGTGGACAAGCAATGGGACAGATGAAGCCAAAGGTGCAGGGCCTTTGGGCTGAGGCGGGGAGGAGGTTGGGCTCATTCCCATCTCTCAATTTCAGGGATCAGCTTATTAGAGTTGGAGCCCTTATGATTCTGTGGCCCCTGTTGGGAGGTGATGTCTCTAGCTTGTTAAAAGCTCTGGGTGATTCTCTTCAAGGCAGCCATTCGTTAGTTCACTTATTCATCAGCAAACATCTCCAGAGCCAGCTGTGCTGGGGGCTGGGTGAGGAAAGACCTGGTCCCCGACCTCCAGGAGGGGCAGTGTGATAGGGTTGGGGAATAGAGACAAGCAGAGGGTGCAAAGCCCCACTGGAGGTCAGGGAGGGCTTCCTGGAGGAGGTATCATCTGAACAGAGCTGCACTGGCACACAGTTCCAGACAGGCCAGACAAGCAGCCACACGGTGTGCTGAGGGCAGGGGGAGTAAGGGAAGGGGTCCTAACAAGGCCTGCAGCCCCTACAGCAGGAGCCCCTGAGCTCAAAGCTTCCTGCGCCCCCTTTCACAGAAGGGGAGACAGAGGCCCAGGAATGCAGTGGGTCTGGCGCCCCTGTGGTCTGAATTGCCCCTGGCAGCTTGTAACCGGAGCAGAGCAGACCGAGGGCTGATTCGAAGCTGACTCAGCTCCGCACGTGCGCGGGTGCGTGCTTGTGCGTGGGATCTGTCAGCCCTGGGATTTTGGGCTCCCTCCCTCATTTGCTGAACAAGCCTCCTCAAGTTACTTAATCTCCCTGAGCCCCTTCACATCTGTAGGATGCGTGCTGCTCTCCATACCTGGCTGAGTTCTTGGAGGTGGTACAGGCCTGGCCCTTGCGTAGAGCGCAGGAGACTCAGAAGAAGTGTGTGACCCTGGGCCTCAGGCCGTCCCTGCGCTCCGTTCCGTGCAGCCCACTCCCCACCCCAGGGGAAAGAACGCCTAGCATCTTCTCTTTTTTGCCCTCCCACCTTGCATGGCTATGGGGCAGACAGCACTTCACCATGAGGGAGCCTGAGGGACACTGAGGCCCAGAGATCGTGAGCTGCCAGCTTAGGTCACAGAGCAGGGGCCTGGCACCTTGAGCAGAGATGCCCCCATCACCGGGCTCAGAGTCCCTGGGAGCAGAGGCAGCCTGGCCGGATCACAGACGCAGGCCAGGGTGTGGAAGGAAACTGCCCCACCCCCGCCGTCCCCTGCTACATAGGCGACCCCCCTCCCGCCACCCCAGGCCTTCCCAGGGTCCAGGTCGGCTTGTCAGCCCCCAGCCTCCCAGTGGACACAAAAGGCCAGGCTTCCCACAGGCGGGGGCGGGGGGGCAGGGGCTCCTGGGCCAGCTGGGCTGTGGACACAGGCAGGGAAATACAAGGAGACAGGAAGGAAGCCGCACTGCTGGAGTCTGGGGCCACCATTGTCTCACCTGGGGGGGTGGGGGTGCTGCGATGTCCCCTCAGCTCAGGAGGGCCGCGGGCCCCACCCTGCTATTGACTTCTCCACCCTGGCCTCTGTCCCTTCTGTACAGGGATGAGATCCCTCTCTGGAATTCTACAGCAGGTGACAAGTGCCTGAACCCACTCATCTGAGCCTCACGGTCCCCTAGGAGCTGAGGGCTGCAGGTGTCCCCAGAAGCTCAGGAACCAGCCCAAGGTCACACATCAGGGCAGCAGGGCTGGGACCCAGGCCCTCCAAATGCCTGACATAGATGCATGGATGGTAGTTACAGGGGTGGGGTGAAGCCAGCGAGGCTGCCAGCTGTGCTCACTGTCCCCAGACCACATTTCCAGTGCTCCTTCCCTTCCTCTGCACCCATCCTGCCCCCACTACTCACACATGCGTGCACACATGCACACACACACACACGCACAGCAGGCCTGGGAGCACGTCTCACATCCAGGTGGGACAAGGAGAAACAGGAAAGGCTCCTTCCTTCCAGCCCACAGGAAGCAGGGCCAGGAGGCTTCGGGACCTCTCAGCAGACAGTCCTGCACTGGGCAGGATGCTCCCCCAAGGGCTGAGCCAGAGGGGTGTGTACCCAAGGATCTTGCAAGGGCCGCTGGCCAGGAGCCCTCCATCATCTAGTGTCATCTGACACTGCTCCCCTCCCATGGAACCAGGGAAAGAGACCACCTTTGGGGCACGCAGGTCTCAGGGAGAACCCCACCCCATCTCTGGTGGGGGGTCTAGGGCTGCATCCATCACCCCATCTCGCCCCATTCGGTCCCCCCATAGCAGCTGAGCCCCTGCAGCCTGCTCAAACTTTATTGAAGGTAGAGTGAGAACCACAGCCCCCTCCCCTCAGCTCCCTGGTGGGCTCCACTGGACAAGGAATGGTTGATGGCCCAGGCTCCCTCTGGGGACTTCGGGCACAGCTCAGTGGCCCCCGTCCCTGCAAACATCCAAGACACCCGCCTGAGCCCCAGAACCCGCCCCAGACCCCAGCCCAGCCTCGGGGGTGGGATGCCGGCAGTGGGCTCTGCTCCCTTGGGCTTGCAGAGGTCCAAGCCTGTGGTCTCCCTCCCAGGCTGCTTGGGCCTGTGGGGTCCCGGGGTTAAGGATGCCCAGCCAAGTCCCCCGTGCGGCCGGGGGAGGGGGACAGATACATTACCACCAGCTCAGGTCCCTTCTGGCCAGCTCCACCTGGGCCAGGCGGTGGTCACTCAGCACCTGCACCCGGGTGATGGCAGCCAGCGGCCTGTGGCGGTGCGCAAACTGTAGCACCTTGTGCTCCTGGGCGTGGACGTGGAAGTGCTCTGCGTCTGAGCTGACCTCCATCTGGGGACGGGAGGCCGGTGACCCACGGCCCGCCACGGAGCCCGGGGCCCCTCACCATGTGGAACCCGCCGCATCATGCAGGTCGGCCCCAGATGGGAGGTCTGAGCCCCAGCCAGAGGTCCCCTCCCTCTCTCTGAGGGGTGTGCCCACCCGCACCCAGCAGGGAGGCTTTAGGCTGGCCTTTACCTGAAAACCCGCACAGTAAAGCCGGGGACACAGCATCCTTCCCACAGAGCGGCAGGATAGCCCTGACGCCTCCGCAGGTACCCCTCAGCCCCCCCACCCTCAAGGGCCTCCCCTCCCCTGCCCGCATCACCTCAAAGGGCTCCCCCAGCACCAGTGGGAAGACGCTGGACACCTCCTCCTGGCCCCAGCGGCCACCCTGGAAGGTGTTGCCCACCACGGTGGCGCTGGAGAACCGGGGCTTGAGGTGGAAGGCGATGTCCCCCGCCTCGGACAGGAAGTTGATCTCAAACCTGGGGGGCGTCACGGGGGTTGTGAGAAAGCAGATGGGTGGGTAGTCACCCCGCCCAAGGCTGAGAGGGGGCCCCAGGGAGGGCGGTGACCCTTACTTGTCCTCTCCAGAGTCAGAGTGTCCCTGGACCAACAGGCTCCAGCCAGGGGCCAGGCCGCCCGCACAGAAGGCTTCAAACTGCATTCAAAAGGGGGACACAGTGTACGCCACTTGTCCAGGGGGTCCCAGCCAATCTCACCCCCAGCGCATGCTCCTCCCCGGGACCCTAGCCCTCAGAGCAGGGTGGTAGGGATGCCAGCGCAGTAGGGGTTCTCCACCCCATGCCCCCTCAGCCCGCAGGTATGGGGAAGGAGCACTGGGGATTTGGGGAGTCCCCCGACTGGGCCTGCTCCCTTCTCACCCACCTGCAGCGCCATCCCGCCAGCTCCTGAGGGCAGGGAGCCTGAGCCAGGGCATATAGGCAGGTGGGCCGGGCTGGCTGGGCGGGGTTCAGGAGCCCCACCCCGGGGGCAGTGGGCAGGCGGATCCGCCCCCCACCCACCCCTAACCGCCCCCCCCCCCTCCGCTTCTCTCCTCATTATCAGCAGGTGCACCATTCAAGCACCAGAGACAGGGGGGCCGGCCCTGGCCCCCTTCCCCACCCCCACTTCACTTTTTCGAGTCCTGGGAAAGCACTATTGCCTCCCACCGCCAGCCACTTCCTCTGGGCTCCCAGGGACCCAAACCCTCATCGCTGCTCAAGTGGCGGGGGCAGGCCTACCAACACTGCCTGGGCCTTCTGGGGGCCAAGTCTGTGTCCCCCCAGCCCAGCCCCACACCCACACCCACACCCCTCCCCTGCTCCAGCCAGCTCAGCTGGCCCCATGGGGCTCTGTGCTGGGATTAGGCTGGGGCTGTGGTCAGCACATTCCAGGGCTCTGGCTGTTGGAGTGGGGGAGGGCCTTTCCCACACCCCAACGCCCCTCCTGGCCTGGTGCCTCAGCCCCTCTCAGCTGGGCTGGGGAGGAGGCCAGGCTGGGGTCCCCGTGGAGTGTGTAGGAGAGATGGGCCGGGTCTCCCCAGGCTTTGGGGCCAGCTGTGGTCCTGCCTGGCTGGACTGTCCAGGGAGCTGGCCCAAGGGAGAGCCAGTCTGGGCCCGTGGAGCACCAGGGCTGCTACGTGTGGTGAGTGCTGTGGGCGTCTGGGCATGTGGTGAGTGCGGGATCCTGTGGACAAGCAAGTGTCTGTGGACACGTGAGCCTATGCGTGTGTGAGGTGTCGTGTGCAAGTGCACGTGTGTGTGGCTCCGGCACCCCTGCTGTTTCCCTGCCCAGGGCATCTCAGGTGGACGGGCCCTCATCTGGACGCCCAGGCCTCGGGGGTAACCCAGATGCATGTAACCCCATCATTCCCTCGGCCCCTGCAAATCCTGCTTGGCCTTCCCCAGTGCGGGGCAGTCTGGGCCGAGGAGCGGGCATGGGGGGTGCGGTGGGGTTCAGGGGATGATGCTAAGGCTGGGAAGGGACACCCTTTGGTGCTACAGGGCGCTGCTGTCCTCCTGGGCCTGCAGGGGGCAGTCCCGAGCAGCAGAGGTGCTGCCCCATGAGCCTTCCTGCTGTGGTGCCTTGGCTCCAGCACCTGCCTTACAGAGCAGAGTCCCAACCCAGCCCTGCCGTCCTGGAGTTCGGGAGCTGCAGACCCCTCACACCTACCTCCCCACAAGGGCACAGGGAAGGGAGGCCCTGCCATGGTGGGCCAGCGGGAGGATGATGCTTAGCCCTGCCCCTGTCCCCAGGGTGCTGGACCTGGGCAGTTAAGGGGTCCCGAGAAGGCTTGAACTAGCAGCCTCTGGACCTCGGTCTTCCCAGCTGTGCACTGGGCTCAGCCGTCCCAGTCTGCAGTGCTGACCTCTGCCCCCCATGCCTGTCCCCTCAGTGGGGGAGGGTGGCTCAGGGCAGCCACAGCCCTGGCTGGGCACAGGAACCTTGTTTTGCAGTCAGCAGGGGCCACTGGTGGAGGGATCTTGGGAGTCAGCTGCCTAGAGCCCCAGCCAGGCATCAGGGGGCCTGCGAGAGGGGCTTGTCCCCCAGACTTCCCGGACAGAAGGCCCAAGTCTTCTTCTTGGTCTGGGGTGAGGAGGCCTGAGGGGCCCCTGATTCGGGCAGGCCTGTCTCTGAGTCTCGGCCTCCCCAGTTGGGCAATGGCAGTTTGCCGAGGGAGCTTCCAGGGGGCAGGGGGTGACCCTGGTCCCTTCAGCACCAGCCTGGAGACCCCAGAAAGGCCCACCTGGATGAAGCGGGCTCTGGGCCTCCACACGCCTGTGTGCCTGGCACGAGCATGCACCTGGCCAGGGTGTGGTCTTCCCCTGCCTGGGCTTTGGAACCTGTCCCACGAGGGGTGGGAGCCAGAAGCAGCCAAAGCTCTCAGCGGCAGGGCCCCGAAAGGCCTAGATGGGGCTAGGGAATGGAGAGAAGGACAGTAAGGCCCCGTGTGGCTGACCCAGCCCTGCAGGCACCCCCCCCCCCCAGTGTCACGGAATCCAGGTTGGACCCCAGCCAGGCCTCAGGGGTCGGGGGCAGCAGTGGGCAGTGCCCCCCTTCCCTGGGGTTGCTGGTCGAACAGGGCTGGGCGTCGTGGCCTGGACCCTGGGAGCAAACAGACCTGCCTGTCCAGGTGCCACCCCTGCCCCCCTCCCGGATGTGCGGTTTTGCCCTGGGCTGTTGACTTTTGCAGCTGAGAGCAGACAGCAGGGTCTCCACCCAGGAAGGCTGAGGATCTTCACCCAGCTGGACAGGGGGAGAGGGCGTGTCAGGGTTGGCTTCCTGGAGGAGGCGGCACCTAAGGTCTTGAAGAATGAGTAGGACTTGGAATGGTGCTGGAGGGTGAGGTCACAGTATGAACGGGGGCCTGGCCCAGCCCTGGGGCAGGGAGGTGGGCCCAGGAAGGGTCTGACACATCTTTGGGACAATTTGTGAGGACCCGTGGCCTCCCGTTGTGGGAAGGCAGCCCAACGTCCCCGGGGTCCCTGGAGCCAGGCATCAGGACACCAGCTGCCTAGGACAGAAAGAAGCCACCAGAGCCCAAGGTGAGGCGTGGTGATGCCCGAATGCGGGTGCCCAGCCCAGTGCTCTTCTCAGCACCCCATCTGCTCGTGTCCCGCCCCCCACCCCGGCGCCAGCGCCCAGCAGGGCCCTGCAGTGGGCGGTTGATTCCAGGTCGCTGGGGGGCTCGAGCCAGGCCAGGCTGCCCTCAGAGCCCTCCCGTGACCCCCCACCATCCCCAGCCCACATCTGGAACCGCTCTGGGATGGTGAGGTCCTCACAGAAATTCTTGGCCCCCGTCTGGCAAGGGGGCAGGGGCAGCGCCGGAACCGGGACACATGGACTCGCTGGCCCTTGGCACGTAGTGACTGGCTCTTTCCCTCCCAGCTGGGGCTGTGACCTGAGTGTGCATTCTGGGTCAGCAGGGAAACCATCGTGGGGAGCGAAGGCAGTCAGGAGGCACCGTGCTGCCGTTGCACAGATGGGGAAACCGAGGCCCAGGGACCTGCATGGGCAGCAGCGGAGGTGGCGGTGGGCACCTAGCTGCCCCATGGAAGCTCCTCGTAGGGCCTCGCAAAAGCCAGGAAGGGCTGATTTGGGGCTGACCAGGACCCCAGGGCTCCAGGGAGACCATAGCAGGGTCCCCCACTCCCTGGTGCTCCCTCGCCTAGCCCTCTGGAATCCCCAGCCAGCTATGCCCGGCCACCACACACTCACAGCTCAGCTCTGGCTCCAGAAACCGCTCCTGGCTCTCTCCATCCTCTGAATGCCCTCTCACTCGGGCCGAGGTCATTTTAACCCCAGGCCATTCATGGAGGCCCTGCTGTGTGCCAGGAGCTGCCCAGTTCCCTCTGGGGTCAGTAGGGAGGAGGCGGGTCTGAGCCCGACCCACGGGGCCCCTTCTCTGGCTCCATGTGGATGGAGGCCCCCTGCCCAGGGCAGGGAGGTGGGGGACTGATTGGGGAGCTCGGCTCATCATGGCTATGATGGCTGTCACGCTTAGCGCCACTCTGGGTGCCTGCCACTTGTGCCTCTGCCGAGAGGGAAGCAACCCGCTGCTCATCTGCTTGCTCAGCGCGTGTTTGTTGTGCACCGGTCATGTGGCAGGTCCTGAGCGGGTTCACAGGCAGATAGGCAGACATGGTCCGTGCCCTTGCAGAGCTCCCAGTGTCTGAGGGAGGAGGGCAGACATTAAATGACAAATCCAACATCACATTATCCAATTATCAGGTTCTGAAGCTGAATCTGGGGAGTGACAGTGGTATAAGGGGATCCTGACCTGATACCGGGGGATCAGGGAGACTTCCTGGAGGTGACTTTGAGCTGAACCAAGGAGAGGAAGGGCTCACCAGGAGAAGGGGTGGGGGGAAGAGTGTGGCCAGCAAAGGAAACAGCATGTGCAAAGGCCCTGGGGAGGGCAGAGCTGTGGGAGTACGAAGGGCCAGGATAGGGCGGAGGAAGGCATGTCCCCATCTCACCTTTGCTGCCTGGCTGGGTTCCAGCCCTCCCCAGCCTCCCCTGCCAGGCGCCACCCACCCCTCCCCTAATTTGGCCCAGCATTGTTCCTGGCCAAGCTGCCCACCCAGTGCCTGGCCATTGTCTGTGTGTCTCCTGCCTCTTGCCCTTGAGTCTCTTATCACCCAGAGAATCTGCTCTCCTGGGGGCATTTGGGGGCTGATAAGATTTTATTGGAGCCAAAGCCATGCAGTGACGCCACCCTTCTTGCTGGCATGGCCTGGCCAGTGGCGGCCGAAGGACACTCAGCAGACGTGGCCTGGCCTCCTTCAGCAGGGACCCGCAGGGCTGCCCCTCCTGCACCACACCATTCCCCTCCTCACCCTACAAATCAAAGCCGACCCACCTGCTTCTGACAGGCCCCCTTCTGGGTCTCAGTTTCTCCATCTGGGGTTACCACGTGGGGAAATGAGCATGGCCCACATGCTCGGCCAGAGGACAGAAGCAAGGCTGCCCTTGGCCCAAAGGGGGAGCACAGAGGTGAGGCTCTGGGCAGTCTGGGCCACTGGGATGCCACACTGTGCAGGCGAGGCTGGACTCTCTCCCTCCCTGGTGGAGCCTGAGCCTCTGGCTGCAAGTGGAGGCTGCCGCCCATAGAGAGGCTCTCCTGGAGGGGGGGCAGGACCCAAGTCTACCAAGAGCCGCCCCCCCACCGCCAACCAGGCCTTAACCCCCTAGTTCTCATGAACCCCTGGGAGAGAAGCACTACCCCCTTATTCTGTGTCACATTCCATTTTGTAGATGTGACAACTGAGGCTCAAAGGAAGGTGCATGTGCCCAGGTCCATGCAGCCAGAGCACCGTAGGGGTGGGGCCAGGACTCGGGGGCTGGACAGAGCCTCCCACAGGGTCCCCCACTCCTTTTCCCGGCTCCCACGGTGACGCTCTTTGGCTCTGCCCGGTCTTCAGAGGGCGTGCACATCTGTTCACAGCCCTACTGGGTGAGCATCTCCATTCCCATTTCATGGATGGGGAAACCGAGACCACTGGGCATGTGTCCCTGGTGGGTCGTTGTTGCCAGCAATCTTCCCGGGGTCACGAGGGAGCCTAGTCCCAAGGATGTGCCTGAGAGGCCATAGGAGCCCCTAGTGGGCTGCTCAGAGGCCCCGGGGTCAGGGTGAGGGCGAGGGCTCCCCGATGGCCCTGGATGGGGCAGGTTGGGGTCCAACTGGGACTGGGGGAACCTCTTGGGCCTTGGCTGGCCACCAGCAGCGAGTCAACCACGATGGCAGCCATCTCCGAGGGGGCTCAACCTGTCCGGACGGGCCACCCGCAGGGCTGTCTGGGTCCTGGGGCCCTCAGCCAGGCACGGGAGCCCGTGGGTAGGGCAGGGGCCGGGGGCCAGCTGTGAGGGCAGGGCGGGGTTGGGGGTGGACATCTGGCCTGGAGGGGGGGCCGTGATGATTTCTCCAGATGGGCGCTAGGCTGTCCAGCCTCCAGGGATGCAGGCTGCGCCAGGTTTAAAAACACGCAGCAGCAGCAGCCGCCCGGATTCGAGGAAGGGGGAGGCGGGAATCCGATTAGATCAGAAACAGCTGGGTGGGGCCCCTGGGGCTAGGCTGCAGGTGGCCTGAAGATGGGGTGCTGGAGCCTTGGGGACCCCAGGGTCCTCCCCCGGCAGCAGGCCAGAGTCAGGGACACCAGGTGTGGGTTCAAGCCCCTACTTTGTAGAGAGAGTGAGCCTCGGCGTGCTGCCGTGTGACCTGAAGGCTCAGCCCCTCCTGGGTGGGGGTGAGGCGTGGGGAGGGGGGCAGACTGCACACACCTCCCATTCGCCACATGGCCTTGTTAGGGGCAAGACAGACATATGTTGCAGCGGGAGAGATGGATAATAAATAGCTCGGCAAATGCATGGAACATTCTAAATGGTGTACAGGCTGGGAAGAAAGTTTCCCCACAGATCTGGGCAGTCCAGTTTGGTAGCTACTGACCCCACGTACCCACTGAGCAGCTGAAATGGGTTTACAAGACTCAGTGAAAAAAAAAAAAAAAACCTCATCAATAATTTTTATATTGATTACTTGTTAAATGAAATTATTTTTGGATATAGTGATTTAAATAAAATATTAAAATTAATTCCACCTGTTCTAAACGCCCCCCCCCTTTTTTTTAAGTAGGCTGCATACCCAGCATGGAGCCCCACACAGGGCTTGAACTCACAACTCTGAGATCAAGACCTGAGCTGAGACCAATTGGACGCTTGACTGACTGAGTCCCCCAGGTGCCCCTTATAAACTCTTCTTTTTTTTCAAACTTGGCCACTAGAAAGTCAAATTAATCTGTGGCTTGCGTTCTGCTTCTATGGAACAGTGCAGAACAGAGACGGTAGGCGGGGACTGGTAGGGGCACTGGGGCCAGAGCTGGAGGGGGCTCTCAGGGGAGGTGACTGCTGCCCTGAGACCTCATGTTGAAAAAGGAGACCGGGGAAGAATGAGCCAGGCAGGTGCGGAGGTCCTGAGGTGGGAGCAGCCAGCAGGCCGGTGTGGCTGGAGTATGGGAGTGTGGGGCAGGGGTAGTGTGAGGCGAGGTTGTGGAGGTGAGCTGAGTCCACATCTATGAGACCGACAGCCTGGGGCCACGTGAAGAGCCTCCAGTGTCCCCCCCAGGGCAGGGCCAGCTGGTGGAGAATGAGCCGGTCTGGGTCTGCCCCCACTCCAGGGCCCTCTCCGGTGGGCGCAGGCCGAGCACAGCCAGGGAGCCCCCGAGGCCTGCCCTCGTCTCCCCCAGACACCAGGAGGTCGGGGCTGTGCGCTGTGTCCTCACAGCCCAGTCCGGGCCAGCCCAGCCGCCACATGCCCCCTCCCGCTCAGCCTGACCCCCGTTGGCTTCCAGCGCTCCCGCCAAGGCTCTCGGGAAAGGCCCAGGGGAGCCGCCAGCTCCCAAAATAACCTCCCGCCAGTTCCAGGACATCTGCAGCGGGGCGGAGTGCCGGAACCCAGAGCTGGGAGCACCACGGAGCCCCCGCGGGCTGGGGCTGGGAATGAGGACGGGGGAGAGGAGAGGAACACGCAGAGACGGTGTGGAGACGTGGGGTCAGGGGCGGTGCGGGGAGGGCGCGGGCAGCGAGCCCCGGCCCTGTCAACGCCCCTGGCCTGCGGGCCTCCAGAGGACGGAGGCTGCAGCCCGGAGGTGGCGTCTGGCGGGAGGTGGCCTGGGTGGAAGATCGGGACCAGGCAGCCGCCCCGCGTGACCAGGTTGGGCCCTGCAGCGCTCAGAGGTCCGCGGGGCTTGTCTCCTCCACGCGCCTCCCCCCCTTTGCCCAGGTGTTGCAGAGAGACCCCGGCACGTGAGTGGCCGGCGAGGACTCAGCTGACCAGGCGCCATCCCCTCCGTGTCCTTCACACGCTTGGCCACCGCCCTCCCGCCTGGCCAGCAGGCTGACACAATGTTCTCCCTTGCGCTGGGTCCCCAGGGGGCTGGGGCTGTCGTCCGACCAGCGTGGCTCGCCTTGGCCAGGCCTGTGGAATTTCCACAGCCTAAGGAGCCCTGGGGCCGGGGAGGGATGTGCTGGGTTGGCACCTGCAGAGGCGAGGTTGGGAGGTGAAACTGAGGCACAGAGGGGCTGCCTGGGGAGCCTGGCCCTCCTCAACACAGGGCCCAACCTGGGATTCTGGGACAAGGAACTAAGGGGTGCTCTTTTGAGATGAAAGGGTCTGTCCTACAAGTCCCCACCCAGGTCCCGGTGATCCACCTATCCATTCAACAGACACTTCCCAGACAACTCGCTGCGAGCTGGGCGCTGGGAGGCCACAGTGGACACGGGGAACCATCCAGAGGGAAGACCAAGGCCACCTGGGCAGAAGGGAGGTGGCCAGCCCCGGACCGGCGCTGAGTCTGCATGGTCAGGGCCAGGACTCTGCAGAGTCTGTCCCAGAGAAGAGAGGCCTCTCCTACTGAAGACCTAGCACGGCTTTCCAGGGCCCCATGGCGGTCAGCACCCGCACCCCCTCACCCCAGCCCCCATCAGGCCATGGTGGGAATTTTGCATAAACCACTTGCATGATAACTCCTGGGCCTTCCATGGGATGCCCAGGAGAAGGCCAAGGTCAAGGAGGGGCTGCCTGCAAGGTGCCCTCAGGGAACCATGGAACATGGGAGGGCAGGCCTGGCAGGCCCCCACCTGGCTGGAGGACGCCTGACCCCTGGGGACCAGGGACCTGTCTTGGAGGAAGGCCAGGGTTGGAGGACACAGCCTGGGGTGCCTCAGGGGGCAGCAGAGGGCCCAGTGGAGAGGGAAGATTGGGGTGTGTTGCCAGCAGGGAGCAGACACAGACCAGAGGAGCCAATCCCCCCAGTGAAAGGGTGCAGTAGGGCCCCCGGCTCAGCAGTGGGGGGCCTGGGGCAGGCAGAGGGCAAAGAGCGGGCGGGAAGACGTGGAGACCCTCTGCCCACCTTGCCCTTGGCCTCCCCACCCCACACAGGCTCAGGGCCAGCTTGCCAGCTCGCTCTGGCCACTCGGGCCCCCCGGGCCACCCCTACCCATGCCCCCTCTGAGCTCTGACTGCTGCTGCCACTTCCCCAGCCTGGGACAGACACGAGATTCTTTCAAAAACATTTCCTTTGCAAAATAATCCTTCGAAATATGTTTTTGGAAACAGACTCCTGATCTGAACAGGAAGAAGTTAATTACGGTCCCTCCCCAGAGGGGCGCGGGGGAGGAAGCCTGATGGTTAGAAACATGAGCGAGGGCCAGGACGGACGCCCCCCCCACCCCATGCCTGGCCTCAGCTCCCCTTCCCCACGACCGCGGGGGCCCGCCCACCGCCCCCATGTTGGCCCTCCAAGGGCCCAAGCTCCTCAGCCCACAGATGGGGAGACAAAGGCCAGGGAGGGCCAGGGACTCGGCCAAGGTCAGAGGTTCAAGGCAGAGCAGGGCGGAGCCCCTCCCCTGCATGGCGTCCAGCTGGATGTGTGGGTGAGCGGGGGCGCACGCAGGTGCGCATGCTCCCTCAAGGGGGCTCAATGAGGCCCGTGGGGTCTGTGGCATTGGCTCGGCTGGGGGGAGGCCTGTGACTTTCCCACCTACCAGGCCGCCTTCCCAAGCGCAGAGGTGCTGGTTGAATTAGGTCCCAGGAGGGAGAAGGTGGAGGCTCCCTTCATGCCCATGCCCTCAACACCCCCGACCACCGTCCACATGAGGGCCACCTGGGTCCCCACAGGCCTAGACTGGGTGCCCTGTAGACTCTCTCTGGACGTCTCTGGACACCTCTGCTCAGCTTCTGGGTCATGGGTCTTACAGGTCCAAGGGCTTATGGTTATCTTGGAAGTCGGGGTGTCTAAACTCCCGTCCAGCCTGCAGCACCGAGGTCCATCTGGGTGTAAAGACACAGGAGGAGCCCCAGGGGCACCCCTCCACCTGTCTGTAGGTCCTAGATCCTTCTGTCCATCTGTGCTATTTCCTATCACTGCTGTATTAAAGCACCACACACGGGGTGGCTTCAGAAAGCACGCAGGCACCGTGGGTGTGGTCTCTATAGCTCTGTGGGTCGTAGGGGGGCTGACGGGCAGAGATCAAGGCACCAGCAGGCTTGCGTTCCTTCCAGAGAGGCAGCTTTTTCCCGCTTCTAGGAGCCGCCTGCACTGTCAGCTCAGGCCTGGCCACAGGGTCAGAGGCCACAAAAGAACCTCCCCCGACTCCCCGCCTGCCGTGTTGGCGGCTAGCGGCACTTGTCCCCTGGCTCCCCTTCGAAAGACCCTTGTGATTGCACTGGGGGGACACCTGCAGGACCCCAAATCATCTCTCCCTCTCTAGTGTTACTGAAACACATCTTCAACTTCCCTTTCACCATGGAAGGGGACATCATCACAAGTCCCAGGGATGGGGACCCAGACATCTTGGGGGGGGGGCTCTGTCCGCCTGCCACATCCTCCTCCTGTGTGTCTGTCCGTCTGCTCATGCATTTCTCCGGCCTTAGACCCACCTGTATATTGTTTTCCCCTCTGTCCAGCCAGCCAGGCATAGCTTTTCCATCCATTCCTCCCAGCTGTCCATTCGTCTGTCTGTCCATTCGGGCAGAACACTAAGGGAGGGGGGATCAGAAATTCACGGTGGGTGTGGGGGGCCCAGGCTGGGGTGCCGAGCCTCCACTCTGCCCGGCTCAATCTTCCCGTCCCTCTCGCCTCTTTCCTGAAACCGCAGTTGTCACCACGCCCCACACAGACGAGTGGCTTCCTCGGTTCAGAGCAAGGCTCTGGCCCTGCCCCGTGGGGTCCGGAGGCATTTGCTCAGTGGGCTCAGACCCGGCGTCAGCCCCAGGGGCTGCCCTGCTGGACGGATGACGGGCCGGCTGACCTGCACGCGCTCCCTCTTTGCCCCTCCTGAGCTCAGCGCGGGGGCGAGCCCTGGGTCCCGGAGGGAGGCTGTGGGAAAGGCCCCAGCAGACCCCTCGCTGGCTTCAGGGCGTCTTGTGGGGGAGTGTTGGTCATCAGGGCTTGGGGAGAGGGCCCTGGACCAAGCCCAGGATGATTTGATGAGGAAAAAATGCCCCCAAGAGGAGGATCTCGCCTCAGCTGCCAAGACAACCACGCTTGTCACAGCCTCATCCCCTTTATCTCCCCAGTGGGACGAGCAAGGGGACTCCAGGCTCCCTGGCTCCTCGAGGGGGCCCCAAACCAGAGGCTGGGATCCTCGGCACACACTCTCGCTGACTCTCACTGTTTCCATGTCTCACTGTCTCCCTGTCTCTCACTGTGTATCTCTCGCTGTCTCTGTCTCTCACTATCTCTGTGTCTCACTGTCTCTGTCTCTCAGTGTCTCTGTGTCTCACTGTGTGTCTGTGTGTCTCACTGTCTATCTTCATCTCTGGCTCCCTCAACTCCCTCTCTGGCCACATCTTCCCTCTCGGAGCCTCAGAGACACAGAGCCCCTGCCGTGCAGCGTGACAGCCCGGGATGCTGCCCTCATGCCCCTCCCCTGGCCTCAGGGACCTCTTCCCAAAGTGGCACCCTGGTGTCCAGTTGGAGTGAGCTCAGGGCAGGCAGTGACCCCCATGGGTGCCCCCCAGGACCTGCATTCCTCCCTCTGTGTGCCTGGGGGTTGAGGGGTGGCCAGGCTGAGGTCCTAGCACAGGACGCGCTGTGATAGGGCCTGTGACTCCGCATCGCCCAGGGTCAGCAGAGCCGCTGGCACCCAGGAGAAGTGCTGAGCGTGTGGGTGTGCGGGCAGATAGCTGTGGGTGAGTGTGTCCAGGGGTGTGTGTCTGTGGATGGCTGGGGGTGGGGTGAGCGGTGGGTGCGTAGATCTGCGCACAGGTGGGTGGGTGGGTGTGAGTCTCAGCTGGGCTGAGTCAGATGCTCCCCGTCCCCGGCGTCCCAGCAGGGCAGCGGTGGTCACCCGTGCCCAGAGCCCGCCCCGCAGCCGCTGGCCAGGGCGGCGTCCCTGCAGCCTCCCCACGTGGCCTCCGGCGGCGCAGGCCGGAGAGGCCGCCACGGGCCCTGGCGCGTGGCCTCTGAGAGTCAGGCAGGAACGGGTGTGCCCCCTCGTGGGCCGGGGCTGCCGGAGGGACAGGAAGGGAGGCGGGCTGTGGCGGCGGGCATCCTAGAGGTCACTGGGGGCCGGGGCGGGCAGGGCGGGCGGGCGGCGGCCCAAGAACCCTGGCCCAGGCACCCCTGCGTCTGGGGCCCAGCCAGGTCTACGCCGGTCACACGGCTGAGGGGTCCTGCTCCAGGGGAGCCGCCCAGCCCCAGACCTGGTGGGGGAAGGACACAGCATCGCGATCTGACCCCTGGCCCTGAGCCCCGTGTGTGCCTGACCCTGGGCCTCGCCTCTGCCCCAAGCTCGTCAAG
This sequence comes from Canis lupus familiaris, assembly GCF_011100685.1. NCBI lineage: Eukaryota > Metazoa > Chordata > Mammalia > Carnivora > Canidae > Canis > Canis lupus. The sequence goes on along the minus strand of NC_049227.1, from coordinate 14,805,800 downwards.
AGGGTGCGAATCTGCCGTTTCCATCCCCACCCACATCCCCACCCACATCCACGCGGATGCTGATGAAGCCTGGGGGTTCTAGCCCTCCCCAGGCCCCCACCCCCTGCCTTCGGTGCAGGGCCTGAGGTCCCTCACCTGCCATCTCATCAACCGCACCCCCAGAACCCGGGGAGGCCAGAGGCACAGCTGTTGAATGAGGAAGGGGGTGATGCGCTATCCTGTGCCCAGGCCGGGCCCCAGCACCCCTGCCCCAGCCGGCCTGCAGCTCCCAGGGGAGCAGTGTGGGCCTCCCGTCTCGCTCCCTGATGCCGAAGCAGCCCCCACACCCCTCACACCTACGAGGCGGCGGAGGGTGGGGTCTCCTCCGCACATCTGGGGCATTGTCTAGTGTGGCCCGTGGAGGGGGCTGGGGTCCAGAAAGGAGAGAGGCTGGTGGGTAGGGATGGGGGAGCTGGCAGGGAGGGTTACAGGTCCCCTCTGTCCCCAGGCTGCTCCTTCTAGGCCCCCTGCCCATCAGACACACGCGCACACACACGTGAGCATGCACATGCGTGCACACACATGTGCCCGGCCTGTGTGGTGAGAGTAAGCCCTGGGGCCGTGATGGGCCCTCACCAGCTCCTTCCTCCCCCAAACAGCAGCCCCCACTCAGCCACCAGGGCCCGGCTGCCGCACGAGGGGCCAGCAGGTGGGCCACCCGACCACCCCGGCCTTTCCATGTGGGCAGGGGGTTGGGTCCTGAATCTCAAAGGCTGGCCCCTGCATCCGCTCTCCCTGTTCATGCTCAGATGCCAATCGTCTTTGTAGCGGGGGCAGGGGGTGGGGGATAGAGGCCCAAAGTGCCGGGCGGGCTGGGGAGGGGGGTCCGGCTGGGAGGCAGGACCAGGGCTCAGGCCGGGCTTCCACTCAGGCTGTGCCCAGGGTGGGGGCTGCCGCGTCCTCTCTGCCTGTCCATTGTTCCCAGCCGCCCGGAGGGGAGGGGTGTGGGAGGGCGGGTGTGGGAGCAGGGGTGGGACGGAGAGGGCCAGACCTGTGAGCAAGCTTCTTCCCAGCCCCCACCCCTCCTCACCTCCCCAGGCCCTTCCCAGGCGGAAAATTCAACTAGTTTCGAGCAACTGCTTTGCTGAAGAGCCAGAGAAAGAGGTGATGAGGGAAGGGGGTCCGCCTGGTGGCTGGGGTGTGTGCTGGGAGACGCGGGAGAGGGGTCGTGGGAGGCCCACAGCCTGCTTATGTCTGCGTGTCTCTGCTGTGTCCCCGGCCCAGTGAGCCTCTGTCACATGACTTTGTATGTAACTGTGTGTCCCTGGGTCCATGTGTGCCGCTGTCTGTTCCCGATATAAACGTGGCCTTCACAACCCCCATCCTGGATCAACTCCAGGCTCAGGGTTGTCAAGAATGGGTGCCTGGTTGTGGGCAGGGGTGTGCACACAGAGGGGAAAGACCACCTCCCACCACCTGCAGCAGGTCACCGCCCACCCTTCCCAGGCTGGGTATTGCCCCTCTGTTCCACACCAGCCCCTAATCTACTGTTTATACACTCTAGCCTTCTGGCCACAGGACCTTTGCACATACCCTCCCCCCATCCTTGCAAGCTTCCCCTTGAAGAACCTTGCCCCAGCGTGGCTCAGTCCTTGTTTTCACTCTCCTGTCATCCCTGGGCTTCACAGCAAGCAGCTAAAAGCCTCTCTTTGGGAGAAAGTAGGGGTAGTCTTGTGTGAACCACTCTCTGTCCCTGTGCCCTGGCTCATGGTCTGCCGTCATGCCCCCCCCCCACACACACACCGTTACCCTGATCCAGCAAGTGCATGATCCCCTTCCTGGTGCGATCACACTCAGGACCCACACACAGGACCTGTGGCCTCTTCACAGAAGGCCTTCCTGCCACCCAGGGTGCAGGTTGGGGGCAGGGGTGCCCGTCTGACCCAGTCCTCTGTCCTGGCACTTGTGCCCCTGCTGCCCAGCTGGCCTTCCTCCTTGACCCCCTTCCTGCCCCCCTTCCCAGTTCCAGGGTCTCTCTGAGGTTGTGAGGAGTGGAGGGGCGCCACCTGAGCCAGCGCATGGTGGGAGCCCAGGACGGAACCCCAGGACGCAGACTGGGCGAAGGTGCACACAGACTCACAGGGAGACCAGGCAGGGGTGGCGGGGGGTGGAGCCAGCTGCCTCTCTGAGTGCAGGGAGGGGCTGCAGCCTGCCTGAGGGACCCCTCCCAGCAGGTACAGGGCCTGCTGTTGGGGGGTGGGGAAGAAGGTTTGGGAAGGCCAGATGCAGGGTGGGCAGTGTGCAGAGGAATGTGAGCCAGCCCCTCCTCTTTTCCCCCTGAGGAGGGACAGAGGCAGATGGCATCGGGGGTTGTGGGGGGAGACAAGGGGGAGGCCCGGCCAGCCCAGCCGGAGACTCCGGAGGGCGCCTATGGCCCCTATGGCCCCTCCTCGGTAGCTCTGGGGGCACATCCTTCTCAAGTTCCTGGCCCCCAGGCCTGCACCAGCTGTGTGCAGCTGGAGCCTCGCCTCCAGGAAACCCAACACTGCAGGGGGGGCGGGGGTGGGGGCCAGGGCGCCAGCCAGTTCCCCGACCACTGTGCATGGGCTTCCCCCCACCACTTGTGACCTGCTGTGCTGCTCATCAGCAGAGGGAGATGCGTGTGAGCACCCGAGCTGGGGCCTGGGTGTGACAGCACCGCAGAGGAGCCAGAGGACGTGGTGTCAGGGTGGGTGCCCATGAGGGGCAGGAGCGAGAAGCTGCCCAGGGGCCCCACACCCTCCCGGGCCCATATTCCCTGGCTGCCCTAGCAGCTCCTTGCTCCCTTGGGAGCCTCCCCGCTCCCCAGAGTGGACAGGGCAGAAACCAGGACTCTGCCTGTGTCCAGGATCAGGGACTGAGGCTTGCAGACGCAGCCACGAGGAGCAGGCTTCACCCCTGGGGGCTGACCGCTGGGCCTGCCTTCTCCCAATCCCCTGCCCGGGGTTCTCCACATGCCCCCCCACCAGGGCCCACGCATGCCACCACCCCACTTCGCAGACGGGGACACTGACACTCTGCCCAGGCTGCCAGCTGCCCGCCCACCCCCCTGCCCCAGCTCCCCGGGTCCTGCCCAGAGCCCAGAGGGTGGAGACTTGCAGCGAGGGGGCTTCCAGATGGCTGTAATCCCATGTCAGCGGGGCTTAGACACCTGCCCAGCCTCTTCCCACCCTCCCCTCCGCCTGCCCAAGCATTTCTGCACATCTCAGCTTGCAAGGGTCTCCCCCTCCTCAGCCACAGCCTGGGCCTCCTGCTCTGGGGTGGGCAGCACTGTCTCCACACCCCATCCTGGGCCACACTTCACCACTCCCAAGCACAGACAGGTCCCAAAGGCCAGGCACATTGCTGCCCCTGCGTCCAGCTGAGGACTGTCCCCACAGATAACTCTGGCACATTTTCTGGGCATGTGTGAGGCCTGGAGACACTGTGGTGTTGGGAGCAGCCAGTATGCGGTAGCAGGAGGGAGGCCAGAGCACTGTGGAAGGAGCCCAGCGGGCAGGATGCCCCAGGGAGAGAGCCAGGGAGGCCAGAGGGCAAGGCTCCCGTAGCCCAGGCCCTGCCTAGGGCGACCACATGGCCAGGGACAGGTCACTTCTAGGGCTTGGGGTCGAAGCCAAAGGTGGAACCAGCAGGAAGGGTCGGCCTGGCAGTGGGGGCGGCCTCCAGTGCTCTGCCCAGGCTCCACGGTCCCCACTCTGTGGCCCTCAGGCGTGGCATGCCCCCAGCACCTGCAGGTCTCCCCCTGGGGTCCCAGTAACAGCCCCTGTCCAGTGGGTGTCTGGCTGGGTAACTCTCAGCCCCTCTCAAGCCGGGGTGTCCCCCTGCCAGGACCACACACACCTGGGCCACAGGGCCAGAGGCTCCACTCTGCAGGCCTGGGGGGATGCAGGGAAGAAGGTGGGACCCAGCACCTGCAGTCCAGTGGGCCCCCTCCTCCTCCACTGGCTCTTTTCAGGGTCCGACAGGCCTTTTCAGGGCTGACGGATGGCAGGTCTGGATTTCCATGTCAATGGGCCGGGCGCCGCCTGGTAAGCTGGTTAACAAGCCCCCAGCCCTACTGGGGAGGCTGTGCCGGTGTTAACACAGGCCCCTTTCTCCCAGGGCTCCGTGGCCTCGCGGTTGCCATGGCGCCCTGCGTGGCCTTTTGGGCCACGGCTAATCCTTTCTCTGGGGCTTTCATCCTGGCCGTCCCACCCCCAGGCTGGTTGCGGGTAACTCGGCCTTGCCCAACAAGGCTGGTTTCTCTGCCGAGGTCAGAGGAGGCCGTAAATCCAGCCCCCAGCCTGGCCCTTTGGCCCGGCATTGTCCCCAGGTCCGCAGAACTCCCCTTCTGGGAGCTCCAGTGGCGGGAAGGGACCCTTTGCCAAGGGGTCAGTCAGCTCATGTCCTGTGGAGTGGGGGGCCCTGTCCTCTGCTTGTCTGTCCACCCTCGAGCGGGATCCTCATCTCTGCTCTTTCTCCTGTTCCCTCAACTTCTGCTATGATCTCCGTGCTGTTCCAGGAATGGGCCTCTTCCCACCACAGTGCCTTTGCTCTAGCTGTTTGTGCTCTTGCCTGGAACATTCTTCCCCAGACATCACCCCAGCTGACCCCTTCCAAATCTCCATTAGCCTGTCACCTTCCCCACGAGGCCACACACAGGCCCTACGTCTCCCACTCCTGCCCCGGCTCTGTTTTCCCTGCTGTGAGGACCCCGTGTGCTGGCCCTCCTTCCGTGCAGACAGACTGCCAGCTCCTCCAGGGACACTGCGGGTGGCCTGTGGTAGGCAGCGGGCGCTCTGCATGAAAGCACAGACAGCTCTCAGTTCAGAGAAGGGGCACCTGAGCCCCCAAGGACACACAGCATCGAGAGGCAGAGGAGGACCCAAGTCTGGGTTGGTCTGACTTTCCACTTGAGGTTTTCACTGAGCCCAGGATGTCACCGCAGTGTCCTCAGGAGCCAGAATCCCAGGACTCCATGAGCCTGGCCTCCAGTGGCTCTCCACTGCTCTTCTCCTGCTTGCCTGCGTCCAGCGATGGAGAGCTCACCACCTGGGGGTGCCGCCCGGGAGAAAGTGCCCCGCTGTGGGCTCCGGCTCAGATGGAAGGGAAGCTTAGCTCCGATGGACACTGCCCGGGGCTCCTGATCTGGGGGCGAGCATCCCTTGAAACTGGTGCACGGCGAGACCTGGCCTGTCTCTCCTCGCCATCCCCGCACAGGTGCCCAGGCTTACCGTGCTCTCTGGAGGCAAGCTGCAATTGCATGAGGCAGGAAGGCCGGGCACTGGCTCCACATTACAGCTGTGGAAACCATCTTAGGAGGAGCGGGCTGGAGCCTCCTATGGGGAGGCAGAGACTCACATCTGATCCCAAGACCTCCCCCCGGTTACCTGGGAAAGCAGCAACAGCCAAGCCTTGCCGCCTGTGGTTGCCGGACCCACCACTGCCACGACAGCTTTCTGAGTCTCAGTGCACCCAGTAGAGTGGATGCAAGGGGTGCTTGGGGGGCCCGTGACCCAGGCCAAGCCCACCTACTCCCACCGCAAGGGCTCTCGGCTCCCAGGGCCACGGGGGCTGCCCAGATTCCTGCCCCACGTGGGCCTGGCCCCGGGAAGCCCCTGATGGTGGGAGCTATCTGGAGCAGGCCTGAGCCATGCTGGGGGTGAGCGGAAGCAGGGCAAGGCCCCTGAAAAGGCGGGCATGGAGGAGCACTGGGGGGCGCAGCCAGAGAGGCCAGCTGGGAGAGGGTGGGCAGGGGCCCTGCCGGCCTGCTTCTTCATCTGTCACGGGGACGGAGGGGGGCAGCCCTGCCTCACAGGGCAGCATGGGGCCCCTCAATGTGGGGAGGGACTGTCAGGGGTCCTGAGAGAAGGAAAGGAAGAGGAGGGGGAGGACAGGCGGGGAAGCCTCCCTCCACCATGTGCGTGGGCGAGAGCAAGATTCCAGAACTCCCCAGGGAGGCTGAGGAAGATCCAACCTTGCAGCTGCCATTGGCTGGACTGTCAGGGACTGTGGCTGTCCCCACCCTGTACTTCCTGGCCCCCACTCCTCCCAGAGGCCTTCAGCTGACCCGCGTGAGGGTCGGGCACCTCTGGCCCTCTGCGACACATCACAGCCCAGAGAGGGCAAGAAACTTGCCCAGTGCCATCCAGAGAGAACCTGTGACTGTCTGCAGAATGAATGAGTGAGTGCGGGAATGAATGAAGGTCCTGCTGGAGCGCCATGGAAGCGGCCTCTTCCAAGCAGGAGAGCCCTGATGGAGGGCAAGGGGCGGGCATGAGCAGGCTTTCCTGCTGCCCTGGCGGCTGTGCTGGGGGGTGCAGGCACCAGCTGCGGTGGCCTCCCCCCCACCAAGTCCAGGCTTGGGCGGAGGTGGCACAGAAGGCCCTTCCATCTGTCCCCGCCCTGTGGGGCCTCTCATGGAGGCTGGCACGGGCCCCTCGGGGGGCACACGGGTCTGCCGTTGTGTGGGCGCCTGGGCCCGGAGCAGTGCCGGTTGGCGCGAGTCGGGGCAGGCCCGCCCACCTGGGAGCAGGTTCAGCTCCCGCCTGCAGGGGCTGGAGGCCCCCCGCCCCCACTCTTTCTTCCTGTCTTCCAAACCCCAGCTTCAGCCTCCCCACCCAGCCCACCAAGCTCCTTGGCACCAACCGAACCTGGGGTGCCTCTGTTCTGAGGGTTTGCCCTCCCTGGCCTCAGTGTCCTGACTGCCATCCTGCAGGTCCAGGCAACCCCCTTAGAGCACCCCTGCGGACCCAGAGAGAAAGCCCACCAGGGGTGCAGGGCTGGTGGAGGGGATCTCGCTGGAGAACCAGAGTTGGAGAGGCCACAGCTCTGGAACGAGGCAGGTCTGGGCTCAAACTTCCGCTCACGACTTAGGAACTTTCCCTGAGCATTAACTCCAGGCCTGGGCCCAGCGATCTGGTGCTGAACAAGACACGATTGGGGCGCTGGAGTCCATGGCACAGCAGGAAAGGCCGGCAGTGACGGTGGCCATCGTGGCAAGGACGCCAGGCTGGGTGCAGTGGCTCATGTGGTCCTCACAACACCCTGTGGAGCGGGCCTTCTGATCATTCCCATTTACAGCAGGAAAAACTGAGGTGCAGAGAGGTCATGTGACTCACCACAGGTCACCCAGCTAATAACCAGCACAGCCAAGATTTAAACCCCTTGTAGCTGGCTCCCAGGCGCTGATGAACAAGCTGAGTCACCTTGAACAAAGCAACCTAGTCCCACTCAGCCTCAGTTTCCCCAAACCAGGCAGCCTGAGGTAAGCTGGAGCAGGTATGATGTAGATGGACTTGGGAAGTGACAGGTGGAGCATTGAGTGGGCTGCGGCAGCCCCCACCTCATGGAGCCTCCCTTCCAGTTCCTGCAAAATGGGGTCTGGATTCTAACCCCCCAGAAAAGACCCAGCAGCTGAGGAGGGCAGGCCCCTCACAGGGGGGTGTTTCCAGCATGCATCTGGCCAGCTGCAGTCTGCAGCCTACAGCCCTTGCCTGAGCCAGTGGACCCGAACCACAGAAGGCTGGGGGCTGCAGGGCTGGCCGGGGGGAGGGGGTGGGCCCAGGGGTCCTGGGAAGGAGCAGTGGAGGGGTCACTGCGGACACACTGCAGCCCAGCCTCCTGGGAGATGCAGGAGATGGCATCAGAGCTGGCCCGGCCCACCTGCAGCCAGATGGCCACCCTGCCTGCCCGCCATCCTCACTGGTGGCCCCTGGGGAGTGACCCTCCCTCTGGCTCCACAGAGGTGAGGACGGGAAGAGGCAGAGGAACCGGCTGTGCGGGACACCTGAGCCCAATGACCAGGTCTCCCAGGGGGCAGCCGCCTGGGGGCTGGGAGGCAGAGCCGAGGCCGGTTCCCACCGCCTGCCCCCAGAGGGCCTGGGAGGAAGCAGGTCAGCAGGTGGTAGGCCAGCTGGAGCCTGGGTCAGCCCCGACCTGCTTTTGCTAGGCACGGAGACTAGGCCCAGCACCTTCTGGCCTCAGTTTCTCAATCTGTGACCAGGGACACGGTCCCCTCCCCAGCTCCTGGGAGCAAGGTGGGCGTGCAGGACCATCACCCCACTTCACACATGGGCAGCTGAAATTGGGAGCAGCGCTCACAAGAGACAGTGGTGGTCCCGGCTCACTGCTGTGGGGCCAGTGCTCAGGGCCAAGGAGGCCACCCTCTGTGTGGGGCCTGCAGACCCTGCTTTGGTCTTGTCTCTGCTACCGGGCGGCTGAGGTCACTCCAGCCTTCCACATAGTGTAAAAGATGCGTTGGAGGATCAGCTGAGCCTGTGCTTGGCACAGGTGATTGCCAGACAGAAGGCGCCTTCCGGTCGTTGGGGCAATCACAGGGGGCAGGTACTGGGCCCTGCTGGCCTGGGGCCTGGTGGCCACTTGCCCGGCGCTCATGCCCAGACCTGAGGCTGAGACAGAAATGTGCTACTAGTGAGAAGGCCCAGCAGAGCACTGGGTGTTGAGGGCTTGCCAGACCCCCATCTTTGTGCCAGGCAGGTACCTGGGGCCCCCGGAATGGGCAGAGAGGCAGGCCACCTGAATGTCCACCTGTGCAGAGGAGAGGACCACGGGCTGCCTGCCCACTGCCTCCACCATCAAGCAGGCTCTCTGCCCCTCCTAACTCACCTGTGTCAGGGGGTCCCCGTGGTCTGAGGCTCTCTGGTGAACGGCAGAGGCTTGGGCTTGGCAGTGAAGAAAGGTGCAGCCTCCCAGGCTCTTGGCATTTAAGGGGTCCTGGGTTGAATGGTGGCCCCCAAAAAAGATAAGCTCCAGTCCTACCCCCCTAGAACCTGTGAATGGATCATCTTTGGAAAAGGGATCTTTGCAGACGTAATTAAGTGAAGGATCTCGAAATGGGGTCATGCTGGGTTGAGGGTGGGTCCTAAAAGCAATGGCAGGTGTCCTTCTAAGAAGAGGGGTAGACACAGAGACATGAGGGAATGTGGCTGCGTGAGCAGAAGGCAGGGGCAGGCGGTGCAGGCGCGAGCCAGGGAACACCAGCAGTGGCCAGCAGCCACCAGAGCCTGGGAGGGGGGCCTCCAGGGGGAGCACCCCTGCCCACACCTTGATCTGAGACTTCCGGCCTCCAGAACTGGAAGACAATAAATATCAGTTTTAAGGCAAGTTTGCAGTAATTTGTTACAGCAGCCCCAGGACACTAACTTGGGGGCAGGGGGATCTGAAAAGGTTCATCTCCCAAACCTGGGTGGCTCGGGGAGAAGCAGGGGCCTGGGAGAGGGGACAGTTTGGGCCGGCCCTCCCCCCACAACCTCCGGGGATACAAGTCCCACAGACTCCTGTCCCAGCTTGGGCCCATAGCCCATTGGTCCAGGTGAGTTGTAGGGGTGAGCTCACAGCAGCCCAGGCCTCTGGAACCCACAGGACCAGCTACCAGCTTCTCCTGCAGCCTGACCACGGGTCCCTCCTAGTGGCCACCTTCCTGCCAACTGGTCCCCTGATAGGGAGCCTTCTTCCCTCTCTCCTCAGGATCCAGCTCGTCCAGGAAGGACATCCCCCTGTGGCCAGCCCAGGCCTCACCCATCCACCCCAAACAGGCTCTGCCTAAGGCAACCTTCCTCTGAGATCCCATCCATTGCCCACACAGCCCTGGCTCATGGGACATGCCGTGTGAATGTTCTGTGATGGGCGAGCAAGTGTTCAGGGAGCCTTGGCCGACCCCAGTGCCTTTGCACCCTGCCCACATGTTGCCTCCCTCATTTTCTCCTTGTGTGTCCAGAACACAGGCTGACTGTGTTCCCTGGTCAGCTCAGTCTCCGTCCCCATCCTTTATTTTACCCTGTCGATCCTGACCTGAGCTACATCTGTTTGCTTACAGTCTGCTGGTCCCCAGGATACCATGAGCTGTTGTGCTCCCAGTTCCATCTCCAGGGTCCACCATAGGGCCTGCAGCCTCCATATGCTGCCAGCTACATGAGGGGAAGGTTTGGTGGCTGCTCAGGAGGGCTCTGAAGGCAGGGTGACCTGAGGATTCCCCAGCCACCTGCACAAACCTCAGTATGGGCTAGCTCTGGGCCCCTAACCTCTCTCTTTGTATCTGGAGGGGGTGGCCAGGCCAGGCCCATCCTGGAGGGGACACCCAGCCCCAAATCCCCTCCGTTCCCAGAACCAAACTCAGCAGGGCCCGGAGTCACTGCCCAGACAGAAGGACGTTGTGGAATCCACGGTCTAGCAAGGGTTTGTGGCTGCCACAGTCACGAGGTCCCCTGAACAGGAGGAAAGTTCCCCGGCGTCCAGCCCTATCTCCCCAGGGCTGGCTGGGCGCCCCTAAGCACAGCCTGCTGTCTCGCCCCCAGCCCCTCCGTAGGGCAATGAGAACATGGGGAGTATGTCTCTGGGGGAAGTAGGGATCCAGCCTGGGGGTGCTGCGGGCCCCACGCAGGCCCGGGGGCAGGTGGAGGTGGCTCCATACCATCAGCTGGGTCTGGGGAATAGCAGGAGCAGCAGAGGTCAGGGAAGGCTCCGGAGGAAGACCTGGGAGAGGATCGGGATGCACTCGGGGGGAAGCTGACTCAGCCTCCACAAGCCCCACTTCTCCGGCAGCGCCTTCCTGGTGGGGCCAACCTTCCGTCCAAATTGCCGCCACCGCTGGACAGGAAGCGCGTGGCGGGGCCGCGCCCTGGCCTCAGCCTCCCACCTTGGCCTGGCTGCCTCTCTAGGGAGCAAGGCTGAGGCAGCCCGGCCGTCTCCCAATTTCCAGGTGGCAGCTGGGCCGGAGGGAAGGAGCCGGGGCGGGGCCGCGGGGGCCACTCCGCCTGCGTGTGCCCACGTGCTCACCACGCGTCCCTGGCCCAGGCTCACGCAGGCCCTCCGCCCCCGGGGCAGTACCGCACGCTCTGCACATGGGCTCACCCGCACGTGTGAAGGTAGGCACGTGCCCGTGCACTTGAGGACTGGCATCTGGGGCCCCAGGACAGCGCTGGGCCTCTCTGCAGGGCTGGGCATAGTGGCCCCCGAACCACATGCCATGTCGCTGCCAAGGGAAGGTGAGGGTGATGGGGAGGGGGGCGTGCTCAGGCCCCGGTGGCCAAGGCATCCCGCCCTCTCTCCAGGGTCCTACTCGTGCCCACACCTGTTCTCAGGGGAGGCCACGGGCCTGGCGCTCAGCTCCTGAGAGTGGCAGCCCCTCCCCATCCCCCTCTGCTTTCTCATCACACCAGCAGGGACCGGCCTGTGGCTCCGGCGGCAGCAGCAGCAGCAGCAGCAGCAGCAGCAGCAACAGCAGAGGACAGCCTTGCAATCTGAGCTGGGAGCTGGGGAGGACTTTCCAAAGGGAGTAGAAGAGGCTGAAGAAAGCCTCCAGAGAGGTGGGGAGGAGCTGAGGGCCGAGGGAGGATGGCTGTGCATGTGTGTACAGACCCAGGAGAAGCACCTGAACTCGGCCCACGCCCCGCTTTCCAGGCCTCGGAGGAGAAGGACGCCTTCCCCCAGGCAGGGCCTGAGGACCCGGTGTGTGTGCACGCTGGCCTGCCCAGCCCGAGTCCCTGCTTCCCCAGGACCCCCTGTTGATGCGTAGCTGTGTGTGCATGTGTACACGTGCCTGCATGTGCTCCAACCCTGGAGGATGCCGGGCCGGCCCCCAGGCTGGGGCTCCTGTGGGCAGGGAGGTGCATCCCTGTCTGGCCCAGAATGCCTCCGTTCCCACGCCATCACAATGGCCACACAACAGGGCCCCCAGGGACGGAACCTAATCCTGGGCTATTGAAGACCTGAAAGCCGTGGCCCTTGCCCCTAGTCAGCAGACAGCCCTGCCCGGGACATCTGATCCACCGCCGCCCTCGCCTCAAAGGGGGACACTGTCTCCCCAGGGCCCCCCGCCCCACTGGCATAGACAAGGAGGGAAACTGGGTCACTGGGATAGAGTGACAGCAGCGGCCGGCAGGGATGACACTGGAGTGGGGGCGGCCACTACAGGCAGGGCCAGGCCCTGAGGATGCTCCAGGCCTGAATATCTGCTCCAGGGTACCCTCAGAGCCCCACAGAGGGCCTGCAGTTTGGGGGATCAGCTGAGATGAAAAACTACCTGCCTTCGCCCAGCACACTGTATTGGGGACAGAGCTGAGACTCCTTCGCCACCTAGGGAAATGCCCCTAAGTCCCCCTGTCCCCCTCACCTCCTGGAGCAGACCTGCCAGCCCACAGGTCCTCCCCCTGAGTATGTCCCACTCCTGCTTGGTTTCCTGGCCCTCAAAGAGCATTCTGGGGCAGCCAGGAAGAGTCAGGCCCAAGAGTGGCTTCTGGGAGCAGAGACCCAACACTTCTCTGTCTGCGGCCCGTTCACCATCGCCACCCTGCCTCTGAGCCTGAGCACTCCACCCTCCTGCAGACCCTGCGTGGGGGTCCTGGAGCTCAGCAGCCCCTGGGCTGCTGGGGACCCACAGGAGGTTTGATCCCACAGATTCTTGCTCTCCCAGGTGGCCGGAGACACATGCTCACCGCTGCATGGCCTTGGGCAGGACCCTGCCTTCTACCTATGAAACGATCTCAGCCCTTACTGCCCCTTTGTAGGTCCAGCAAGTTGTTAGCTCTGGGCTCGGAACGGACCTGGAATTATGATCCACCTCCTGCCTCGGCGGCCAGGGAATCTGTGGCCTTCAAGATGGTCCAGAGGGCCCACTGGCTTTAGCCCCACCTGCTGGACCTTAGTCCCACGGAGTGAGCTGCCCAGGGAAGAGAAAGGGGCTGCTAGGCTCTTGCTTTGCCTGCTTGACTTTGCCGTCGCCAAAGTGGCTGCCCAGAATGACCCCAGAGCTGCCTGGGGCATGCCCACCCTGCCCCTTCGTTCCTGCAGCTTCCTCTGGCAGCCGGGAGATTTACGGCCTCGGCAGCAGCTGCAGCCCAAAGCCAGGTCCTCCTCACCCTGGGTACTCCAGGGAGGGGGTGCCAGACGGGAGGGCACTGGGGAGTCCACTTGGGCCGGGCTTCTCTGCTTGTCGGCACCGAGCCCAGCATGTTCCAGAACTGGGGTGGGGGTACTTGGGGCAGATAACCCCCCCACCCGAACGCTGTATGACCCAGGCCAGCTCACTTCCCTCCCTGAGCCTCAACTTCCTCATTTGCAAAATGAGAGCAGGAGACGCCCTGCTAAGCCTGTCACCCTGGGCCCCCCCTTCCCCTCTACTTTCCTGACACCAACCCCCGTCTGCCGTTGGCAGAGCCAGCTGGGGTGCCCCCCCTCCTAGGCCTGGTTGGCATAGGGTGGCACAGCTTAGGGGCTGTGGGAGGGGGTAGGAGCGTTTGCACAGGAGGGCAGGGTCTGTGGGGGGGCCCCCCCAGTGTGGGGGCAGGAGGTGGGGGACGGGAGCTCAACCTGGCGGGCGCTTCGGCAGTTCCGTCCGCTGCTTCTGTCAATATGAGCCTTCCTGTTTTGGAGATTAAACCTCGGCTGAGCAAACAGCTTTCAAGGAGGCCCCTCCCTGTCACCTTCCCAAACCCAGCCTGGCCTTGGCTACAACCACCTGGTGGCTGTCCAGGGTGACCAGGCCAGGCTGGCTCTGCTGTCCTAACCCCCAACCCCATCAAGCCCCAGACTGCAGCGCAGGCGGTCCGGCCTGGCCCCAGCCCCCACTGACTGCCCCCACTGCCGCCGAGGCCACCGCCCCAGAAGCCCCCGTGTCATCCTTCCGGGCTGGCGCACTGTCCCAGCAGCCCTGCCCACTGCATCCTCTGCCCTCATGTAACCCTCCTGCGGGAAGCGAGGAGCAAGTGGAGCCTTGAGCCCTCATTGCCAGCACAGGCCTACCTGGTGGGGACCCCGGGCATGGCAGGAGAGCCCCCCCCAAGTGCCCCACAGAGGCCCATCATCTGGCTGCTGATTTTCCCACTTGGGTCACCTGATGTGGCAAGCTGGGAAATTGCCTGGGGCCTGTCTTCTCCGTTGTAGGACATTTAGCAGCATCCCTGGCTTCTGCTGACTCGATGTACTAGTTCTGACTTCCCCCCAGGTATGACGACCAAAAATGTCTCCAGGCATTGCCAAATACCCCCCAGAGCCCCAGTCACTCTGGGGTTGAGAAGCCCAGGGCTAGTCCCTGCAGACCATGTGCATACAAGGAAACCAGGGCTGCAGAGAGAGGCCAGGCCTTCCCGCTGGTGCGGGCCTCCGCCCAGTCTCTGTCCCGCGCCCCCTGCCTCCCTCATCCCTTCCCACCAGGGCCTACCTACCTCTGAGGAGCCTGGCCCTGCCCTCCTCCAAGAACCCTCCCTGGACTAAGCTTCACTGTTGCTGGGGCCACCCAATGAAGGCAGGAGGGAAAGCAAAGGCCTGGCCACAAGGACACAAGGCCCAGAGGGACAGACAGGTATGGAGGCTCAGGGTTGACTCCTGGTGTCTGAGCCGGACTGGAGTCGAGTCCCCTTCTATAACGCAATTCAAACCACATCCCTTTTACTCACAGACCTTCTGTGGCTCCGTATTGCCTCCCAAGCCTGACCCTGAGCTTGGCCTTAGAGGCCCCTGCTTACCTCCTCAGCATCATGTCCCACCGTTCTCTACCCACACCCCCACCGAAGTGTACAACCTCTCCAGACACCCCTGGGCGGCACCCCTTCCCTGTCTTCCCTGCCCAAACTTCTGAGCTACTGGTCAATGGTCACCATCCTTCCCTGGAAGACTTGCATGAAGCCCCCTTCTCCCAACCCTGGCACACAGTGGATTACCCCTCACCCAGGCCCCAGACACACTTGGGCTTGACCCAACTTCCAACCCCGACCATGCTCTACCTGTTTGAAGGACACCTGAGAGCCCGAAGAATCCTCCCCACAAGACTATGAGCTGCCTGGGGCCAGGGGCTGTGTCTGAGTCACCTCCTTCATTATCCCAGAGTCAAGCAGAGCCAGGTGTGGAGAAAGTGTCGAGGGATCCTATTGAATGGTTGGGTGAGTGGACAGATGGATGGACGGACAGACAGGTGGATGAAGCGTTTCCATGGTGGTGGCTCATCTCTTTGTGGGTATGATGGCCACTCCTGAGCATATAACCTCTCCCAGCCCTCACTTCCAGGGCAGCCTGAAATAGACACCAATGCCATATCCTCCTCCATCCCCGTGAGTGAGGGGACTTACTCAACCCCACTCCTGTTGCAGAGGAGCCTGAGGTCATGGAGTTACAGAGATAAAGTCAGGATCACATGGTGAGCAAGGCCCCCTTTGAGCCAAGACTCTGATCCCTACTACCTCCATTCGGCCAGGAGCCCCTCCTTCCACTGCCCCCAGGGTCTGGTCCCATTGACATGGGCACTGGGTCATGCCTGGGGCAAGGGGTCATGCCTGGGGCCTGCCAGGCTCCAGGACAGCCACGCCCCACCCTGTGGCCACAGCACAAGCTAGTCATTCTTGGTAAAACAAAGGCGGGCTGGGGCAGAGTGGCTCTGGTGGCTCCCCGGTGGGTGTCTGGCCTCTGTAGGACGTCAGTAATGTGTTCTCACAGCCAGGGCTCTGCTCCTGGGGGCTGCAAATCAGATTAGCCCAGTCTGGCCTCCACACAGAGCCCCCAGGAAGAGATGCAGCTGCCAGGCAGAGGCCTGTCTCCCTCCTGGTGTGTAGAAACCCTGCCCCATGGCTGACAGGCTCCTTCTCCCCGACTTGCTGTGGGGTCAGGGGCATGCCTCTTCTCCTCTCTGGATCTCCCATGTCCCATCTGCAAGAACAACAGTTTAAGTGAGACCTTTAGAAGCCTTCTGACTGTGGTGTTCAGAAACGCTGCCAGTGCACGGTGGGCCCACAGTATATGGTGGTCATTGGGGCATCTAGGGGTGTTAGCCCCTGCCACCCACCTCAGATCTGCCTTCAGGCTTCATCCCTGGTGCCAATCCAGAGTTCAGTGGGCAGCCATGCCTCCTTACCCGGAAACCCACATTCCCTGGGGCTGGTGCCTGGGGGAAAGAGGCAGGAGGTGTTCCCTTGAGCCTGTATGTCCATATATCTACATGCAGCCAGCCACCCACCCAGCCTCTTCATCCACTCAGCCATCCATCCATCCATCCATCCATCCATCCATCCATCCATCCACCCATTCACCCACCTACCCAGCCAGCCAGCTACCCACCCACCCAGTCTGTTCATCCACTCATCCACCCACCCACCCACCCACCCATCCATCTATCCACTCACCCATTCATCTAGCCAGCCAGCCAACCACCCAGTCTGTTCATCCACTCATCCACCCATTCATCCAGCCACATCTGTTCATCCATCCACCCATCTATCCATCCATCCACTCACCCATTCATCTAGCCAGCCAGCCAACCACCCAGTCTGTTCATCTACTCATCCAGCCACATCTGTTCATCCATCCACCCATCTATCCATCCACCCATTCACCCAGTCAGCCAGCCAGCTACCCACCCACCCAGTCTGTTCATCTACTCATCCAGCCACATCTGTTCATCCACCCACCCATCTATCCATCCACCCATCCACCCATCTAACAAATGTTTCTCAAATACCTAATACATGCCATGTATTGTTCTAAGCACTGGGGCACAGCCACGGATGATAGTGTTTCTGCGGTCATGTAGCCAGCATCCAGCACCTTCCCAACCATCCATCTATCTCTCTTTTTGTGTCTCCATCCATCTGTCCCTTCCCTTACTCATCTGTTCAGGCATTGTTTACTGGGTACCTACTTTGGGGAAGGCACTGATGAGGATCACAATGTGGCCCCTGTCCTCACATAGTTCCCAGGCTAGCTGGGGAGGCAGGCAGGGAAATGGGCAGTTATAATCTCATGTGGTCCACTAGGATGGGGTTGGGTACCACAGGGGGTTGGGGAAGACTTCCTGGAAGAAGTAGCATTTAGTTGGCCTTGAAGGGTATCCCCTGAAGCTTTACTCAGCCACCTAGGCTGAGTCACCTGGCCACTCTGACCATGCCAGGCCCCAGGGTTCAGGCCAAAGGGCCATACCACCAGTGGTCATTGCCACTACGGCTGCAGAGGACCAGCCTGGGGTGGGTAGGGCAGGGCAGGAAAAGCAGCAGCCACATTACTTTACAGAGTCAAGTAAAATCCTGAGATGCACAGGGGGAGAGAACTGGCCCAAGACCACACAAAGCGCGGCCTGGGGGTGAGGGACTCTGGGTAGAGTGGGTGTGCAGGCAGGCTGGGCCGGGCCAGGGGCTCCATTCACAGCTGTAGGCTGTCTATTTTTCTCGTGGGGGCAGTGCCTACCCCAGCTGCAGTAATGGGAATCAGCTGCCGCCCGCCTGCTGTGCCCTCTCCCTCCTGCCACAGAGCCGGCTGCACTGGGCTTCTGAGCCAATCCCTCTTCATTACCTCCCCTCCTGCCAGCAGGACTCTTTGTCCAGAAGCTTCTGGGCTGGGGCCCTCCCTGAGCCTCTGTGGCCAGGTGACTCATTGCCCTTTAGGGGGCCCACATGCGCCCTGGCATCTCGAAGCCTCCCTAACTCCCAGGTATCTTCTGATGCCCTCACAGCAGCACGAGGCATGGGGGGGGGGCAGGAACCCTCATGTCTGTCTGTCCAACAGGGTGCGTGATGCCCAGCTCCATCTTCCTGCTGCCAGATCTCAGAGGCAGTGCCTTCTGTCTCTGGGCCCCACTGCTGGGTTGGAGAAGGCTTGCTCCGGTGACATGGAACAGGCCTGCCTTTGATGACTTCTTGCGAGTTAACCACCGATTATGTCCCCTGGATCTTCCCAGGAAAGAGACGATCCACAGGAAGCCAGCTCCAAGGTCCCCAGGAGCCTGTGGAGAAGGGGCTTCCAGAACCTGGTGGGACCGACTCCATCCACGGAAGGCCACAGGCTGAGCCCGCAGGCCTGAACTCAAGTGGGGGCACCGTACTGCCTCTGAGCCTGATTGGGGGTGGGGAGAGTAGAGCCCCAACGAGACTTCGTGGTGACATTTTCCTTGGGCACCTCTCTGTACCCCTTTAAGGGGCAGTTCCGAAGCCGTTCAGCCACCTGCTGCCCAGGAGCCCCATGCAGGGGCTGGTGGAGACACCATGAGGTCAGCTGCCCAGAAGGTATGTACACCATGTCCCTGGACGAGAGGGCCAGACTGCCTGTCTGACGTTTTGCCCATAAGCACCTTATAAAACGCAAGGTAGTGTTATCCTCAGGCCATGGGAGGAGACCTGAAGTTCAGAGCAGAAACGTCCTGGGTCCCAGGCTTGGAGCTGAGAAAGGACCTGGGTTTTCGAGGCAAGCCCTCTGGCTCCAGAGGGGCCCCCAGCCCCTGGCCTGTGCTTGTGCCTATGCCTGCAGCAGGGTCCTGGAGCAGCCCCAGCCCCTTTCCCCAGGTGGGGGCCTCCTGGCGACCTGGTCACCCCCCTCCCCTCTCAGGCTCCCCATTTCCTGTCCTGAGCCCAGCACCTCCCCTTCTCCCATGGCTGTTTAGCTCAGTGGGTCCCTGGTGGGAGCATTTGGGCCTTGGGCAAGGGCAGGGAGGAGAGCGCCTCAGGCTGGGGAAGGGGTGGGGGGGGTAGCGAAGCCGGCCACCCCCTTATGGTTTTTAGACCTCAAGGAGTCACCACGAAATTCCATTCTCCTGACAGCAAAGAAACTGAATCACTCTTGCCAAAGTCCACGGCCCCCACAAGAATGCTATAAGGCTTTGTCCTGTGTTCCCAGACAGACAGCCGCACCGCACCCGGGGCCCCCACTCCCGGAGCCTGGATGCAAGGGGGTGCAGGAAAGCCATCCTCCCCCACCAGGCTGGACCAGTCCCTCTCTCAGTACCTTGCTTCCTCTCCTCCCTCCCTGAGTGCAAGACAGCAGTCCACTGAGCTTCACCTTGTTTTCTGTACAATGGGCACAGTGCGCCCACTGTCTGGTGCGTCAAAGGGCCCTGTAGCCAGGGCACACGTCAGAGAAAGCAGGGAGTGCCATCTCCTCAGCAACCTGTCAGGTGGGCGTATGGGGCAACACGGCTGTGTGCTGCGCTCCCTCTACCTCTTATAGAAGGCTCCGCATCTAGAGGGTAGCAAGCAAGGATGCTACTGACCTGACTCCCAGGTACAGGGCACAGCTCATGCAAAAATTTTGGGGCTCCATGGTGCTTGGGCTGTATCAGAATGGGAAGGATTGTAGGGTGCAACAAGAAATGGGGCTGGGAATGAGTCCCAAGGCAAGTAGACACCAGGCCAGGATTTGAACTCAGAGGCACCGAGGAGCCATGGAAGATTCGGATCTGTTTGTGCATGTGTATGTGTGTGCTGGCGGGGGGGTGGGGGGGTGGGATGATCAGAGGGGCCTGGTTGCTGAGTGCAGAATAAATACAGCAGGGAGACCGGGGACAGGGAGACCAGGCAGAGAATGCCCAAGAGGAGAGATGAAGGTGGTGGAGAGGACTCTTTCTCAAAATAGCCCAGACTGAGGATAGATGGGAGTTGGTGGTAGGGCAAGGGCCATGGGGACTTCAGACCTGAGGCTGGGCGGAGCTCAGCTGGCTATGTGGGGACAGCCCGTGCAGTCACAGGGTCCTTTTTCCCCCTGCCCACCCCCACCTCTCCTGCTGCCTAGAGGTTCCAAGGCTGGGCTCTGGCTGATGGGGGAGGGGTTTATGGCAGGAGGTGACACCACGGGAGGCTTGTCACTTGGGCATGGCCAGCACCATCTGCTCAGGCATCTGCCTGCCTGAGGTGGCGCCCCGCTAATTACCTGGGGTAGGGGGGCAGGAAGACGCCTGGGAACCACTATCCCCCATCACACCCCAGGACAGAGGCGCTGGGGTAGGGCCCCAGGGCCCCAAGAGCAAATGGGCCACAGGCTCCCCCCTCCCCCCGCCGGGGGTGGGGGCAGGAATCTGGTACCGGGGCCAGACTTTTACCCAGTCAATCCTACTGCCTTCAGGCCCTGCCCTTGACGTTCAGGTGGAGGAGGAGGGCTAAGCGCCGTGAAGGTAACCAGCCGTGGGCGGAGTGAGCGCTACCTGGGACCTTGGCTCCGGTGGTCGCAGGGGGCCTCCCGACGAGGGGATGCCAGAGACGAGAGGGAGGGGACCGAGGCGCAGCCAAGCGCAGAGCCGCCCCCAGCTGCGCCTCCGGAAGATGCGGGGGGCAGGGAGCTCGGACCCCAGCCCCCCGCCCCCCGCCCCTTCCGGGCCCCTGGCCCCTCGCGCTCACCCCGGGCTGCCGCGCATTCCTGCCGCCCCTGCTCGTGCGGTGGGCGGGCCCGGCCCGTGGGAAGGCCTGGGGACCGGGGCGCCGTGTGCCGGGGGCGGGGCGGGGCGCAGCTGGGCCGCATCTGGCCCGAGCAGAGAGGGACCAAACGGGACGGAGGGGCAGCCTTTCATCCCGCGAGGGGCGGGGCGCCCGGCGGATTTCGGGGACCGGCCCCCACCCCCCGCCGCTGGGCTGGGATGCGAGGAAGGTAGCTGGGGGGGAGGGGGGCGTTGAAGGTGGAACGAAGCACAGGTGCGTTCTCGCTGGAACCTTCTCGGTCGTCCCGGACGCTCCGCCTAGGCGCCGCCCCAAGGGGAGGCTGCGGGGTCGGGGGTGCAGTGGCCTGCGGGGGAGGGAGGGAGGACGGCCCGGTTCCCCTCGGGGCCGCCCGGAGCCCGCGGCCCGCAGCCGCCCGCGGGGACGACCTGGGCGGGGCGGGCCGCGCACGTGCTCGCAGGGGCGGGGGCGGCGCGCCCGCCCGGCCTTTCCCAGACCCCCGCCGCGGCCCCACGTGGGCGCTGCGAGCCTCGGGGGCGACCCGCCGGCCCCGCCCCGGGGCCCGGGGGCCAGTGAGCGCGGGGGGCGGGGCGGGGGGCGGGGCGGGGCGGGAGGCCACGCCCCGGGGCGGGCCGGGCCGCGCGGGGAGGTTTAAGAGCGCGGGGCGCGGGCCGGGGCGGCTGGACGCGCCGCGGGACCCGGGCTGCTCGGCGTGGCTGCGCGGGGCGGGCCGGGGCGCGGGGCAGGGCGCGGGGCAGGGCGCGGGGGCCGCCAGCCCGCCAGCCCGCCAGCCCACCAGCCCACCATGCTCAAGCGCTGCGGCCGACGCCTGCTGCTGGCGCTGGCGGGCGCGCTGCTCGCCTGCCTGCTGGTGCTCACGGCCGACCCGCCGCCGCCCCCGGTGCCCGCCGAGCGCGGCCGGCGCGCGCTGCGCAGCCTGGCGGGCCCCGCGGGGGCGGCCCCGGCGCCCGGGCTGGAGGCGGCCCCGGCGCCCGCCGCGCTCGCCCGCGAGGTGCAGAGCCTGTCCGAGTACTTCGGCCTGCTGAGCCGCGCGCGCAGAGACGCGGGCCCGCCGCCCGGGGGCGCCCCCCGCCCCGCCGACGGCCGCCCCCCGCCCCCGCCCCCGCCCCCGCCCCCGGCCGAGCCGCTGGCGCCCCACGACGTCTTCATCGCCGTCAAGACCACCAGAAAGTTCCACCGCGCGCGCCTCGACCTGCTGCTGGAGACCTGGATCTCGCGCCACAAGGAGATGGTGAGCCCTCGCGGCCCGTGCGGTGCAGCCGGCGGCGGGTCCGACGGCGCCAGCCCGCGCCTCCGTCCAGCCGCCGGGAACTCCTGGGGGCCGTGACGCCGGTCCCTCTCTTCCCAGCCCGGTGTGCCTGCCGGGGCCACTCTCCCCGGAGAGCTGTGGAAGTGTCACAGGGGGACGCGACCCCATCCAACTCCCAGAGCCCTGGATGGTGTGCGATGACTCTACACCAGCTGCCAGTGTTTGGGGTCGGTGCCCTGTGACGCTTCCTAACCCCCCAGACGCTGGAGTCCATTAATAAGGTGCTGTCGTTTCCAAATCCCCCCAAAGCCGATTCTTCTTCGTGGGGCACCCGCACTGGGCGCAGACCCTTCCCTGGGGAGGAAGACTTGTTCTTAGTGGTGGAATGGGGAATGAGAACCTCCAGCATAGGGCTGGTGTTCCCCCCCCCCCCAAGTCTCTGCTGTAGGATAGGGGACAAGTCATCGTTCAAGGTAACCTGGAGTTAGAGCGTGTGTTGGTGAGCCCTGGAGAATCCATCTTCAAAGAAAACTGTTTTTCGGGGCGGGGGGGTGTGCAGAGACCCTGTCCCCACAGCACAGGAGTCTCTGGAGTTTGGAACCTTGTGCTTAACTGCACGCTCGTTGCACATTGGCTTCCTACACATAATCAAGACACACCCCACTTTGAAAATCTTCCTCGAGGCTGCAGCAGGAGGCTGCAGCAGGATGGTTGGGTTGGGGCGGGCAGTGTGGGCCCTGCCAGGGGAGGGGCAGCAGAGGGAGGGTAGGCCCTGGGCTAGGACATTCAAAGGCTTGAGTGGGCATTTGGGATGAAGCTGAGAGACCCTTGACTAGGGTGAGGGCTCAGAGAAGATCCCACCCCCCTTCCTCCCTATTTAAACCTCATGATGAAGTCCTGGGATCTTCTGGAGTGGCTGCGCCCTGTTTTGGGACTGGGTTCTGGTGAGGTCATGATGGGGGCCAGGGTGGGGGGTGGGAAGGGTCCTCTCTGGTTCCCGTTTGGGGAGGGGGCCCCCTGGGAGCCCCGTGGCAGCCTCCTGGGAAAGCAGCATCCCCTTTCCCAGGGGCTCAGCGGGCCAGCGGGAGGGGGCGGCGGGGGCCGGGGGTTTTGTTTGGCCGCCGGGCCGTTAGGATTCCCAGCGCCCGGCGGCTCTCACGCCGGCCGCTTGGGCAAGGTAACAAAGCCCCTTTCTCCAACGGAGAAAGGCGTCCGGCCTCTTGTGTGCAGCTATGCGCTCCATGGGAACCGCCGCTGGCGTGCTGGCCACTCAGGTTGCCTGGCGATGAGGGGGCCGACGGCCCCCCCCATCCCTGACTGACAGCCCTTGTGGGGCACCATCCTTGAGCCAGGCACCCTACCCCCCCAGGACTCTGCCTCCCTGCTGTGTGACCTTTGGCAGCCTTCGGCTTCCCCTGGGCTGCCACCAGCTCTGAGTGCAGACCCTAGGGGCTTTCTCCAGCAGAGGGGGTGGTCGAGGGGTCTTGGGTACCAGTGCCAGCCGAGGTGGGTAATGTTGGGCAAGACCTGAGGCCTTTCTGACCCTCAGTCTCCTCATCTCTGAAATGGGGAAAGCCTTGTCCTTCTAGTATGGTGTTGTAAGAGGAATGGCAGAACGTGGAGGTGGAGGGAATGAGTCAGGGTGGGGGCTGTCACTGCCCTGGGCCCCGAGGTCCCTGCTGAAGGGGCCACTCAGGTTTCCTTCTGAACCCACCCAGGAAAGGCTGCATCTGCCCCAGCATCAGCTCGTGTGTCACGGCGTGCCAGAGGGCTTCACATCGCCTTGTTGGGCGAGGGGGTCCTTGAAACTATCCCAACCAGGGTCCTCCTCTCCCAGTCCTGTGCCTGGTGATTCAGACTCAGTGTGATGGGGGAAGACTCTGAGAAGTCCAGGCTTTGGTGGGGGAAACCCAGAGAGGCTGTGCAAGCTGAGAGTGGGCATCTAACTGACGTGGAGGGTTGGGGGACTTCCTGGAGAAGGTGCCATTTGAGCTAGACAGCACAAGCACAGAGCATGTATAAGAAACTTCCAGCACTTGGCATGATAGTCAAGGGGTGGGGGTAGGTGGGGGGCAGGGGCGGTCAGCAGGGGCCACACTGTGACAGTGCTCAATGAGTCCAGGATGAGGGGCTGGACCTTTGGCCCCCATGCCCCCCCTCACAGGAGTGGGCCAGGCTTCTGCGGCTGCCACCACAGCGACCACAATTGCTGGGGGAGAGCTTGGCATCCTGTGTTTCTTTGAATCGCAGCTCCAGGAACAATGCCGCTTCCTGTGGGTGTCCTCCCGCCCGCGCTGGGCCAGCCTTGCTGCCCCTGCTGCCCTGCTCTTCCTCCTCCAGCCCCATCGTTGGGGAAGTGGGGAGGAGGCCTGCGGGGGTGGGGTGGGGTGGGGGTGGTCTCGGTCTCTGGAAGGCTCTTGGGGCTAGACCAGCACCCCCTCTGCCCCAGGGCATGACCACAGGCTGGAGGCTGCCCCTCTCTGATCCTCCTTGTCCCTAGTGTACATTTAGGGAGTAATGGAGCCCACCTCTCAGGGCTGCTAGGGAGACCAAAGAAGAGTCCTGGGCGGCCCAGGACTCTGTTTCTGTGCTTTGCTCTGGCTACAGGGGAGCTCTTGTTATGCCCATTTGACAGAGGGGGATACTGAGGCTCTTAACCGCCAGACAGCCCATCCCCTCCTCTGCTGGTTGCTCTGATGTAGGGAGACCGGAGGCCTGGCACCCTCACAGCCCCACAGCCCCACCCTCCCCGGTACCCTCTCCAGGCCGCCTGCCTCGCTCTCCCCACAGCTGAACAAAGGTGACTTTAATCTCCATAGCCTTGGGCTGGGTTTTTAGGGCACCACCAAAGCGCGGGAGAACAGGCCCCGCTTGATCTCATTAAGAAAGCATTTTCCTTTTAATCCAGCGACGGCAGTGGCGCGTCTGCACTGGCCGGTCTCAGCCTCCCACAGCATTCCTGGGCTGAGATGCTGGGGAGTGGGTGGGGGGCTGGGTGCAGGTCTGTGCGTGCGGGCTGCCTTGGGGTGCCTGCAGGGCTCTGGAAAGAGTGTATGGAGAGGGCCTACGTGGGGTCTGCCCCAGTTCTCAGCCTGTGATCAGCAGCTAGTGGCCTCACCTGAGTATGTGCTCCAGTCTGAGGTCAGGCCAGGCAAGGGGCGGGGGGCTGCCCAGAGGGCCACCTCGAGGTGGGTCCCCCAGGTTCCTGGATGTGTACTGTGCTCCAGGCTTGCACGTGCTAGATCCTCCCTTGGACCCACAGAAGGAAACAGGTCCGGTGGGCATGGAGGTGGGGGTCTTCTGCCTTCTTAGGCTCAGAGCACCCCCCTCACCAGCACCGGGCCCCGGCTTTGCATTCAGCCATGCCTGGGTGCGCTGGGCGGCACGCGCTGGGCGGGCCAGGCAGAGGAAGGAACATTCCTCCCCGTGTGCCGACGGGCCCAGGCGGGTGCCGGCAGCTCCTGGCCCCGCCCCACTGCCCCCCTCCCCCTTCCTCGGAGCGATCCTGGCAGGGGTGGCCCGAGCTGGCACAGGTGGAGCCTTGATGTGGCCTTGGGCAGGCCTGTCTGCCAGCCTGGATTTCCTTGCCTGAGCAGTGGGAGGGGGGCTGCCGGGCCTCGTGGGGGCTGGGGGTACTGATCTTGGGGCTGGGGCACATGCGGTTTCCTGCCTCAACCCTTCTGATGATCGGCGTCTCCGGAGAACAACGGTGCCTTCTTAGGCTCAGAGAAGGTGACCTGCCTGGCTAGTCACCCTGCCCAGGGTGTTGGGTGGGGGCGGGGGAGGGGCAGACTTGAAGGCCCAGCCCAGAAGGCTGTAGTGCTGTGGCTCACCCCTGCCCATTGGACCTCTCGCCCAGCCCGGCCCAGTTAACCAGGCCAGCTGTATGGTAATGGGCAGCTCGGCCACTCCTGCTTAACGCGGCCGAGTTAAGGCCAGCCCGGCGCCCCTCGCCGCGCGGCCCAGGACAAAGCTGGCGGACAATGCCTGGTGATTCATCCTCCCTCCGGGCCCTTTGTCCGCCAGGGCTTGGCAGCCGCCCAGCAGAGGCCTTTGTCCCTGATTGAGACTTGGCTTCCCAAAGCCGACCTCCTCCGCCTGTCCCCCCCCCCCCCCAGCCCCTCTGCCCCCTCCTGCAGGCTGGGCGCTGTGTCAATAAGGGTGTGTGTCCCGCCAGGTGTGCGGGGCAGGCAGGGAGCCGGTTACCTGGCGGGTGGGCGGGGCGCCCCACCTGGCTCGTGCCGGCACAGCCGCCCAGCGACCTGGGGGCCCAGCTGCCGACATGGGGGGTGGGGTCTGCAGGAGTCCCAGCCCTGCTTCTGCCTAGGTTGGGCATTGGAGACCCACTCTGTGCACGTGGGGAAACAGGCCGACTGAAGGGTGGGCGTGACTGAGCTGTGGCTGCTGGAGCCCTGGGGTATCCAGCTCCGCTCCCACAGCAGCCCCGGGGTTGGGGGACACAGAGCTGCCTGTTCAAGGCCATGTTTCTCCTTCCAGACGTTCATTTTCACCGACGGGGAAGATGAAGCCCTGGCCAGGCGCACGGGTGAGCCCTGGGCTTGGGGAGGCCAGGGGGACTCCATTCCTGGGAGGAACTGTCCCCTCCACTCGCCCTCCTCCCCTCCAGAGAGGTCACAGAGGCCACGGGCCAGAGAGGGCAGTTTACTCAACTGGTTTGCTCAATGCCCCGCCCCACCACTCGGAGGGGGGGGGGGGACACCCAATTCTCATGCAAATGAGGTCCTTTCAGCTCCCGAGGCCCTTTGAGCTGATGTGGCGGCAACAGGTGGCCGGTGCTGGGAAAAAGCCGCCTGAATGGGCTGGGGCGGGCCGGGGTTGCCCTGAAGGGGGTTGGGCCGGGGGTGGGGGGGGTGGGGGGGATCACTGGGCCGTGAGCCCTGTGCTAGGGAGGGGGCCGAGGAGGGAGCCCGCTGCAGGGCACAGCTTGAACCCAGGGCACCCTGGGACGCCCCCCCCCCCCCCCCCCCCCCCCCCCCCCCGCTGCTCCGCTCTCACAGGGTGCTCGGTCCTCTCTGAGCCAGCTCGAACCTGCTAACGGCCCCCCTTCCCTTGTTCACAGGCAACGTGGTCAACACCAACTGCTCGGCTGCCCACAGCCGCCAGGCCCTGTCCTGCAAGATGGCCGTGGAGTATGACCACTTCATTGAATCGGGGAGGAAGTGAGTGTTGGCCTCAGGCTGCCGCCCAAGGATTGTGCCCCATCCCCTCCAGGTCCCTGCCCTGGCCTTCTGCACCCCTTGACGCCCTGCCCTCTGTCCCCTCTGCTGCCCGCTTCTCTGCAGGTGGTTCTGTCATGTGGACGATGACAACTATGTCAACGTCAGGGCTTTGCTGCGACTGCTGGCCAGCTACCCGCACACGCAGGATGTGTACATCGGCAAGCCCAGTCTGGACAGGCCCATCCAGGCCACAGAGAGGGTCAGCGAGAACAAGGTGGTGAGTGCCCTGCTCTCTCGGGCCTGCGCTGAGCGGGGAGGAGGCCAAAGGTGTCCCTGGAGCCTGGGGCAAGGGTCTCACCATGCTCCCCTCCCACAGCGCCCTGTCCACTTCTGGTTTGCCACCGGCGGGGCTGGCTTCTGCATCAGCCGTGGGCTGGCCCTGAAGATGAGCCCGTGGGCCAGGTGAGTGCTCTTGGTGTCCCGTGTCCCGTCCCCCCCCCTCCCCCGCCATGAACCTACCCTGGGTCCCTGGCCTCGTTCATCTTCCCAGCAGCAGGTGTCCCTAACCTCATTCGTTGGCAGGCTGAGTCATGAATTCCCACCTCCGCCCCCAACTGGTCACTTCCTGCCTACTGGGCAGCAGGGCTGGTCAGCGCCAGACCCAGGCACCACTGGGCAGGACTCTTTTCTGCACCCAGTAACCTCCAATTCAGAATTGTCAGGCTGGTTCAGAGCAGGGTGCTGCACTGGGAGGGGATCTGCATCCAGCTCCCCAGGGGCATGTTCCCTCCTCTCCCCAGTCTGGCTTCTTCGTTCCCTGCTGGGTCCTACCAAGCTCCTGATGGGCAACCAGCTCCTGCCTTTTTGTTCAGCGGTTGTTGGGTCCTTTCCTCCTGCAGCAGGGGCCACTTCATGAGCACGGCCGAGCGGATCCGCCTGCCGGATGACTGCACCGTAGGCTACATCGTGGAGGCCCTGCTGGGTGTGCCCCTCATCCGCAGCGGCCTCTTTCACTCCCACCTGGAGAACCTGCAGCAGGTGCCAGCATCGGAGCTCCGGGAGCAGGTGTGCTGCCCCGGCCTGGGCAGAGGAGAGCTGCTGGGCTGGGAGGGAAGGGGAAAACCAGAGGAGGAACCAGGTGGTGTGGGGGGAATGGGGAGTCACTGTTGTAAGCAGGGACATTAAGAAGGGCCCCACTGTTGGCTGCCCCTCGGACACCCCCACCTCCGGCAGGACCCTGCTCCTATCCTGCGCGACATGCCTAGTCTGTGCTGTTTGGGGGCTCTTCCTTTTTTTTTTTTTTTTTTTTGATTTTTTTATTTATTTATTCATGAGAGACACAGAGAGCGAGGCAGAGATACAGGCAGAGGGAGAAGCAGGCTCCATGCAGGAAACCTGATGTGGGACTCGATCCTGGGTCTCCAGGATCAGGCCCTGGGCTGAAGGCAGCGCTAAACCGCTGAGCCAGCAGGGCTCCCGGGGGCTCTTCCTATATATAGCAGCAGAGGATTCTTGGCCTCCGCTGAAGCCCCCACTCTAGACTTCATCCTGGGTCGTGCAGGGCAGGTGGGGCAAGGTACAGTGTGACTCGTGGGCCTTCCTTCTTGGTCCAAGGGAGGACAGAAGGCACAGCTGTACCCCTGGATTAAAACCACAGGGCCCACCACTGACAGAGCCCAGGGTATGGGGGCCCCTCCCAGCTTCACTCTGTGTCTCCTCCCACAGGTGACCCTCAGCTATGGCATGTTCGAGAACAAGCGGAATGCCATCCACATGAAGGGGCCCTTCTCAGTGGAGGCTGACCCGTCCAGGTGAGGAAGCAGGTCCAGATAGAGGTTGGGATGTGCGGCAGGTCCCCTGGGGTGCGGTGGGGGTAGGGGGTCTGCAGGAGCTGGTCCTGTGAAGCACCCCCAGGAGCCTTGCTCAGGGTATAATAGGGCCCCCCCTGCGGCGGTGGGTCTGAAGATGGGTCTCAGTACCCACTCCCCACACAGACCAGCCCTCTACTCCATCCCTACAGGTTCCGCTCCATCCACTGCCACCTGTACCCGGACACACCCTGGTGTCCCCGCACCACCGTCTTCTAGCAGCCGTGGTTGAGACCCCGTCCTCGGGCGCCCCTGGTATCCAAAGGGCCCGGGGACCTGTGTTGTGCCGCCCTGGCCTTGGCATTCGAGGCTCCCTCAGGGCCGTGCCTGCGTGTGTGTGCTCTGTGCCTGTGTGCAGCAGGCTGCTGGGCAGTTCTGCTCTGCCAAGGAACAGGCCAAAGTGCCACTTGTCTGCCTTTCCATGCCCCGTGGGTCAGCAGGCTCTGGTGCCCCATCCCAGGATGTGAGTCAGAGGTCACTGTGGGCCTTTTTATTATTTTGGGGTCTTTCGACAGCATGAGGACCAGGGGCTGCTCTGCAGGGATATGCAGGTGCCTCTCCCTTCCTGTCGGGTGCAGGCTCTGTGCCAGGGGGGCCCTGCCTCCGAGCCCCTTTTCCCACACACTGCGCTCAGAGGAACAGCAGCCAGCACCTGGGCGCAGCCACCCCATGAAGCCCCTTGCGACCATGTGGCCAGGTGAATAGCAGCTCCCCTCCCAACCATCCTGGGTGGGGTGTCTTTCCAGTCCTTGCGGAGGTCTTCTCTTTGTCTCCCCATGATGGGAAGACAGAGCTGAGCATATTATCTCCTCTCTGAAGTAGAGAGAAAGTCGCCCATAATGGGCGTGTCTGTAAATATTGTGACAGTATTTTTTTACTGTGCTTGTTTCTCATAAGGGGGTGGGTAAAAGGTAAGGTGTTCTTGTTTTGGGGGGTGGGTGGGGCGGGTGTTATTTTATCTTTTCTGTGGATCAGAAAAAGCAGAAGCCAAAATTGAGATGATCTTTGTTGTTCAAGCTGATGGAAATGTCTACTGCTCCATATATTTATATGTCCCAGCATCTGGACCACCCTTGCCCCCTCCTGTACCGTACCTGTCCCCCGCAGGCCCAGCTTGGCACACCTGGCCCGTGGGGTGTGTTTTGTCTTCTGTTTTTCTTTCTGCAAAGACATAGCTAGGAAAGCCACCGATAATGGAAAAGTTCTCAGGGAATTGAAGTGTGGTTACTATGGTGACGTCCTTTGCTGTGAATAAAGTGCTCTTTGGGGCAACCCTGGGGTTCTGATCTTGCTGGAAATTGGGCCTGAGGTGCAAGTCCATGGGAGGTGGATCCAGGGGACCTGGGGGCTTGTTTGCTGTCAAGGAGGGGGGGAGAGAGATAGAAGGGAAGCGGAGCAGCCATTGGCAGGTGCGTGGGAGGCGCGGCCAGCCCCAGGCACTGTGGATATGGTCAGGGGTGGCGGAGTGGCCCTAAGGCTCCATCCTGTGTCAGGCCTGGGTCTGGAGGCTGCAGGGAGCCTTGCCTTCCCTGTGGGAGGGACGGGGGCTGGAGATGGCGCAGCCTGGGACCTTCTTACCTGGCTTCATCCCCATCACACACTCACGGAGGCCATATCCTTGTCCCATTTTGGAAATGCCAGAACTAAGGCTCGGAGCCAGGGACCGCCAAGGTTAGGCACCTAGGCTGGCGGGGTGGTAAAGAGCTCAAACGCAGAGGCCTGGTGGTCTTGGGTCCTGGCCTCCCCTTCATTCACTTCTCAACACAGAATAGAGACAGTCATTTGAAAAGTGCCACATTTCCCCAGCCCTGACCTGCCGGGGACTCAAAGCCAGTCCCATGCCTGGGTGGCTCAGCAATTGAGTGTCTGCCTTTGGCTCAGGGCGTGATCCCAGGGTCCTGGGATCGAGTCCTGCATCAGGCTTCCTGCATGGAGCCTGCTTCTCTCTCTGCCTATGTCTCTGCTTCTGTCTCTCATGAATAAATAAAATCTTTAAAAAAAAATTTTTTTTAAAAAGCCAGTCCCATCCCCACCAGCCATGTGCTTGCATACTCAGCAGCCCCAAATGGAGGGCATGGGCCAGGACATCCTTCCTTCCTCACAACCCTTGCTGGTGGTGGCTCCTCGGGCCTGGGGGCACCTGGCCAGGGCCTGACCCCATCTGGGCCTGTATAGCCCTGAGTCAGCAGAGTGGCTTCCGGAAGGGCTGTGGGCAGTGTCTGGGACAGAGGGAGGGGAGGAGGACCCCTAAGCATCACAGCCTGACCCCCTGTCCAGGGTGCCCCCTCCGTGGTGCAAAGGGACATCCTAACTAATCACCAAGGAGAGGGAGCGGAGGGCGGCCACCGGCAGAGGAGCCTGCTGCCTGCCTGAGTACAGAGCCAGGGCCCAGGCCGCTGGCCGCAGCCCCACAGAGCTGAGAGCCCTTGCTGGGACAGGTAGGGCTGGCCTCAGAGCTGGGGACCTGGGGAGGAGGCCCTGGGTCCTCGTCTGAGAGCAGGGGTAAATGAGTCCCCAGGGCTCTGGGTGTGGGGGGCTGCCACCCAGGGGCACAGACACCTAGCCCTTCCCTCTTCTCAAGAAATGGAGGGCGGGCAGTTCCTCCTGAGAAGGGGAAGCAGGTCCAGGAGGGGCCTGACGGGAACCAGCAGCCCGATTTCTTCCATCTGCTGCCCTCAGGGGTGTGGGGAAGGGGCCCTCCCCCAGGAAGATGAGTCACAGAGTTGACCTCACTTCTCCCCCCGCAGCAGGCCTGAGGGTGTCATGCTCTCCCCTCCACCCCCCTGCACTGGGCTAGTGGCTGGTTGCCACACAGGGTCCCGGCTGACCCACGGGGGTGCCCATCCCCCAGCCCGGCCCCTCCCACACTGCCTGTCATTTGGGGGCTTTCAAAATAAGTAACCATGCAGCCATGGGGGCAGCTGGGTGCTCCCCACCCCCACCCCCTGGGGCTTCCGTGCTGCCAGGCGGCTGAGCGCGCCAGGTCCAGGCTGGGGGGCCCCTCCCTGCTCGGTTTAAACAAACTTCCCTTCACCTTGGGGCCATCACAGCCGACTAGACTTCCTGAGAGGCAGTGGCGCATCTG
The DNA here is from genome assembly GCF_011100685.1 of Canis lupus familiaris. Classification (NCBI taxonomy): domain Eukaryota; kingdom Metazoa; phylum Chordata; class Mammalia; order Carnivora; family Canidae; genus Canis; species Canis lupus. Next base: position 14,774,262 of record NC_049227.1, on the reverse strand, counting down.
AGCTCCAGGCTTCACTGGGGTGCGGGGGGGGGGGGGGTCCGGGTCTCCGCACAGCTGGGGAAGAGGTGCGGAGGTGGGGCTGCTCCAGACGCCTGGGACAGAGGACAGACAGCGGACTGGGTCCCCACCACCCTTCCCCAACCTGGCCCACCCCCCGGTGGTCAACCCCGGGACTGCCTGGAGGCTCCCTTTCCTGCTGGGGGCTTCCTCCAGTTCGGGCCTCTCTGGGCCTGGGGCGGGGCGGGTGGGGAATGACCAGAGACGGTTTGTCAGACGGACAAGCCCCTCCTGCTTCTGCCCCAGGCCCATCTGCCCCCGCCCCCCCCCACACTGAGCCCCAGCCTGGCCAAATGTTGGAGGTGACCCCTTCCTGAGCCCAGGGTGGGACACAAACACACAAGGCCCTTGGGGCATCACTAGGAGAAACCCAGGGACCTGGGGCTCCTGACTGCACCCCTGGAGGTGGTCGGGCTTATGTTAGCATTCTGGGTTGGGAGCTTAGAGCTGTGGCTGCCCCTCCCGTGTCCCCTACCTGCTCTGGTGCAGGTTTGTGGGGACCCTCCCCCTACTGCCGTGTGCAGTCCACTTTGGTCCTTGGGTGCCAGCTGCTGGGGAGAGCTGCTGCTCTCTCTCCCTGCCCAAATCAGCCTTCCCCAGGACCCACCAAAATCCCCGGGCACGCCCCATTCTTGCCCTTAAAAGTTCGTATCGTGAACCTGAAAGTTCTTACCAGTATGTGGTCAAGAAGAAAGCTCCAGCCGGCAGCAGCAGGCCACTCAGGCCACCCCCGCCACCATCCTGCCCACCCCCGGCTCTGATGGGGGGCTGGCCGTGCCACATCCTCGAGGCCCGTCCTGGCGGGATCCTTGGGGCCTCCACCCAGCAGAGCCACGGTGAGCCCCAGACCAGCAGTGTTGCGGGAATGCAGGAGTGTCCTGAGCTCCAGGATGGGTCCCGCAGTCCCTGGGACCGGCCCTGCCCGGAGTCTCCCGTCCTCTGAGGACCCAGCGCCCCCTGCTGGCCATCTATCTGCCTGACTCCTGGAGACGCTCTTTCCACCACTTACAGACCCTGCTCCTTGACCTCCCAGGGCTGGGATCAAAACACCTGCTGCCCCCCAGCCCGCCCTGGGGCTCCGAAGGCCCCTCCTTCCTGGAAACCTTGCCTCCTGGCTCCCAAGCTCGCTCGCCCACCCTGCTCCTGTGTCCATACCAGGTTGCTTTGGCCTCCCCTCCCCCAGCCCTGCTCCCTTGGTCCCCACTACATGGTCACTCCCCAGATCTTACCTGCCCCAACACCCCACTCTGCATCCACCTCCTGTCTGTGCCACTCCCTCCCTCCATTTCCTGACCCTGGCGGACCCCCAGCCCCCCTCACACCTCATGGGCTCATCCTTCCCTTCCCCAGGTTCAGTCATAACCTTGAGCTCACCTCTACCTCTCTTGGCTCTTGCTTCTATGTTCTCTCTCAGCCAAGCCTGTCCTCTGCGCCTGGGCAGCTGAAGGGAAACACTGCCCTCCGGGAGTTCCAGAAGGAGCCTCTGGCCGTGGTGAGTCCCCTGTGCCCGCGTTGTCCCCACCTGCTCTCTGGCTCCCCTGCAGTCTCTGCCCCCACCCCCCACCACTTCCTCGGCCCCTCTACTTCATGAGATCCACCCCCCATCTGCCCCCACTGCTGCCCAAACAGCTGACAGCCAGGCCAGCAGGGAGTCCACACTCCCATCTCTGGTCAGCCCTCCACTGTGACCTGGGTCCCACCCTTCTTGGTGACTGAAGGCCACTCCATAATGAGCTGTCCCCTCTTCCCTCTGCAGCCATGCCATGTCAGTCTGTCCCACATGCTGTTATCTGTCCTAAAACACACACACAGGCTGGCACACACACACTCCTCGGGGCCACACTCCTTCCAGGTGTGGCAGTTTTTCTACGTTGCAGCTAAACTCAAAGAGGAGGAGTCACATCTTGCTGTCCCCGCATCCTCTCCGGTGCTCTCCAGAGCCAGCTGTTAGGCTTGTCCAAGGCTCCCGTGGTGTCCAGGTGGCTGAGCCCACTGGTCTCTTCTGGTGCTCCTGGAAGGAACCTGGCCATCAGCAGTACACAACATGGTCCCTCGTCTCTCCTCCACACTGTCCTCATGTGGCTGCCGGGACACCCCCCCATCCTGGGCTCCTTCTGCCCTGCTGGCCGCTCCTCCCCACTCTCAGACCCCAAACACTGGCGCTCGGTCTCCTCTTCTGCACCCATTCCCTGAGGGATGTCACCCAGGATCGTGGCTTTCAACAGTGTTCAAGCCAAAGACTCCAGCTGACTGTTGCCACCTAGTGCTCTCCCCTGACTCTCAGACTCATTGTTCCACCCCTCCCTGTGCCACCTCTGGAGGAACCAATAGGCATCTTAGGCTCAACATGTCCAAAACAGGACCTTTGACCTTCTGATCCCAAACCTGCTCCCTCCCCAGCTGCCTGTCTTATTTTATGACAACACAGACCCCTACCTGCAACGGCTCGACCTGAACCCCACACCCACACACAGTGTGGGGGAAGTGCTATTGGCCTGCCTTCCAGAACCCACTCCTTTCTCACCACTCCTCGGCTGGCCAGCACCGGCTGGGCTGCCCTCCGCTCTGGCCTGCACCATTGCCATCGCCTCCTACCTGCTCTCCTGCTTCTGCCCCTCCTCCCTTCCCAACTCGCCAGCTAGGGCCATCCTGTTAAAATGAATGTCAGGTCGTGTCAGATGCTCCACGGCATCCTCCTCCTGCAGAGTCAGCCTCCCAAGTCCTTAGGAGACCCACTGGCTCTTTGCAATCCTCACACCTGTGCTTCATCTCTGACCACTCTTCTCTGCCCCTCCATTCCAGCGACCCTCGCTTTTTTCGTGAACACACCAGCCTCAGGACCTTTGCACAGGCTGTTCTCTGCCCGAAACACTCATTCCCCAGATATTCTCCACACTGTGGGCAGAAGGGTAGTCCCCAAAGATGTTCACATCTTAATCTCCATAACTGATGAGTATGCTAACCTCACAGCAAAGGGGACTTTGTAGATGTGAGTAAATTAAGAACCTCGAGATGGGGAGATTATTATCCTGGATTATCCAGGTGGGTCCCATGCAATCACAAAGGTCCTCATGAGAGGAGGCAGGAGTGTCAGGGTCAGACCGAGGGATCTGAAGGTCCGCCACTGCTGGCTTTGAGGATGGAGGAGCCGTGAATCAAGGAATGTGACAGCTTCTAGGACTGAGATGTCACTGTGCCTTCTCTGACACACAGACAGGGAAACTGAGGTCCCAGAGGGTCAGGAAGTGCCTGGACTCTTTCCCTTGTGGGGCTCTCTTGCCTTTTGGGCTCCTTGGCCTGATGTCCCCAGTTCACTCTCCTTACTGCACCCTGGAGGCCTCAAATGTCTCCACCCCTGGGTGCTGGGTGTCCTCAGGAGCCAAACTGGGGTCAGCTGTCCAGGCAGCTGGGGTGTGCCGTAGCTCCGCCTGGTGTCTTCCACTGAGCCTTGCAGGTGCTTCGGCCACCTGTGCCCCAGGCATGGGAGACCAATGCTGTCTGGTGAAAGGGTGTGTCCCCCAATGCCCGGGGCTCTGAGCTCTCCTGGGAGGTGGGTGGTATTACCTTTGGGAGAGGAAAGGGAGCCGACCAGCGCCCCTCCAGAGCTCCGTGCTGGATTATGTGGCACCTTCCAGAGTCCCTTTCTCAGATGAGAATAAGAGTGACTGTTAACCCTAAAAACACAGCAGCCAGTTGTCACCAGCAAAACGAGCTTACTTGGGAAGGGCACAGCCCCTGAGACCCCCACCTGCGCACGAATCACAAACACGGCTGGCAGCCAAGGGGCGGCGCCTGCTTATATATCCCCACGGGGGAGGCGGGGCTGCTCTGGACAGAAGCCCATTGGAGGAGACCCGAGCGGCTGCTTCTCATTGGCTAAGCGGTAAGGCCTCTCATTGGCTGGGCTGTTGCTGGAGGAAGAGATACACCTGTGTCTTCGCGTTGGGTGGGCAATTGGGGCCCATGGTCCCTGCTGGCCTCCGGGCACACAACGGGCTCCTTTATTCCTTTTCTGGCCATCATCCTGCCTGTGGGGTAGGGGTAGGAATGGGAAGGGCCCCAAGGAGGCCAGTGCCTGGAGATGCCCCCATAATGGGGCCCAGGAAATGCACTTCCCTGGGGACACACCATCGTTCCCACATGGCCCCCTTCAACACCCCTGCCTAAGGCCAGACCTGTCCCACTCAGAGGACACTCTGCACAGGCTTCCCACTGCCTGAACTCCTGGGTTGGGTCGGGTCCCCACCTACCTCCCCCTGGGCGGAAGGGGGCAGGGCTCTTGGCTCCTCAGCAGGTGACCACACTGCCCACACACTGGGTCAGGAGCCAAATCAACTCGGGAAACGGGGCTTGTTTTTTAAAATGTTTATTTTAAAACATGAAACCCAAGCTGAATAGAAACCACAGAAATTACATTGACGAGATTTTTAGTTATCTGCCAAGAAAAATAAAGCCCCCAAAGAAATAAAAATCAAACCCCAAACCCAGTTAAAAATCAAAAACAAAAAATTAAAAAACACAGCGACAGCACATACAGCCATGGCCCTACAGAGGTTGGAGGAAGATGCTGGAAGAAGATGCCGAGTGGTTCAGGCCTCAGTACCCCCTTCCCGCTCAGGGCCCTAAATCACACTGGGGAATGGGTACCAGGGCTGGGAGGGGAATTGGAAGGGTTGGAGTCTTAACAAAATTATATTGACTTATATGTTATATGTAACAAAATGGTACAGCACACAACCATTATGGTTAAACAGAAGGCCCTGGCCCCTTGGTAGGGGCCCAGGGAGGCTACCCACCTCCCACAGGGCTGGGCAGGGGTCCCGGGTACCGCGGGAAATGGTGCTTGGGCTGGAATTGCATAGTGAGATGGGGTGGGTGGATGCTGGCCCAGATGTCCCGGCTGGCCCCTGCCTACTTGCCCAGCCTGTCCGGGCCTGGGAGCCAGCTGGACCCTCTGAGGCTCCAAGGCCCCTGGTGGTCCTCCCTCCCACCTGCCACCCACTTTGTCAAGGGCCGCCCCCCAGATGCAGGGCCTGCAGGGAGCGAGGCCGGGGAGGGATGTGGACAGGTCACTGGGATGGGGGGGAAGGGGACCCTGAAAACTCAGAAAGAAAACCAATGGCGGGACCTGTTCCCCTCCAGACTGAGGCTTGGGTTTGAACCCCCGCTGATGATTCTCCTTTTCCTTTATTCAACCTCGGTGAGTAGAAGGAACTCGATGAAGTCACAGACGGGGCAGGCACACACGCATACGACGCACGGTGGGGACTCCCAGGACGGCCGAGGTCCACAGCCTGTCCAGGCAGCGCCCGCCTCTCATGCTATGTACATTCACATTGCGGGCGGCCTTTGAGGGCCGCGGGCAGCCTTTGTGCTTCTGAGCAGCGACAGAGCGCACGGCAGGGACCAGGCAGGACTGCTGGGGCCTCCCTCCTGACGCCGGGCCAGGGACGCTCTCGCCACTGGTGGAGCCCGGAGGGAGCACTGGGCAGGCCTGCCGTGGGGGCCCAGCGCAATGGCCGGGGAGGCCTGGGGCACACAGGGCCCTGCGGTGAGGTTTGGCCACGCCCACGGGCTCAGATGCAAGGCTCAGGGCCCCAGGCCCACCTGGGGCACCCCGTGTTTGCTTGCTCACTCCCCTCCTTTCCCAGGGGCGGAGGTGGCCCCAGGAGTGGGGCAGATGTGGCCTGGCCCCCAGCCCACCTGCCCTTTTGGTCCCAGATACCAGCACAGAGAAAGGATCGTGGAGGAGGGGCAGGTGGCATCTCCCCAGGCCTGTCCCAGGGAAGGGCACTGTCCCGCTCTGGAAGGAAGAGCCCACATGCCCGTAGGCGGCCTGGCCAGTTGCCTGCTTCCCACTGGAGGACCCTGGCCCGGGCCCTCCCTCATGGCTGCTGGCTGGTGCTCCGCAGCCCCTGGCCTGACACACAGGCCAGAGCCTCTCTGTTTCAGGCTGGCCAGGCCAGGGCTGAGACTGGCAGGGGACTTCCCATCCTGACTTGCCGGTGGCACACCCTCCACGGCAGGAAACACAGCAAACATTGTACACTAAAGCCAAAGCACCTTAGGGAAGCCTTGCTCCCACTTCACAGGTAGGAAGAATGAGGCCGCAGGGACCTCGGTCCTACAGCCCAAGGGACATTGGTTCCCAAGGACACAGTCGTCCTGGGGCAGCACCTGCCCAGGGACAGGTCTCCAGGCTTTCAGGCTGCCTGTCAGTCTACAGCCCTTCCCCAGCAGCACCCCAAGAAGAAAACGGCTACTCCAGCCCGACTCCCAGCCGGTTGTCCTAGGCTCACCTCTGGCCTGGACTAGGGGTTACATGTTTCGGCTTGGGGTCGGCCAGGGGCGCTCGCAGAGGTGAGGTTAGTGGTTAGTCCCAAGAGGGGTGGCAGGGGCCGAGGGCACATTCACAGCCAGCTCGGGTCCAGCCCCAAGGCCGGACTCGGGACACTGCGCCTGTCCTGGACAGAGAGGGAGCTGACAAGGGAGCGCTGCTCGGCCCGCAGCCCCGCCTGCCCTAGGATGACAAATGTGGTTAGTGCAAAAATGAACCGGACGAGCTGCCAAGTCCTGGGGTGAGGGAGGGGTTTGGCACCAAGAACATGGCCAGCCCTGGGGGGTGCAGCCTGGGCTCGGCGTGGCACCTGCCGTCCTCCTGCCGCTGTGGACGGCTGGGCTCCACGGGCAGGGTGGGCGCTAGGGGAGAGAGCGGTGCTGGGTGGGAGGCAGAGAAATGGGGGCCTCCCCAGGAGGCTTCTGGCAACCGGCAGGAGGGGGCCTGTGGTCAGGTGGAGTGAGAGAAAGAGGAGCTCCCCGGGAACTTCCTGCACAGGAGCCTACCGGGCAGGTGCACGCCGAGGCCCCTCCAGCTCCCTGGCGCAGAGGGGGTGCTGCACAGCCTGTGAACCAAGTGACGCACAGAAGCCTTGAGGGCGCAGGAGAAGCATCGGAGCTGCGGAAGGGAGAGAGCAGGCTGGGGCGTGAGCCGAGATGGGGGTCCGCAGGGTTGGCGTGCTGCACAGTGTCGGGGACACAGCACTGAGCTCAGCCCCGAGCAGGGCTCGGCGAACCCAGATCCTCAGAGGTGGAGGGGTGTGGGGAGTGAGGGCTGGAGGGCCCAGCATTGGTGGCATCGCTGCCCTGGTCCGGGTGCATGACCCGAGGAGAGCTCCTGCATCTCCAGGCCCCTGTGGGAAGGGGAGGGGAGGGCGAGCGGCCGCGAGGGTGCCTGCAGCAGGCCTGGTGAAGGTGCGGAGGGTCCGGCGGGTGGTCACGGGTGTAAGCGGCAGTGCTGGCACAGGGAGGAGCAGGGCGATTGGCACGTGGGCGGGTGGCCGGCCGGGGCTGTCTAGTGGCCGCTGCCGCTGGAGTCGGGGCGAGGCTGGCTGGTGGCGAGGTATTTGGCTCTCATGCTGGAGGTGTACTGGAGGGAGATAAGGGGAAGAGGGGGTCAGCAGGGCGTCGGACGTGGCCTGTGGGCCTTGGTGAGCCGAGCCAGAAGCACCCCTGCGGGCAGGACAGGATGGGAGTGGCACGGCTGGCGGAGCCCTGGCAGAGGGGCTCAGAGGAGCCGGCTGGCCCGTGAGCAGAGGGACAGCCCCTGCGCCCCAGGCTCAGGATGGGGACCAGCGTCCTCTTCTGGCAACAGGAGCACACTCAGGCATCTGGGCCCCCGGCCAGGCAGAGCTCAGCCCTACAAAGAGGCAGCATTTGGAGGCTCCCCAGCCGCACCCCCAGGTGCCCAGGACCTGCGGCCACAGGCAGGTTGCCCTCAACGGCTGGGCTGAGGGGACGTGGTGAGGCCTCCTCTCCGAGCAAGATCCTGATCGAGGAGAGCATCATGCAAAGGCGGAGTCAGGTTATGTTCGAGAAAGGGTCAGGCGGTCCCCGAGGGCCCAGACAGGCAGGGCCATGGGCCACAGGAACAGGGAGGACCCACGGCTACACTCTGCCCTGTCACCTGGGGAAAGGAGGGCCCCTCAGGCCGGGGTGATGCTGCTGCCTGCTCAGGAAGGGAACAAAGCGCGCATCCTCCCAGCTCACGGACGCAAGAACGGACGCAAGGATGGAGGTGGTGGGGGAGGTGAGGCAGGTGGGGGAGGGCAAGGGCTGCTTGGCTACCCTCGTCCAACCTGAAGCACGAGGGTTTCGATGTATGTGTGGGGTCCACAGGGAAAGACACAGAGGAGGCGGGTGTTACAGCCACAAGCCCAACGGGGTGTGGATGAGGGCCATGCCCCGGGCTGCTGGTGGTAGAGAGCGTGGCAGGCTGACCCCGCGCCTCAGTCTCCGCACCACGGCCCCTAGCTCAGGAGGGACAACGCTCCCCGGACCTGACAGCCCTCCTGGAACTCCTGGTAGGGAAGAAGGTCATGAGTGCCGGTGGGCCGGCCAGGACATTGTCGGAAGGAGGAGCAGTGGGCACCAGGGAGCCATGTCATTCCACGGACATGCAGCAGGGGGTGGGCGCAGCACCCCAGGCCCCTGAAGGAGCCCAAGCAGGCGGGCACAGACATGTGGGGTCGGCTGGGAACAGCTTGCACGCTTGCCTGCATGCACCTGTGTGTACTTTTGAACATGCAGGGTGGCCCCTCAAGGGCCGGGCCTGCTGGCCGCACCCCCAGGGGTTAGCTCACTGAGCCTAGGGCCCAGGTGCAGGCACGCCCTCGGGCCTGGGCAGATGGTCTCCTTGCTGGGAAGCAATTAAGAGGGCTGGGAGCAGCTGCAGCTGGGCCAGGGGTAGGGAAGGGGCTCACGGCCCAAGGCCAGCATGAAGTCTCTGGCGGGGCTGGTGGCTGACAAGTCTGCAGGCCTGTAAGGACCCAGAGCTGGCCCAGCGGGTGCCTGGCTGAGACGGCCCTGCTGTGGGGCAGCAATCAGCAGAGAGCACGCGGCAGGCGGTGCAGGGAGGGGCACCTGGGGGGTCAGTACCTGTCACTCTGAGGGCACGGCCACCACAGCGTTCAGGCACTATCCATGGGCTTAAACTGCCAGCCCGCGTGGCTGCCAGAGTCCAGGGCCGCCAGATAGCGCTAGGAGGGCCCGGGGTGGGAGGGGTGCAGGAGAGAGAGAGAGAAGAGAGAGGGCGGCCTGAACGCCAGACTGTTGGGGCTGGGGCAGGGGAGGGGATGGAGCAGAGTGGCGATGGGGAGGGCCGCTGGAGCAGGACGATGGCTTGCAAGCCCACACAGCTCCTGGCACCTGGGGCCACTGCACAGACCTATTTCTGAAGGTGGGTGAGCTTCAGCTTCTCTGGCCCTGTCCTTTGCAGCCCATCACCTCCAGGAAGGCCACCAGGGCCCCTGTCAGTCAGCAAACTCCTTCTCTTTTGCACCAAACCAACCTGTCCCCTCTTTTCTGTTTCAACCCTGAGGCCAGAGGGGACACTGGCTAGAAGAGCCTGAGGCTAAATTCTTTGCTGAGTTCAGGAAGTCCGTGGAGGAAATGAAAGGAAGTGGAACAGACTGGGGAAGGAGAGCCAGGGCCCCTTAGGGTCAAGCTGACCCACCAGGTAGCCAGCCCCCAGCTGCCCACTCTGACCCCAGGGCACCTCCAGCACCACCATGTCCTGGGGCCAGATGTCCACTGGAGAGCCCCGGCTCAGGAGACCCCTCACTCCGGCGCTGGGGGCTCACAGCAGCAGCCCCTGGGGCCACACTGAGCAGGAGAGTGACACCAGACCCCAAGGCAGCAGGGCGCCCCCCTCAGGCCTGCCCCCCACCCACCAGGCCTGGGACTTACTGAGGGCGGCGGGGACTCGCGCCCGATGAGGGGGGTGTTCTCACAGCGTGGATTCTGGAAGTTGGCGTTCTGGCTCCTGCGGTGTGGGGAGAGGGGCCGTGAGTGGCTCCAGCCTCGGCAGTCCCAGCGCTGGTCAGAGGCCACTCTGGAGCCAGGTGGACCCCATGTCCACCCTGCTCTGCCTGGCAGCCTCTGGCCCTGGGCGTTCTCATTGCCTCCCTGCATGTGGCCCACAGTCAAGTGCCTGGGGTGCCCGTGATCTTGGCAGAGTAACCAGAGCTCAGTGGCCCACCTGCCTGCCTCAGCCCCACTGGAGCCCACCCCCAGCCTGGAAGCCTGCCCGCCACATGGCTGGCCCCAGGCCCTCCACCACGGCACCCTCACACCCTAGACACAGGGCCTCCATCTGACCGAGTGGCCTCACTGTTGTGGCCACAACACAGGTTTGCCTGGATGACCCCCCACCAAGCCCTGGCAGCCCCAGTGGGGGGCCCAGCTCTGATGTGACCCCGCTGTCTTGAGGCCCCTGCCCCGGCACCCCCACAGCTTCTTGGCTGTATTGGGCACTCTGAGCTCCACACGCCTACCCCAGGGCCCAGGTCTGCCTGGCTCTGCTCCCTCACCTCCAGCTCCGGATGCTACTCACATGTACTCGGTAACAGGGGCATTGCTGACGGTGTGGGCCGCAGCTGGAATGCTGGTCTCACTGCCATAGCTGCTGCCACAGCTGTACAGGCTCGGCATGTGGACACGGTAGAGGCTGTCGTGTGTCTGCCTTGGCCCTGGGGCCGCTTCCTCCTCCCCATCCTCGTCAGGGCCTCTGCAAGGAGGGACACCCGGCACAGGTTCACACCCTGGCCCAGGGCAGCCAGCCAGGACACCTGAGTGGGGTCAGCTTGGATGTAGATATACCTTGTTCCAATCCTGGCTTGGTCACAGATGGCCTATGGCACTGTGGGCAAGTCACCCTGGCTTCGTCCTCTGTGAGTCGGGGGTACCAAGGGCCCTGACCTTCAGCCTGTGCACAGGGATGCTGTCTGCCTTGAGGGAAAGGGAGTGCAGTGCCTCCTTGGGGGCAGAAGCGGTTGGGGGCCTGGAGGTAGGGGTGCCCTCTTCTGGCCCTGCAGGTCCCAGCCTGCACCTCTGGGTGGCCTGAGCCCAATCCTCCTGCTCTGCTGTGCTCTGGCTTTCTATCCTCTCTGCTCAGGCTACTGCAGAGCGAGGCAAGAAGCTGGAGCTAGGCCTTGGGCATGCTCAAGGATCTTCATGAACTGCCTGTTCCCAGGTCAGATTTATGGCCAGGCTGCCTGGTGGTGATGGCACAGGTTAGCCAGGCCTGGGTTCACGTCCCACCTCCCAACCACCAGCTGGGTCACCTTGAGCAGAGGGCCTTCCTCTCTGGGCCCCTTGCAGTGAGATAAACAGAATAGGGGTAGCAACTGGTTGAGGGTCAATTACCAGCCAAGCCCAAGGGTGGGCCCTTACACGCAATGGTTCATCTAGTGTCTACCTGACTCCAAGAAGGGTATACTCTTACAACCCCCATTTTACAGTTAAGGAAATGGAGGTCCAGAGTGGCTAAGCGACTTGCCCATGGTCACTCAATAAGCAAAGGCAGAACCAGGATCTGAATCCAGGCCATGTGGTTCCAGGTCTGTTCTCTTAGCCACTTCCCTAGAGCTGCCATCTTTAGTATTTCTGCCACCATCACTACCAGATTCCTCACTGCTACCACCACCACCACCACCATCACCATCATCATCATCATCACCATCACTATCATCATTATCACTACCACCACCATCACCGTCATCATGACCATCAACACCATCACTACCACCATCACCATCATCATCACTACCATCATCATCATCATCATTGCCATCATCATCATCATCATTATTACCACCACCATCATTATCACCATCACCTTCATCATCATGATCACCAACACCACCACTGACAGCATCACTACAGAATACAACAGAGTAGAAATCCAGACAGAAGGAAGAGATCTGAGCTGAGCTACTTGTTATCAGAGCTGGGCCACCAAGAAGCAGTCACAGCCCAATAGGAAGTCACAGCCCAATAGGAGTTGGTAAGTCTGGGAGATCAAGTGTAAGGGCCCAAGCAAGGGAAGGGGCCTGGCTCCTCCATATACCATTCAACTCAGTGCTGATCAGGGGGACTGAGGCAGGGGCTGCCAGGACCCCCACATCAAAGATCAGGACATAACAGCCCCATAGGAGGTAGCTGCCATCCTGGTCACCCAGCTGAATGGGCCACGAAGGCCACAGCCACCTGGACCCTCCCTGTAGAAGCTGCAGGTCCCTGTAGCTGGATAGCTGCTTTTTCCACCCACAAGCCCTGCACATGTGCACCCAGGGGCACGGAGACGGACAAGACATTGTGAGGAGAGCCGGGCAGAAGAGTGGAGGGGCATGATGCACGGAGCCAGCACTAGCAGGCAGGAGACCTGGCTCCACTTGCCTGCTCTGGTCTTGTATGTCACCTGGGCTGGGAGCTCCTCTAGACTTAGTTTTCCATCTGTGAAACGGGGCTACTCCCCTCGGACTTGCCAGCCTCAGAGCGCTACAGAGGCTTACAGAGTGTCAGGAGGTGAGGAAGCATTTGTTCCTGTCCCTGGGGACTAAGACATGGGTGTCCGGAAGGCACGTCCCTAAAACACCTTCCATGCCATATGGCCTGGGGCAAGCGCTGAGTCCCTCACCTTTTCTGCTGCCAAGTGTGGGGGACACTGCAGACGATGGAGCTGAACATGAGGGCTGTGACGAAGGAGAAGAGGGCCAGGTAGATGAGGCCCTCCACGCCGTCATAACAAAAGCCCGTCAGGGCCTGCACGTAGTCCTGAGGCCAGACGGCACGGGGACAGCACGGCCCACAGAGACCAAGAGAGAGACGGGGAAGGGAGGGTGAGATGAGACATGCCAGAGCCTCAGTCCAGCCCGCTCCTGGCAGCCTGGACCCCGCTGGCTCCAGTCTGGGCTTTGGACCCACCAGCCCTTGGTGAGCTCCCATTCTAAGTCCCCATCCCCCAATTGTTCCTCTCTGCTCCCTGCTGTTCCCCCAACACCCCAGCTTCTTCCTCTGCACCCCCTCAGCTACACCCTCTGCCCTCCACCCCCAGCTGCTTTCTTCTGTTCCCCCAACACCTCAGCTGCAACCCTGTCCCCAGCTGCTCCCTTCTACCCCCACCCCCCTAGCTACTCCTCCTGCCGCACATCGCCCCCCAGCTGTTCCCCCTGCACCCTCTCAAGAGGCTGGCTCTCACCAGATGCAGGCTACGGCAGTCCACCAGGGCAGTAAGATGCTGCAGGTTCACCTCTGTGCCGTTCAGCACCTCCTGGACTCGGAGCAGGGGATCCTGGAGGGACACATAGCACACAGGGTCAGTACCACGGTCGAGAGGGGGCACTCGAGCCAGGCACAGGTCCCCTGAGAGCCCTCCGGTGCCTGTCCACCCACACCCTGCTGTCAAGACCACCCTTGACCCTGCAGTCTTGGCACACGGACCCTGGTCTTCTAGAAACGACAGCAGTAGTCTGGGTCCTGGGCTCAGGGGCACTGCTGAGGACATGAGTGTAGTGGGCAAAGTGAGACCCACCAATGCCTGTCAGAAGGGGAGCAGCGGCAAATACCCATTTATCTCCTGATGGGGGCCCTGGTGTTTTAAAAATTCTACTTTAAGGGACAGTTAAAGGGAAATTTTTCATGATATTTCAGGTGACAAAACATCATCCAAATGCTCTGTATAGCTGGATGCTGTAGTGTGCGTGTGTGCATCTGTGCATCTGTGTGTCTACGGGCACCGCTGTGCACACCCTCTCCATGGAATGATGACCTCCCAGAAACCCTCCAGGGCGGATAGGGTTCCTCCAATACCAGCCACAGGACCCAACACTGCAGGTTACGGTGTGTATTCTAAGGGCGCCCTGTGATTCTGAAATGGGCCTCAGAATGACCTAACTCACTGTTAGGGGCTGAATTGCGTCCTCTCACCCCCTCCCCAGATTCATACATTGCATTCCTAACCCTGAATACCTCACAATGGGACTATTTGGTGGTGGGGTCTTTCAGGAGGTAATTAAGGTAAGAGCGGGTCATCAGGGGGACCCTAACCCCACAGGACAGAGGTCTTGTAAGAGGAAGGGGTCAGGGCACAGACATGTGCAGAGGGACAGCCACGCGGGGACACAGGGAAAACAAGGCGTCCACATACCACGGAGAGAGGCTGCGAGAGAAGCCAGCCCAGCCTGAGCCTGGTCTTGATCACCCCGACTTGCAGCCTTAGCATGTAAGGAAGTAAATCCCTGTGGTCTACACCCCCTGTGCGTGGTACTCCCACACAGCACACAGCACACCCACATACCCACTCACCCACTCACAAAACACCTAGAGGATGCCCTGGCCCTGACAGAAACAAGAAAGAAAAGGAAGGAGTTTTAATGTATGTATGTATATGTGCATCTTTTTAACTTAAATTCGGTGAAGTTTGTTGCAGAAGGTCCAGCCGGTCACAAGAGAAGTCTGAGAGGTCAGCAGTGCGCATGGGTGGTGCCCAACCCACTTGGCAGTGTGCGCACCAGGCAGGCCCTATAGGATGACCCCCGCAGGCAGACCCCCACAGGCAGACCCCTGTGGGATGACCCCTGCAGGATGACTACGACAGGGTGACCTCTGTGGGATGACCCCTGCAGGCAGACCCCCATGGATGATCCTTTGAGGATGACCCCTGCAGGTGGACCCCCATGGATGATCCCCTGAGGATGACCCCTGCAGGCAGACCCCCATGGATGATCCTTTGAGGATGACCCCTGCAGGTGGACCCCCATGGATGATCCCCTGAGGATGACCCCTGCAGGCAGACCCCCATGGATGATCCTTTGAGGATGACCCCTGCAGGTGGACCCCCATGGGATGATCCTGAGGATGACCCCTGCAGGTGGACCCCCATGGATGATCCCCTGAGGATGACCCCTGCAGGTGGACCCCCATGGGATGATCCCCTGAGGATGACCCCTGCAGGTGGACCCCCAAGGGATGATCCCCTGAGGATGACCCCTGCAGGCGGACCCCCATGGATGATCCCCTGAGGATGACTCCTATGGGTGGATCCCCATGGATGATCCCAAGGATGACTCCTGCAGGCGGACCACCGCGGGATGATTCCCACGGGATGACCCCCACAGGCAGACTGGCACCTCCTAGGAGGCTGAGTTTTGTCAGGAGCACGGTAATGGACGGATGTATGGGACCAAGTGCTCAGGCCCCAGAACACCTCAGGGGAAAAGCTGCCACCTCTCCAGTTCCCGGAACAGCCCCCATGGGCCGGGGGTGGACTTCACTTTGTTCCTACATCTGTCCCCATGTTCCCTTGATGTTCTTTTTTTCAAATTCAAAGAGTTTGTATTACTTTTCAAATAAAGAACAGAATTATTTTTAAAAACCTCTCCCAAGCCCCCAGGGCCACAGATGAAGGGGAGGAGGAGAAGCCTCTCCATGGAAGGACTCCCAGCAAGGTCCCAGCACGAGCAGCCTGAGCTGGGGCACCGGGACAGGTGTTGCACTGAGCCCTGCTCACCCTGCCGCCCACTCACCTTGGTGGCCGGGTACTCCCGGGGGACCGTCTTCAGAAGTTCAGCCACAACGTCCTGCATTTCCACCAGCGCCTTGTGGCTGCCAGACAGCTTCTGCTCCACAGAGAGGCAGGCTGATTCAGGAGGGGTGGGGCACTGGCTCCCGGTCCCACGGCCCCACCCACACACAGGTCAGCCAGGTTGAGATGCTTGGGGCTCAGGCCAGCCCCAGGCACTCCACTCTGTGGGCCTAGAGAACAGAGCTCCCCAGTGTCCAGAGATAACACAGATCACCGAAATGATCTTCAGAGCAGGTGGTTTTCAGGACCAGTAGGCCACGCAACCATGTGGAGAGACAGGCAGTGGGCCAAAGCGTTTCCCCCCAAATTTCACCATGACACCTGTCCAGTTATTTCCCTCCCACAATGAGGCATCCCTGAGTCGCCAAAGACAGTTGGATTTGCCCTGCAGGGTGGCCAAGGGCAACCCAAGAAATGAAAGAAACTCCAGGTATTTGGGGGGCATTAAGCAGTCTACCCCAAGGGGCTTACACTAAGGGCATCAGGGCGCCAACCGCAGGGGCAATTAATGAGGTCAATATGGCATTCATCCAGCTGTCCCTGATGGCGCCTTGGGTCCTGGGGTCTACTGAGGTCTGAGAGAGGGACTGGGGGGCTGCGGACATCTGGGCTGTGGGGGTCAGGGCCAGTTTGGTCTTCTGGGGGCAGGAGAAACCTGGGCACTCACCTGCTGGAAGGGGTTAGAGGCACGGGGCGAGCAAGCCAGGTAGTACTGCAGGATGTCTGTGGACAGAGGTCAAGGTGGCTGTGTGAGGCCAGACATCCATGTGTGCTATGCCTGTGTCTATGTGTGTGCCCACATGTGTGCTCACACAGGCACACGTGTGTGGGTGTCCACACTGGTATGTAATTTTGTAGCTCTATATAGGTCTGCATGTGTGTCTGCACACACGTAGACATGTGTGTGACACGCGTGTGCATGGGTACGTGCATCTGTCTGTTGTGCCTGTGTGTGTTCGAAGATGTGTGAGAGGGGAGGTGGCTTGCAGAGAGCCCAGGCCCAGGGCCCAGACCCTTCTGCTCCAAGCGGCGTCCCTGCAGCACGCATGATTGCCTTGCGGGGGGCAGCCCTCTTCCTCCCTTCCCTCTGGGGCAGCAGGCAGGGCACCAGGGGTGGACATGGGGTCAGAAGACACCTAGGCATGCATCTGTTCCTGGGTCACCAGGGCAGAATAACAGTTCTTAGGCCAGAACATTACCCCACGGAGGAGGGGATGTGACATGTGTGTTGCAGCCAGGAGGCCTAGGACTCAGGTGGCCTGTCTCCCCATTAAAACATGTCAATTTGGCATCTCACATTTGAAAATGGGGATTCACTTACAATTCTGATTCTGAGAACCCTGGGAGACCCGAGCCTGGCTGGAGCTGGGGGAGAAGCCCTGTCTGCCTGCCCCACCTCCCCCCAGTGGGGTCAGGGCTCTTGCCTGAGGCAGTGATGCTGGCTTTGGAGTTCCAGGCACCTCCCTTCTGGGAGGAGCCCTCTAGTGCCCGGTGCAAGATGGGGACCAGGAGTAGGAGCTTGGGCACAGGGCTTCCCACAGCCCGGGCAGCTTCTCGCACAGCTCCCACACTCCCACACTCCGCCCCTCTGGCCTGGGCTCCCACCCAGCCTGTGTGAAACCCACTTCACTTTGGCCACCTGTAAATGGAGCCAGCACGCTGGCCGTGGTTCTGCCTGGCTCTGGGAGGGGTGGCCTGTGGCTTGCAGGTGGGAGCCCACACTCACTTGAGGTGGGGGCAGCTCGAGCTTGCTAAGGACCTAAGAGTCCTGAGCAGTGAGGACCTGGGGAGGCCAGGGACACTGGTGAGCACAGCAGGCCCACCCCTCCCCCACTGGGGGGCAGACAACCTGCCCTCCAGGGGCCTCCTCGGGCTTGGGTGGAACCAGTTCCTTTAACCAGATAAGCTAAAGCCAGCCCATATTCTCTTCCCTGTGGCTTTCTCAGGCAAAGAGGGGAAGATGGTCCCAAGAGGGCCAGCATTTGAAGGCTACTCAGAACCCCTGTCCCCACGGAGACAGCCCCTCTACCCTTCTCTCAAGGAACACACACAGCAGGGCAAACTGATGAGCTGAGCACCTTCCAGCTCTGGCTGCACCTGAGCCCGAGTCCTGCATGTACCTGCTTCCTGGGATGGCCCAGACCCGCTCCCGGCAACCTCCTCCGTCCGTGGCCCCCGTGGCTCCCATGACGACAGTGGCTCAGGCAGAGAGCAGAGCCCTGGGTTGCTCCCTCCCTACACTCTGCTTCTCCAGGTGCCCCAACATGCTGCCTCACAGCACATCCCCATCCACCTCTTACCCCGCTGGCTGGAGGCATCCTATCTCCTGCCTGGAGGAGTACGACAGCCTCCCTGCCTTCCTACTTGACCTCCTTGGCACTCCAATAGCCCAAAGCAGCTTTTAAAAGGCAATCCAATCCTGGATCAGGTCTCTTCTGGGCTTCCCACCCTCCAACGGACCCCCAGGATTAAGCTCAGATTCCTGTCCTCGACCTTGCCTGCCAGCCTCCCCATCCTCTCCTTTCCCAGGTAGTCTATCTTCTGCCTTACAAACACATTAAGTCTGTCTCTGCCTCAGGGCCTTTGCATAAGACACATAGCCTTCTCTGGTTCAATTTTAATGCCACCTCTTTGGCAAGCCACACCAACTGCTCTGAAACAGCCTGTCATCACTTGCCTTGCCTGCCCCCTGGTCACCTGCCTCCACCCGCATCCCATGCTCCACTGTCTCTGGCCTCACACAGCACCTGTCATCATTCTCAGAGCACACCCCCCCCCCCACAGAAGGTGTTCCTGTTCACTCACTAGCCTCCTCATCTACGGTAGTCCTGCCTCCCCCAGACTGAAAGCCCATGAGGGAGAGGATGCCTTGGCCTCACTCAGGTGGGTCTCCTCAGCCTGGCCACCGGGGGTGGGGGGGTGCCAGCTCAGACATAACTGCAGACTCACCCCCACTCAGCACCGAGTGTTCCTCCACCATCCTGGTCACATAGGTGTCGGGGTCCACACAGAAGTCACTGGAGCCCTGATGGGTGCAGGCAAGGAAGATGGGGTGACCAAGCTAGGCCCCCCAACCTTCAGCTCTCACAGATAGAGCCTGGGCCCTGGGTTTGCTCTCAGCCCAGGAAGGTAGAATATGGATCTGGGAAGACACCGACTTGCTGCGTGCCCATGGAAAGGTCCCTACTCCATGGGGAACGTCAGTGTCCCAGGGGAGGGTGGGAAGGGAGAGAAGTGTGACATTCCCCACCCCAACCCCATGCCTAGGCCAAGCAGACCAGATCACACTTCCCCCTGCCACTCACCACAGACACGGCCAGCTCCAAGCCTAGGGCGCCCCAGCTGATGACCAGGGCCAGGACCCCCAGTAGGCAGACCCTTGGGGCAAAGAAAGCCAGTCAGCACCCTTACAGCTAGAGTGGCTGCAGGCCAGAGGATCAGCATCCTGGGAACATCTAGGGGTCTGCCCACACAAGGGCTGCTCCTCCTGCAGTCTGGCCTTAGCTAGAGTGACCCGAAGGCTGGGCACAGATGATCTCCCTCCTACCTGGGCTGGGCTCGAGTAGGGCCCAGGGTAGGGCCAGGGAGGGCCAATCTTCCTGCTTACCCCTCCCTCTAGCAGACGATGGGTCCTGGCCTTCACCCTGCTCTCCATGGCGTGGCCAGAGGGACCTGGTAGCCTGGGCCAGACCCTATGGGGCTCAAACCCTGCGGGGCGCCTCCTCAAACCACCAGGCAGGGTTCTTGCTGGCCCCTGCCTTACTGGAGGCCTGACCTCACCTGCCTCCCTTGGTCCAGTCACTCAGGCCTCCCCGCTGCTCCTCATACCCCCCGCCCCCCTCCAATGCAGGCTGTGCCCTGGTGGTCAGACATCCCTGGGTCCCTTGGGCCTGCGCTCCAGTTTCCCCATCCCAGTGAGCCACCTCCCCAAGGTGGCCAACTGAATAAGTGATGCAGCAGGGACTGCTGCCAGACTGCCTCCAGGCCAAAGACAGAGCCCCCAGCTGGGCCTTCTGGTGTCCTCATGACTAAGTGGCCTCTGGGTTACAATGTGCAGACTTAAGGGGCAAGGAGCCCAGTGGGAACTGAGGACAGGCAGGGCAGATGTGCGCACCACAGGGGCACAGGTCCAGGACACAGGAGGAATGTCAGAGGCTCCCCATGGCCGACCTGAGGCTAGCTGCACAGATGGGGGAGGGCGAGGCTGACTTAGAAGATGGTGCTGTGGGTACCCCACCCCTGCCCTCTGCCCCTCTGCCCCTCACGCCCACAGACTTACCCAACCAGGATGCCTTTGGAGCTGCGGATGAGGCCCACCAGCACCAGCAGGCAGATGGCCACGTCAAGCAGCAGAAGGCCCAAATAGCCCAGCCACCTGTGGGCACATGGTGGGTGTGGGTGGGGCACAGAGGGTGGGGGCGGTGGTACTGCAGGGGCGGAGCTAGCGCAGGGGCAGAGCTGAGGGAAATAGCCAGGGGTCCAGGGGAACTAGGCCCCAAACCACAGCTCTGACCCCAACCAGCCCAGGGAGGTCCACCTCTCCTGCGTGGGCAGAAAAGAGGGCCATCCGCACCTGTACCAGTCGTAGACATCGGCCTGCTCAGCCAGCACCTCCAGCGACACGGCGGGGTTCCTCCAGAAGGGGATGGCAGCTGTGTAGCCCAGCAGCGTCTCAAGAAGGCCCTGCAGCCGCTGGACCGCACGCAGGGGCTCTGGCCGCGCAGCCAGCTGCCGCTCCAGGCTCTGCAGGCTAGGCTCCGCCGAGCGGTTCAGGGCGGCTGCCGTGTCCCACACCTGCGCCGGACCAGCGGCCAGTGAGCCCGGGCACAGACGGGCTCCCCGCTTGTCCCCCCGCACACACCCACCCCTCGCTCACACACGCAGACACGGGGCCCCCTCCCCACCGGGCGGCCACTCACGCGGTCCTGGACCCCTGCCACTGTGCGGTTGGCGTGGCGGAGCGAGTAGGTGGCCCGATGGATGCCGTCACTGGTCTCCCCGTTGCCATAGAACCCCACGGCGATGCCGGCGCTGGGACAGGGTGGAGGGTGGGGGGAGGGGGGAGGGGCGCGTGAGGGCGGGGCGCCCTGCACTGGGGAGATCCGGCCTGTCAGGCCCGCCCCCACCTGGCGGGCCAGGGCCCGCGCTCACCTGCAGACCAGCGTGGCGATGATCACGCACCAGGCGGTGCAGCAGCAGTCGGCGTCCAGGTGCTCTTCGCTCTTGCGCCGCCGGCAGCACAGCCAGAAGGAGTAGAAGAGCAGGAAGAGGAGGTCCAGGGCGAGGCAGGCCAGCGCGGTGGCCCCCAGCAGCAGCAGCGCCTGTGGGAGGTGGGGAGGCGCTGGAGGTGTGGCCCCCTGCCGGGCTCTGCTGCACCTAACGCGGCACCCGAGCACACTCCCACCCAGCCGTCCCCCCAATGCTTGGGTGGCTGGCCTGAGCAGGCCTGAGATCCCACGGACGCCCCGTCCTTAACCCTGTACTGGCCATCAGGACTGGAACCAAGCTACACTTGGAGGTCCAGGAGGTCATGGCCATGGGGTCCTTCCAGGCCCTGTGCCCTCCGCGTTGGAGCCCAAAGCAGGATATGTCTATTCCGGGGCCTCTGACCAAACCCAGGAAGGAGGGCAGATGGCCACGCGGCCCAGGAAGGCCCCTAACCTCCTGAGCCTGCTTTCTTTTTTGTATAAAGGGGGCAACCTCTCCTCAGAAGAGACTGGTAGAGTGTCAGCGAGGGCACGCCTGGTAGGGCCAGGCACGCAGCAGAGCCCTCACCGTCAGCCTGGACCCTGCTCTGGATCTGGCCACCTTCACAAGCCCCTGGGCCCTGGGTGGCCCGAAGGGCCCTGAACTCCCTGGCCACACCCCGGGCATCACCAGGGGAGGAGGAAATGCCTCCTGCAGCACCCCCCTGTCACGGAGGTGGGCACCACCATGGACGTGGCTGACTTGAACTTTCCTAAGAATTATGAACATGCTAAGTAAATTTAAAAGCTTTTGTCTCACTTTGGGTTTATTAACAGACTTATTATCTTGGCTGATATTTTCTACCTCATCTATGATTATTAAAATAGATTTTAGAATAAAGTCCTGATTATATTGTCAAAAAGTTACTAACTTTCCAGAAATGTATGCCCACAGGTCAACTTGGCCAAGGCCAAGTGGTGCCAAGTCATCTTATTATTAGTAGAGCCTGGTGAGCTCACTATGTGCAGAAGTGAAATAGCAGAAATTCTGTAGTTCTCAAGTAGCCCACAAGAAAGCTGCATCTGCTGCAACATTTTGGAGAAAGATGTGACTTTCCCTTAGCCTCTACCATCATACCTTCCTTCCATTACCAAGGGGCGGTTTGTTCCTGGCAGAAATAAATTGCATTATATACCAAAAAAAAAAAAAAGAAGGGGCTGACTTGATCCAGCAGGGACTCCCACTGTGGGCCCCGCCCCGGGCTGGGCCTCCCTCTGTTGGAACACATGCCAGCCTGGCCTCCCCTGGGCACCCTGCTCTCCCTCTTGCCTGGCCCAGTGTGTCACCTCCACTTCGCCGGGAAAGAAACTGCCCTCAGAGATATGGAGGAAGAAGCCATGTTCCTACATCACAGCCCCTCTGGGATCTCTACTCACATACATGCTTTGTTGGCATGGGAGTGACCATCTAACAGGGATGCAGGCTGGGCCTGACCATGTGAAACTCACGGCAGGAGGCAAGTAAGTGCCACGCACGAGGTCCAACGCATAGTAGCATCCACCCCACAGGGGCCATCAGATCTGGGGTGCAACCAATAGGCACCCCACAGCTGCCCTCCCTGGGCCTGGGGGGACCTGAACACACCCTCCCTCCCCATGTCTGAATACTCAGCAATGTGGCTGTCCCTGGAGTGCTCCTGAGGGGTGGGAGGCCCACCTGCCTCCTGCAGCACCCCCTTGGGAAGAGAGGCTCAGCCACAGAGGCCCTGATACCCAGCAGCCGTCTCCCCAGAGATGGTTGCCAAGCAGCAGAGGCAGGATGGCACTCCCTGCACTCCCAGGAGCCCGCTGCTCCCACAGGTCTCCCACCAGGCCCGCCATCCCTTACCCACCCCGACACCTGAGGGGGGCCTCCCACCTCCCACCTAACCAGGGCTCACACCTCTGCCCCCACGCCCCACCATGAGGCACAAGATGGGGGCCCTATCTTGGGGAAGACCAGGGTTGCAGGCACCATGAGGCTGTAGTCACATGTCACAGTCTGGCCTTGCTGGCCGCCCCGCCTTCCATATGGGGACCATGGTCACTGGGGGCTGGCGCCCTCTGTCCCTCCCTCAGACTGGGGGTGCAGCTGCCCACTACCTCTGCCCTGGCAGGAGGGCCTGATGGGCCCTGGCCACCCCTGCATCCAAGCTGGAGTCAGCGCCCCCTCATCAGCCTAAGGCTCCTGGAGGTCAGGGGCGCTCATGTCACAATGGTAACTCGGTACTGGTAAGACCCAGGCCACAGCCAGGAGTCTCCAGGCAGGAATCAAAGGCTTGTCAGAGGGCCAAGGGCCAGTCAGGGAGGGGGGTCACCTTCACAGTCCTGCTATCAGGCCCCGCCCTCACCCCACCCAGCACCGGATGTCATTAACATTAGAGTGGAAGAGCATGTCTCCAGGGGTTGGCCCTCCCATGCACGGGTCCCACCCACTGCCTCCTCCCCGGTCAGAGGCAAAGGGCACATCGCAGCACTGTCCCTGGGGCCATGGCTCACAGGGGACATCTGCGCTTCCATTGCCACCATGTCCTGATGCTGCCACCTCTTCTCCATCCTGCCTGCAGGCTCCTCTCCTCCCACAAGCCCCCAAAGACCACACCACACCCCCACCCAGAAAGAACCCCCCGTCAAAGCCCTGCCAACCCTGGCTCCCAGACTGTGGCTGTGCCCACCAGCCCCATGCCTGGCCCATGCTGGTAGTCCCCCTGGAGGCCACCCTCTGCTCTAACAGACGTCCCTTGGCCCAGCTGGGTGGAGTCGCCTGACCCTGACCCTGCCACCCCACCACTTCCTGTCTTGCTTGAACCTCCACCACCCCCACCCACCATGTCCAGAACACAGCAAGCTTGGAGCAGGTGGTTAAATACACACATGGACACACATCCTCCTGAGGTGGGGAAGCTGGGACCAGAGGCACCCACGCTGGAGTCCTGAGAGCCCACTCAGCCCTCACTGTCATCATGACTCACCAGCAAGCTCCTTGCAGGCCCAGAACACTGCCTCAGGCGTGTCAGGACCACCCATTCCCATTTGCCAGATGGGAAAACTGAGGCAAGATAGCACCACCAGCCAGGTGAGACATCACACCTGGAATAAGGCTGGGCTCCCCGCTCCTTTGGGAGCTATGGCAGGTACCAGGCCTGGCAGGTCCACAACGGATCTCACTCACAGCCCCTGGAGCCACCCAGCAGAGGGAGCAGGGACAGCGCCTGCTGGACATGAGGTGGGCCCAAGAAACCAGAGAGAGCAGGACAGGGAAGCGCACAGGGGCAGGTCTGTGATTTACAGTGACTGGGCACCTCCCTGAGTGGGTGCGTCCTCCTCCAGGAGGTCAGGGAAGGGTGCTGTGTCTCTCTGGGTGAGAATCACACTGGTACCTTCCTTGGGTCCTCTCCTACTGCTTTGATCGTGGTTTGTTTTGTTGTTGTGGGTCTTTTGGTTTTGTTTTTTTTTAACCACACACTTGTACTAACTTTATAATTAAAATGCAGAACCAGAAACCTGTTCGTTCTTTCCAGCTAAGCGTGGGAGGCCCCTGGTCGGCGCCCAGTTCTGCCACATGAGAGTTCCTGTGCGGTCCCCGGCCAGGCCCTGCCACTCTCTGGACCCCACTTTTGCCTTTGTGAGGTGGTACAAGCATTCACCAGACCCCCTGGGCTCTCCTGTGGGAGAAGGCCCCTGGCAGCCCAGCTGGGCCCCTCTTAGTCTATGGCATGGTCACCCAAGACCTGCTGGTACCCAGACCAAGACGGAGGGAAAGCCAAGACTGAGGGAGCCAAGACCGAGGGGAAGACACCCCTGGCTGGCCACCAGAAGGCCCAGGACCGCCCACTGCCAGACAAAGGTACGAGGGAGGGGTCCTCCCCAGCCACCCTAAAACTCATGCCCACAGGGGGCACTCCAGCTCCCTGGGAACCAAAGCACCAAGCCTGGCTCAAGACATGACATTGAGTCAGTGACTCTGACCTCTGTGCCTCAGTGTCCCCACCTATCAACTGCAGACAGGAACATGATTCTCCTGGCTGGGGGACTGTGAGGACTAGAGCAGCTAGTCTCTGCACACACTCAGCCCCGCCACAGGGGTCACCCAGGAAAGGTTAGGGTCCTAGGGGGCTGGGGGCAGAGAGTGGGCACCTAGGCTGCTGGGCGGGGGGGTGTCTAGGGCTGCTCAAGGACAAGCTGAGCATGTACACACCTGTGCCCACATGCACACTCACACATATGTATCCACACTCAAACATCTACACCCATGCATTCCCAGATGTGCACGCCCACGTTCAGACTTACAATATGCATGTGATGGTGTCATCCTGTATCTCCCCAGCAGTGGCAGGAACAGTGGCCCTGTGGTCGTGGGTAGGGAGAGGGGCTCCCAAGCATCTGGGTGCTGGGATACCTGCAGCAACTGGCAAGTGGGGAAGGCTGCTCGCCTTGGGGGCATCACTGCCACAGCCACGGTGGCAGAGGACACTCTTATCCCGTGCCTGTCTCACGGAGTGGGTCCAGGAGCTGGGGCCACTGCCCAAGGAACCCCAGAGCCAGGCTGGACGGTGATCCTATGTTCTGGGGCTCAGAGCCGGGTACTCTCCAGAGGCTTCCCTGGAGGCAAGGACAGTCAGAAGCTCCGGTGCCCCTCTGCCCCCACGTCCCCCCTGTAACACTGCACCTTGGGAGCCAGGCATCCACACAGCCAGGATCCCAGCTCCAAGAAGCCCCCTGACTATGAGGAGCCTGTTTCTATCATCTCTGCACTGGGTGTGTCTGCCCAGGCCTGCCCCAGTACAGTGCTGGAAAGGCCTCATGAAGCTCACCGGTCTAGCAGAGGCAGTGCCCCCAACCCCAGCACAGAGACCTGGCACACAGGGGTCGCTCACCCGTGCCCCTCGCGCCACCCCGAAAGTCTGAGAGGCTGGGGGCTCTCTCTCTGGCAGGAAGTCAGGCTCCGGGGCTGGTACCACAACAGCTTCCCTCAGCCCCCAAGGAATGCACCAGAACCCACCCCTGCCCCCGCCCTGGATCACACAGGAGGGCACTGGGGTCCGGCCCATCATGGTGAACGTGCAGAGCCTGTCGCTGGCTGGGGGCACGAGCCAGGCACGGGGGCGCCCAGCACGACCTCTGCCCCTGACTCCTAAGGCCACGTTCCCAGAGGACAGCCTTCCGCCGGCCTTCCCAGGGGCAGCCCCGCCTCCCCCTGGCCCCCCTCCCCTTCCCCTGGGCCCATTCAAAGAGAGAATGGGAAATGTCTGATCAGCATCTGGGCTCTAACCACATGGAATCTTCCATCTGTGATGGAAGTGATGTCAGCACTCGGTCAGGCGAGGTGAGATGCTCGGGCCCGGATCCCCACCGCTGGCCACAGTGCTGGCCGCCAGCCGCCTGAAGCGCTAAGAACGCACTGGGCTCTGGGCGGGCGCCGGCAGCGAGGACTCGGCGTGGCCCTCCCACCCCTCCTGGCCCCACAGCTCATTTCTGGGCCCTGGACCATCCCATCCTCTCAAGGCTCCCGCAGCCCCTTCCAGAGCACAGCCTCCACCCCAGCCTGTGCCCACACACTCTCCTGCATGCCCTGAGGTCTGCCAAGGCCCCCGTCCACTCTGGACACACCCAGTGAGCCAGAGCTTGGGGGTCTACAGCCTTACCCTGGCCCAGGTCTGAGGCCCACTGAGGGACCCAAGCCCCCAGCCCCAGTGGGGGAGCAGGGGTAGGAGGGGGCCCAGGGCAGCAGCTGTTCTCTGTGTGAGCCTGAACTGGTTCCCTGCCTGGGGCGGGGGTGGGGGTGGGGTGGGGGGATGTTTCCTGGCTCAGCCCCAGGCTTGCTGGCAGTCAGGGTACTGGGGGCCCCACGCTAGCCCCGTGAGGGGAGGGCCCGTGGCATGCCACCAAACCTTACTAAGAGCTTTGCAACTGGAGGCTCAGCCTCACCACTGGCCTGAACATGGCCTGTCAGTGCACCCCACCCGTGTGCAACACCAGGCTCATGTCAGCATGGGCCACCCCAATGTGCCAGAGGCCACCAGGCCAGGGTAGCCACACAGGGCCCTTGGCAGCACACCCATGTGCCATCTGCACACAGACAGCCCAGCAGTAGTCGCACACAAGCCTGCATGGGAGCACGCCACCTGTGGAACCTACACTGGAACCCCCGATGAACCGTCTCCCTACACACCTCCCCAGGGAGGAGCCTCATGCCCTCGGCAACTGCTCCTGACAGGGACCCAAACAGTCAATCCCCCTGTGGACCACCACTGCCAACAGCCAGGCTAGGGAACCCCTGCCCCCCTGGAAGTCCCTCCCTGGGGCTCTGATGGGATGTGTGGGCCTCCAGGTCCCCCTAATCCCAGACCCACAGTGACACACCCCCTTAGCCAGCCTCCTTGTGGGAAGTCACGTGCACCCAGGCACCAGCGCTCGCGGGCTAGGGAGACGTGGGGGCCGGCAGTCCAGGGGTGACTGGTATTCTCAGGGAGTCAGGAACCCTCATGATCACACAGCAGGAGGTACGGAGCCAGGACCCCAGCCCAGGCTGGTGGAACCAAACCTGACGTCCCACCACTGCCCGTGGCACGAGAGGGGCCAGCAAGGTACCACCCAGGAACCCAAACGTGCCTCGGCTGGAGCCTGGGTCTGGGCTGAGCCAAGGGATGGGCACTGAGCTGGGCTGCTGCCATGGCTCCTCTACGTCCGGGGTCCCTCACTGGAAAGGGTTCACACCACACAATGTTGCCCACTCCCCTGGGCTGGCCCTCTGGCTCACGCATGGACTCCCTGCTCCCTAGACCACCTGGGGAGGGGTAGCACCCACCTTGCAGGCCAGGGGCCTGAGGCCAGAAGGGATGCTGGAGGCCCGTGCACTTCAGTGACACAGGAAGCAGGGTCCAAGCCCACATAAGCCTCCTGAGGAAAGCTCCGGAAAAGGCCCCTCTCAGTTCTTGGGCCAGGCTAAGTGGGTGCCGAAGGCTCTGGCCATGCAGCAGAGCTGGGCGCCGGGCTGGCTGTTCGGCCCGCAGCCCCCCACCCCTCTAACACACTTGGCTGTGGCTCCCAAATGCCGACCAGAAATTAAAAACAGATTTTCCACTGTGCTGGGCTTGGGTTTCACGAATTCCATGACGGTGAGCTCGTGGCCATCCTGGAGAAAGCACAGCCAGCGGCCGGCCAAGCAGGAGCCCAGAAGGGGCCCAGCTGTCTGTCCAAGGCTGTCCCCCCAGGCTGAGGGCTGAGGGCTGAGGGCTGAGACCCGGAGCACCAGGCCGCACATGGACACGCAGCAGCTGAGCCCTCATGTCCCCACAGGGGAGGGGGTGGGTCATCCCCCAACCCCGACCCTGCCTGCCTGCCACCCTCCAGCCTGCTCTCCTACTGCCCAGGCCACATGAGCTCACGGAGTGAACAGACACAGAAGAACACGGCACAGAGCTTGCCCTCCCCGGGGTGAGGGCATCTATTTTGGTCCTGGTGCTCTAACATGTTTCCCAACATGACACCCAGAAAAGTCCTCTGCTCTTCCCCAGGCTTCTCTGCAAGCGCCTCTCCAATGGCCACCCCTAAGACCTAGGCCACGGGCCTCAGATGCAGCCAGGAGCCAGATTCCTCTGGGGAGTGGAAGGGGCACGCCAGCTGAGGCCTGACGGTGGCCCACATGTGCAGGCTCGTGTGTGTGCACGAGTCCATCTGGGCACATAACCACCAGGCCACCTGCAGACCCTGGCACAGCCTGGGCTCTCTACCTGGTCCTGCTCCTGGGGGCACACCCCACATCCAGACGCCTTCTCTGCAGCCCTCATCCTGCTCCTGATACTGGCCTGAGGCCTGCCTTTGACCAAGGCCCACCAAAGCCCTCACAGCCCCCTCCACAGTGTGAAGCACACTCGCTGCCTCGGCAGATGTCTGCTGTGCGTGGACCCCCCAGGAGTCCTGCTGGGCAGGCAGCAGCACAACTCTGCAGACATGCGTCATCCCTTCCCTCCCTCGCAGGGACCCTAGGCAGGCCCTGGCACTTACAGGCCCCGCCTTAGGACCTTAGCTCAGGGGCACCCTCTGGAAAGCAGCCCCCACCAACGATAGCACGAGTGACTCCCTGCTCTGGGCGACAGGGCCCAGTGTGTGCCTATCAGAGCCTCACCATGCTAGCTGCAATGGCCTGTCTATGGGTCTGAGTCCTTCCCAAGACCACGAGAGGCCCCCCAGAGCCATGTGAGGGCCATGTGTGTGTGCTGGCCCAGCACAGGGCTAAGGGCAGACTCCCCGCAGACTCCG
Organism: Canis lupus familiaris; assembly: GCF_011100685.1. Lineage (NCBI taxonomy): Eukaryota > Metazoa > Chordata > Mammalia > Carnivora > Canidae > Canis > Canis lupus. The sequence goes on along the minus strand of NC_049227.1, from coordinate 14,745,297 downwards.
GGAGCCAGGCACGGGTCCAGCCATGCACTCCTGGGATTCTGCTCCACCCACCATCAGCCTGGTCACATGTCCCAATTCCTGGGGGGGGCCACATGGGGACATTTCCTGTATCTGTGACCCAGTCCCTGGGCTGCAGATTCAGTTCCTCTTCCCCAGTCGAAGACTCAGCAGAGCTGCCTGTGGTTGAGGGGGCCCGGTCCCAACACCCGCTGAGCTCCCCAGAACTGGCCCCTGCTTGGGGACCCAGGGAGTCTCTGCATGGGGGCTGAGTCCACGGAAATGGGGGTACCAGGCTGGAGCGCAAGCCTGCCCACATCTTCTAGCCCACCGATGCTGGCTGGCCAGTGGCCTCGATTCTGCTTCTAAAGAGGCCACGATGCCCGCCCCGAGGGCTGCTATGTGGCTGCCCAGAGAAATGCTTAGGAAAAGGAACAGCAGGAGCCCCTTCTGGCAGATCGGCTGCAGCCTGGGCTAAGAGCCACAGTACAGCCTGCCTAAAGCCTGCCCAAGAGCCCCCAGCCAGCGCTGAAACGGCTGGTGTCCCTCCCTGCATGTCCCCTGGGTCACAGTACAGTGCTGGGGACACAGCTTCTCACCACATCCCCAGGCCCTCCAAAACCAGGAGTCCCCAAAAGGCCTAACAATGGATCCTATGCCAATGCCAAGCGGCGGATGTGCCAGGCTTCCCATTACCCACCTCCCCCAACCACTGCCAGGGTGTGGACTCGGTCGTAGAGGTAACCAAAGGCCAAGTTCCCCCTCCCCCCTACCAAATAGGAAACAGCCAGTCCATTTGTCCCAGCAGGGCTACACTGTCCCCCACTATCACATCCCCCAAGTCCAGCTCCTCGGCTCTGTCTATGCACAGGGCACTCTAGAATGTTCCACTCACTCCTCGGGGAGCTCTGTCACACTTGGTCTTGCCACCACTCAGCATCCTGGCCATAACCATGGGACGCTGGCACCAAGAACCAAGGGGCAACAAAATGGCCCAAAAGATGGTGATGATAAGGGCATATGGTGTGACTCCAGTTTTAGGGGACACCTGGCCCACGGGATACCTGCATGGACAAAATCCAGCCACAGGGGCTCTCTGTTGTTTTCTTCATGCTTGTTCGTGTTTTCCAAATGTCCCATGAATGTTTACAATTTTTGTAAATGAGAAGGCAGGCGACAAACACTTTTCTAACCTCTGGGTTAACGAGAAGGGTGACAACAGGGCTAGCCCACCCACGGGACACAGGCAGCCTACAGTCAGGTACGTGGCTGACCTTGCCTGAGTCACGGCTTTAACCAAGATGCTGTGGTGTTAGCTAGGAGACCACTGGTGCCTGATGGTCATACAACCCAGAGTTCCAAAAGGCCCTCTGAGCAGCCACCCAGCCTGGGTTCACACACCTCCGGGCATTGAGTGCTCACTACCCCCTGAGGCAGGATATTCAGACTCCCTTTTTTGGGGCTGAGGCTGAAGCTTCTCTCTGCCTCAGGGCCTTTGCATGTGCTGGTCCTGGTGCCAGGACCAGCTTCCCCAAGGTCTTTGCATGGCTACCTCAGTCTTATCTTTAGGGTCTCAACTGAAACATCCCAGAGCTCAGGGTTCTAACAGGAAATAGGTCCCACATTCTGGGCAAACCTGAAGTAAATGCTACCATCTGACCTGGAAAGTGAGCCAGGCCGGTGTCCACTTAATGCCGGGCTCCAGGCAAGTCCCAGTCCTCTGGGCATTCACAGCCTGGCAGGCCAGGTAGCATGTCCTCCAAGAAGCCTTCCCTGACCACTGAGCTCCTGCAGGCCCTGTCCGGACCCCTCCATCACCTCATAGCTTCCAGCCGCTCCCCCACACCCCCGCCCCTGAATTGGCAGAGATAACAAGCAAGAATAAGAGATAAAAGAGGCTAAGGGCCAAGAGAGTGAAGTCGACTTTTGCCTGAGGACACGGGGGTGTGGAGAGTCCAAGGGAAGCCCAGAGAGATGGCTGGTCCCACCCAAGGTCACACAAATAGGAAGCAACAGAGCTGGCACCCAGGCCCCCAGTCTCCAGCCTGAAAAGAAGGCTCTGGGACACCGCCCCAAAGCCAGGACAGGCCCTACCATCACCTCATCAAGGCACAGACTGGCCTCAAGCCACATCAGGCCCCCAGACATGGGGCCCAGCCAGCTCAGCTTAGCTGAGCGGCCACCAGTCTCCTCTTTCCTCTGGGTCTGCAATCCCTCCCACTGCCCCCCATAAAATGAGAGTCCCCATCCACTCAGCTGCCCCTTGTACGGGGGGCTCTGGGCCCAACCCCAAGGAAACAAGGCCAGTGGACCTTCCTGGCAGACATGTGGGGGGTGGGGTAGCACAGACCAAACCCAGAAGCTTCTCTGCCTCCTTCCACTACCTGTCCACTCACAGATCCCATCAGCCCCCACAGAAACCACAGCAGCACCCTTCCTGTAATCTGTCCATTCAGCAAACGTCACGGGCCCCTAAGAGATGGATGCAGAGGCCAGGGAGCCCCTCCCCTGCAGAATGGAAGTCTTGGGAACAGGGGAGCCTGACACCTTCATCCCCTAGAAAGATGCCATCCTTGCTCCTGCAGAGGCTCCAAAGCCCCCAGTGTACAGCCAGCCAGGGCTCTGGGAGTCCTCAGAATAGCCCTGGAACTGTTCCTAACCTCTGCAGGGGGTGGCAGAGGGGGACCCAGGAGGCCCCCACCCTCCCAGGACAACTCTGGCTCCTACCACCTACTCATCATGTGATTCTGAGCCTCAGTTTGCTAATCTGTACAATGGTGACAACCATCCTCATACCCCAGGCTTGCGAGAGAAAGGGCTAGTGATAGCTCCACATGGTGCCTCAAATCAGGACCTAGCTTATGGGGTTTTCCAGTGGATTTTACCAGGGCTCCCAGCAGTGGCTGGTGGGGGCAGGAAATAGCAAAGAAAGGCAACAGCTGGTCTCTCCCCTGGACTTGGGCTGCGCTTTGCCCCTGGGCAGTCCAGGAGGCAGAAGCCCTCCTCCCCAGCTGGACCCAGCTCACAAGGGGTCCAGCTGCAGCCCAGGTGGGGGTTGGCATAACAGGCTCCCAGGCCAAGAGGGGGTGCCTAGGTCAGGACGATGAGGGGTCCACCACCCAGCAGTGGGAAATGGGATAGGAACAGCTGCCCCTTCACAGCTAGGAATACTGCATCAGGGGAGGCAGGAAGGGGCTCCAGGCCACCGCCCACACCGACCCATGGCCCAGCCACCCAGGAAGGGAGCTCTGTCTGTTGCAACCAAAAATGGAGCAGGAACACAGGGCCCTTGCATTCCCCACTGTGACCCCACAAAAGTGTGCCAGCCCAGATTTCAGGATGTGGCAATTAAGGATCAGAGAGGTCAAATGCTTGCCCAAAAGCACCAGCATGGGAGGGCAGGGGGCAGGATGTATGTCCAGGCCTGGCTCATTCTACAGCCCCCAGCCAGGAGCGGAGGCGGCGGGGGATGGAGACAGGCTGGTTTCCACGCCGTGAATTATTCAGTGGCTAATTCTGCTCCACAGAGAGGAGGCAGGAGAGTGAGTCAGAGCCCTCCCACAGCGGAGGAGGGAACAGTGATCACAGAGGCTGGGGGAAGACACCAGGGACCTCTTAGGGGCACAGGGCCCTGCAGGGGGTCAGGCTGAGCTGGGGGGCTGGCTACCATTCTGGAGGCTTCCACAGGCTGCAAGCGTTGGCCCCTCATTCCCTTCCCCACAACGTGTCCCAGGAGCCCCAGAGGGCAGGAGGTTGGCCCACAGCAGGTGCCGCCTACAGGCCAGCAGGCCAGCTCTGTGCAGGTCCCAGACACCCCAGGTGGCCCCAGGGGCAACCCGAGAGCTTCCCAACTGAGAAGTGGCAGAGAACTTCCTAAGTACAGCAGAGCCCCTGGCCCGCGGGAGCCAGGAGATGGACATGGACGTGACAGAGCCATGACATATGGAAGCCCCTGGGAGCACAGAAGGGTGTTGTTCCCACACTGGTCGGCACCCCAGGGCTGGGCTTTTAGAATGTGGGCGTTGAGTTTTATAAAAATCATGCTGTCTCTGGGCATGCCTGGGCCAATCCTTGGCCCCCTTTCTAATCTGCTTAGAAACAAATCAGCAGAGCTGGGGGTGGGGCGGTGGGGGGCAGGCCTCAGGTGAGCACTGAAGCTGGGAGTGGTGGGCTCCTCTGCAGAGTTGGGGTGCCCATGGTGCCCTTGCTCTCTGCTTCCGATTCTCATCTTCTAGATGAGGGTGGCCACAGAAGACAGAATTCTACAAAGGCGAGGTGTGATCATATCATGGAATCCTGGATTCCCAGGCCATCTTGACAAGCAAGGCTGATCTACTCCACCCGGGGCTCTGCAATGACCACTGGAGAGAAAGCACTCTGGGGGAGTTCTGGGTGACCAGGCATCCCTGCCATGGGGCTTCTGGAATCCGGATCCCCAGGCAGGAAGGAAATGCCCACAGCCTGGTCCCCTGCCCTGCACTCAAATGACAGTGGCTCAAGCAAAGGGGGGGGGGGGGGGGGGGTTGGTGCTTGGGCTTGGCATGACCCCAGGCCTCGGGTTCTACTGGGAGAGCCTGGTCCCTTGGGGAGAAGGCTGCAGAGGCTCCCACTGCCCCCTACTCTGCCCAGACTCCCAGACTGAGGCCCACCTTGAGTGTCCCTGTGGTCAGGCCTTCCTTCCTCAGGGGCTACTGGCAGCCGGGTCTCTAGGCAGGCCAGGTGTCACCACCGCACACACAGCACTGTGCATCCCCACAGCCTGGCCACCCAGCCGGGGGTCACGGCCAGCCACAGAGGGCTGGCACCTGCCCAGCTCACTCACCCACCAAAATCTTGGCAGGGAGTGGGATTCCCCAGCCGGGGGGAAGGGAGCAAGGAATCCCCTCCTGGCTGCACCCAGTACTCTCAGGTATCAGCTGGGTCTCAGAGCCCTGGGCCCCTGTGGGTTGGGGGCTCTGCAGGGCCACAGGTGAGGGCTGCCCCAGGAGTGGGGCAGGGGCCTGGGCTGGGGCTGACAGCTGGCACAGGGGGCTCCCCCAGACCCCAGAAGGGAGGGCCCAAGTGACACCAGGGGAGAAGACTAGCATCTGCAGGAGGGCCATGGACCCTCGATGCAGGACGGGGGTCTCTAGACGCTCACGGAGGGGGGCCCCAGGACGCAGGAGGACCCTGGGGAAGGCGGAGGCCTTGACCCTCCAGGGGGACGGGGGCGGCGACCCTCGGGGAGGGGAACCCCCCAGACCCTCGATGGCGGTGGGGGGGGTCGAGGGCCCCCAGACTCCGGCATGGCGAGGCCCGGACCCCGGGTCCTGACCCCCGACCCCGGGGGGCCGCGTCACCTGCTGGTAGTCGGTGTCCTCGGGCCGGAACTGGCTGCTGGTGGTCTCCCAGCGCAGGTCGAAGTGGGGCAGCCGGTGCAGGAGGTTCACCCACCAGGGCGCCGCGTAGCTGACCCCGGCCATGGCGGGCCGCTGCCTCGGGCGCGCGCCGCCGCGGGGCTCCCTCGCTGGCCCGGGGGCGCGGGCTTCAGGGGTCCGCCACCCCCCGCCTGGCCGCCCGCATCGCCCGCGCGCTCCTGGGCCCGGCCCGGCCCGGCTCGGCCCGGCTCGGCTACGCTCGGCTCCGCTCGGCCGCCCGCGCCCGCCGCCTCTTTGTTCGCCGCCGCCGCCGCCGCCGCCGCCGCCTCCGCGCGCGCCCCCGCCCCCGCCCGCCGCCCGCCGCCCCGCCCCCGCGCTGCCATTGGCCCGCCGCCCGCCGGCCCCGCCTCTGCCGCCGGCCCCGCCCCCCGCCGCCATTGGTCCGCCGCCCGCCGGCCCCGCCCCCGCGCGCCCGCCCGCAGGCCTCCGCCCCCAGTCCGCCATTGGCTCGCTAGAGGAGGCTCCGCCCACCCGGAGCCCCGCCCCTCGGCCAAGGGGCGCCGAGCGGGGAGGACCGAGCGGACCCCGGCGCCCAGCCGCTGATTCTCCACCCGCAGGTGGGGGTGGGGGCCGGAACCCCGCGGCACATCCGCACGCCTGGCTGCGCTTCCCAGGGTTCCCAGGGTGCTCGCTCGTCGGCTCGACCACTGCACGTTCCTTGAGCTTCTGCGGGGGTTCAGCCTGGAGGGGCTGCGCTGGCCTCTTACTATTATTTCTGGACCTCTTGCATCCTGAGAAACAGGGCCCTCCTTACATCTGGGACTTTGTCACCTGCTATGTTCTGGCTCAGCCAGCTCTGTGGGCAGACAGGCCCCTTCTGGCAGGCTGGGCTGGGCTCTTGTAGACTCCGGGCGGTGGCTTCCCAAGAGGCCTGTCCATCTGCTCACCTGCTTGACCTGACTTGTCTGTTTTCTTGTAATAAGGCTGGGTGGCCTCACTTGGCCTCCTGCAAAGGCCCATGGGCATAGGAGAGCCTTTGCAAAACTATGGTGTCCACCCATGGGATAATGTAGATACCACCCAGTTGAGGAATAACAGCCTTGCAGGAAGAGAGAGGTCACATTCTCCATCCCTAAAGGGCATGGTGTCTGGGTCCTGTTATTAGCAGCAGGTCACACAGCCACAGACCCCCTGCATCACCCTGACTCCCATGCCCCCAGGCACCAGTGTATCAGGCCGACCAGGGTCCCCATGTGGAGGCATGGGGTCTATGAGCTCTTTTCCATGTTTCCAGAAGCCCCAAAACATTGTGCATTTCCATCTGATAAGGCCAGAAATCCTGACCTAAACATGTGAGATGATAACTCAGCTGTCCTGAGTGGACTTGTGTCCCCCCCACCCCCGCAACACACACACACACACACACACACACACAGATAAGTCCTTGTCCTAACTCCTGGTACCTGTAACTGTGGTTTTATCTGGAAATAGGATCATTGCAAATGTGAACAAGTTACGATGAGGTCATACTAGACTATGGCAGGCCCTAATCAAATGACGATGTCTTCATAAGAAGGAATTTGGACACATTGACTCGGAGATGCAGAGACACAGAGGGAAACACCATATGAAGACAGAAGCAGGGTTGGGGGTAATGTCTCTGTAGCCAAGTGACCCTGAGGGTCACCAGAGCCACCAGCAGCCAGGACAGAGAGGCCTGCAGTAGAGTTTCCCTCACAGCATCACAAAAAAACAGCCCTGCTGACATTTCAACCTCAAATGTGGGTATCCAGAACTGGGAGACCCTAAATGCCTATTGTTCAAGCTGTCCAGTATGTATGTGGTGCTTTGTTATAGCATCTGCAGGAAACTCATACGTTGGGCTGTTCAGAGCTTCCACATGGCAGGTGTTCTGCACCTCTGCGTGGCCGGAACAGCAAAGGAGGTCATTGCTGATCAATACTCACAATGTGTCTGGTCTGTGGAAACTTTTCCTAAGACTGAGGGAGGGGAATGGGCCCTGGAGGGAAAGTAATAAAGGGGCCCAGGGTGGAGAAAAGGAAGAACCTACAACACATAGTTCTAGAAAAGCACTTCAAGAGCCTCAAATCTACTGTGGCTTAGGGCCCCCAGGTACTAGAGATAAACCCCCCTCCCTGAGACTGAAAGGCCCCCAGGAAACCACAGTTCCTTGGTGGGCAAGTAGGATCCAGGGGTTCTGGAGTCTGACACTTGTAGCTGTGTGATCTTGGGGAAACATCTTTACTCCTGTCCCTGATGGGCAAAAGGGGTTCCTGTAGCCCCACACCCAGAAGGGTGACAGGTAAAGGGAGAATCCTGGGTGGAGGGGAGAGGCTACAAGGAAGTCCTGTCTGCCACTCACACACACCATCCTTTTGCCTGGTGGTACTGGCTCAAGTGACACTGGTGGTTTTTCCTGCCTACCCTGGACAGCTGTGGCCAGACTCTGGCCCCACTCTACAGATGGACAAACTGAGTCCCAAGCCCCACCATATCTCTGAAAGCATTAGAATCACCACCCAAGCAGGAAACCAAGACTCAGCCTTGTGCTGTTGGCCGTAGACCGAATGACCTGAAGTAGGGCACTGCTGACCCAAGAAGTCAGAGAGGACTCCGTCTGCTTTGCTGGCCCCTGAACAGGGTAGCAAAGGACACACTCTCAGTGACTCAGCAGTGACTCAGGAGAAGGCAGGGGAAACAGCTGGTCCTCCTCCAGCTAGGGAAGCAGCTGGAGCATCCCAGGGGGTGATCAGCAGCGAGGACATCCCATCACCTCTACCATGGGGACCTGGAGCCAGGAGCCCAAAGGCAGGAAGGACAGCTGGCAGTCTCCAGCTGAGCATCCCTGAGCCAGGCACCCCTGGAGTGCCCATGCATGTGTCCTCCAGCTCCCCACCAGGTGCCCACATCACAGAGGGGTAGTGAGGGGGGTTTCAAGCCTCAGGAATGAAGAAACTTGTTCTTTATCCACACAGTCAGGTGGCAGACAGATGGGCCTCAGTGTCCTTGTTTAAAATGGGATTAGAACCAGTCCCATATTGGGGCGTCTGGTGAAGCACTGGTCTTCAGCTCAGGTCATGATCCCAGGGTTCTGGGATGGAGGCCCAGGTTGGGTTCCACATTCGGCAGGGAGTCTACTTCTCCCTTTCCCTCTGCCTCTCTACCAGCTCAGGCTCTCAATCAATTAAATAAATGAAATCTCAAAAATAAAAAACAAAAAAACAAAACAAAACAAAAAACAGTCCCATGTCCTGGGAAGGTTGTGTGGTGGAGGCCGTGCCTGGAAACGGCAGCAGGGACCAGGTTCCCATGCACATTCCGTGTGTGGGCACCATTCTGGTGCTCCCTTGACTTCTCCGCCTCCAAACCTCTATCTCTGAATTAACTTTTCCACATGACGACCTCAGATCCTCTGTGAGCCTTTGCCTTCTCATGGCTAAAATGGGTAGAGTCATCCTTCACTCAGGAATGAAGCGCTGACTCACGCTGTCACGTGGACGAACCTCAAAAAACATGACAGAAGCGAGACACAAGGTGCCACATCTTGTGTGATTCCATTTCTAAGAAGTGTTTGACGTAAGTGAACCCAGAGAAACAGAAAGTGGCTGAGTGGATGCAAGAGACTGGGGTTTTAGGGGTAGGAGGAAGAACAGGGAGTCACTGATGAATGGGTATTGGGGTTTCTGTTTGTACTGTGTTCTGGGGAAAACTTTGGGAACAGAGGTAGTGCTTGCACAATATTGTGAATGCACTGAATGCCACTGAACTGTTCACTTAAAAACAGTCAGAATAGTTATATCTTACTGCACACACAAAATATGATTACATACCCCCCTCCCTTCCTTCCTTCCGGTGAAGTAGAGTTTGTGAGCAAAGGACAGAGATGAGAAAGCTGCTTAGGCGCATCTGGTAGAAGCATCTGGAATGCAGTGGGAGGGACAGGCCAGCCCAGGAACTCCCCAGGGTCCGAGTCCCAGGCCAGGAAGGTGGCTGAGTTGAGGCTCCTGAATGGTTGTCCCAAGACCTGTGGGCGCCAGGAGAAAGGCCTGGCAGGGCCAGGTCCCCAGATGCTGGGGCGGAAGCCAGAACAATAGCATCCCCTGCATTTGGACCCCTTCCAGAGAGGTTCACATTTTCCATGGAGATAGCACTCATGAGAACTGGCAGGGAGAAGAGAAAGCCAGGGGCCGGGTTTCCCTGGCGCCTGCTGCGCCCAGTGTGGCTGGGTGATGCTCTGCTGCATGCTCCCTGTGGATACCTGGCTCTTGGGTCCTGGTCACGGGGAAGCCGTGGGAGCACTGCTTTCACTCCACCAGGTGACCTGGTGGAGAGATGCCAGCCTGCCTGGTCCCCGAGAGGTCCACAGGGCAAGGCGAACACAGTCCCAGCCAGAGTGAGGATGTGAGCACCCCTCACTTGTCTGGAACCACCTCCCCAGCAGCCTTGCCTATCCGGAGAGCCCCTGGAACAGTAAATCAACAGGGACGGCCGCTGGCAGCCAGGGACCCCGCCCCAAGTCCCAGCCTGCAAGCTTCGTCTTGCTCAGAGCCTCCTTCCTGCTGGCCCAACACGCAGCACAGACAGGGCTGGTCTCTGGGCCCCCGGGGTGATATGACAGGAGAAGAGCTTTCACAGAGACCCCCACCTCCGGGGTGGGGCGATTTCCCCATGGCCCTTCCGCCTGCCTATCTGCCTGGCCCAGCAGGGCCGCCAGGTCTCACCGTGAGGAGCACCGCGTCAAGAGTCACCGGAGGGACTCGGGCTCATCTCAGGCTTTGTCCACCAACTCTGAGTCCATTGGAAACCACGTGTCACCTTCCAGGGCTTTATGCTCACAAAGCACAGCCTCCCCATTTTACAGCTGAGAAAACTGAGCTTCCAAACCACAAGCCTGGCTCGTCAACAAAGCAGGAAGCTGTGTCCAGTGGCTCATCTCACGCTAGAAGATGAGAATCTGTGCACTGCACATAGCACGGACACCAGCCCCAAGCCGGATGGCTCATCTTCACAGCCTGCAAGAGAACCATTGCTCCCTCATTTTACAGACAAGGATACTAAGGCCCAGGACTTGAAGCTGCTCACCCCGAGTCCCAAGCCAGGAAGCTGGAGACGCCTTGGGGCCCCTGGGTAGTGCACACCTTGTCCTGGTCCAAACTGAGGTCCAGCCTTTGCCTTCAGCTTTGGGGAGATCTACGTCAAGACTGTAACTGTGTCTTCATTTAGGGTGGGGACTGGCCCCATTAGAAGACCAGCTGCATGGGATGCAGGATGCTTGGGTGGCTGGCTCAGTGGTTCAGCATCTGCCTTCAGCTCAGGGTGTGATCCCAGGGTTATGGGATTGAGTCTCACATTGGGCTCCCTGCATGGAGCCTGCTTCTCTCTCTGCCTGTGTTTCTGCCTCTCTCTCTGTGTGTCTCTCATGAATGAATAAATAAATAAAATCTAAAAAAAAAGAGAAGACAAGACCAGCCAGATGATTTAGGATGGGGGCTTCGGGGTCCCACAGCATCAGCCGACTTGGTAACCACGTGGGCAATGAATGAATGAATGAATCAATTAGTCGTGCCTATGTCACAGAACCCAAACACAAACCCTGGACAGCAGGGCGGGGCTGGGGTGGGGCCCCCTGGCTGGCTACACTCCATGCATTTGCTCATATGTCACTGCCGGAGGGTCACCCACCCTGAGGGCAACAGAAATGTCTCCTGTGAACACCTCCTGGGAAGCCGTCTTGCAGCACTAACTTTGGCTGGTTTTAAGCCTTCGTGGTAATGAACTGTTTTGGGGGGTTTATCTTGCTTTCACGACATCCATGAATGAGTCCTAGTGAATTCTCAAATCTCAGTGTGGTTTGGAGAGCTCTCCAGACTTATGGCAGGTGGAGTGAGCAATGAGACAATCTCAGGGACAATGCCCTCAGACTCTCAGGCAACTTCCCTGTCACACTCCGATCTTGCTCAACCGTGCACGAGATGGGTGACCACTCGTGTTAGGAGGAGAAAAAAGGGCTCAGAGAATTAGTTACACATACAAGATGTAAACCCCTGTCTCTCAAATTTTTTCATCTAAACCTCTCTGCAGTGTAGACCACCAAGTCATGTATTTTGAAAAGGCCAGTGTAGGACTTATTTATTGCTGCATAATGAACCACCTCAGAACTTGCTGGTTTAAAACAACGACTGCCCTATTCGTTCATGACTCCGGGGTTCAGCTGCTTGGGTGCAGCTGGGTGACTCTTGGGCTGCTGTCACCCTGTGGTCATGGGGCAGCTCCACCGGTGCTGGATGGTCTCAGATGCTCTCACTGGTGGCTGGTCATTGGTGCTGACCCTGTGGGCCATGTGGTTCCTGCCAGCCATGTCGGGCTTCTTCCTTGGTGTCTTGGGAGGCTGGAGAGCACAAGCCCTGAAGCATGAGCGCTTGTCTGCTCATGTCCTGGTTAATAATGCTCCATTGGCCAAAGCCGGTCATAGCCAAGCCCAGAGACAACAGGCAGGACAGAACAAGACATGGACACAGGGAAGTGTAGACTCAGGGTTGTGACTACAGCAATCTTGACTGTGTGGACTTCCAAAAGGGGAATGGATTGCTTAAAGTTCTGGTGCTCTCAATGGCCATGAGAGTACATCCTCTTCCTCCCTGGCAGGCACAGAGGAGGCACAAGAGGGTCTTTGAAGCTGAAGGACTTGTTGTCTCCTCCTGGCGGCTCATGACCGTCTCCAGGAGCAGTGGGAAGGGGACTCTGGCTTCTAGCTGGTAACAAAGGCTGGCCAGGCAGCCATTGGAAGGATGGGCTGCCAATCACAGGGTCCCCTTGCTGGGGGGAGAGAAGATGTCTTCCTGGGACCTCGGAAGCAGGCCAGCAGCATGGGGAGGGATCGGGGCCCCTGGCCTGGGGCCGTGGGAGAGATAGGCTCTCCCCTCCTCCTCCGGAGCCCTGCCAGCTGCTCCCAGGCTTGGGCTGTCTGCTGACACTGTTCCCCTTCCAAGAGCTGAGCCCCCTGGGTCGGGCAGCCTTCCAATAGCAGTCCCCCCGTCTGTAAAAGGAGGACAATCTTGCCTCCCTCCCTGGGTGGGTGCCAGGATTACACTAGAAAGGGGATGTTCACAGCCGAAACCCAGCTTCCTTCCATCACTGTAAGTTGTTGTCCCACATGATGCACCCAAGTGCCCTTGGGGGCCTGTCATTCACCCCACCACTGCTATGGCCCTGCCCACGTCAGCACCCTGGGGACCCAGAGTCCACAGGGGCTCATATTGGCCTCGTTCCCTCACACATGGCTTTGCTGGTCAGGGTGGGGCCCAGGGAGTCGGGGTGAGCCAGGTTTCCCTCCCCAGGGTGGGCTGCGTCTTCTGGGACGCTGTGGAGACCTCCTGCTCCCCTTGGTCCAGAAGGAAATATCAGCCCACCCAGGGCTGTTAGAGGAAGCACCTCCCCCAGGTCACTGGGCACATGGGGCAGACAGGGCCGTGCTCCCTGCCTGAGCTTGTCCTTACCACCCCTGTCTGCATGAGGGACGCTGACTGTGCCACTCCCCTGCCGCCCTCATCCTCCCTATCTCTCTCGGAGGTGCAGGGCGGCAAGGGTCAGGAGAGGGGCAAGGTGGAGGCTTCCGGAACCAAGGCTATGATGATGATGTCACCATGGCCCTTGATGGGTGCTCCGTGCTTGTCCTGGAATGGACACCCTCATGATCTCTGGGAGGTGCCCTGGCTGGCATAGGCCCGCTCCAGCCACCTGCTCACAGCCACCCACAGACAACGTGGCCCCTGTCACTCCCTCGTTTACAGATGGGGAAGCTGAGGTCCGTTCGGGTCACCCCAGGTCACTGGTCAGGGTGGTCTGGCTGGAACTCTTGGCCTGGATTCTTTTGTCTGCAGGCACAGGACCCCTTTCCTCCTCAGATACCCCAGCTGGCTTTGCAGCATGGGTGGGGAGAGGTGGGCAAGTGGGAGGCCCCACAGTGCTCACCTTCCTGCCTGCCTCTACTATCTCCATCAGGGCCCCGGGAATGCATCGAGATCACTGAGGATGGAGTGTGCTGGAAATGTGCTGCCTGTCTGGTGGGGTGTCCCCATATCCCCCACCCCGGGATGCTCTGAGTGCTCTCCTCTCTCTCTTTGCAGGGGTGGCTGGGAGGGGCTGGCTTCACTGGGCTCCAGTGGGCACTGGAGGGGGGTGGCAAGCAGCATTGACAGGCTTCCTCACCAGCCCCTGAGCCATTGTGTGCCCTCCCAGCTGCCAGCGGGTCCTTCACCTCCTGAAATACAAATCAGAGCTTGTCATTCTGCTGCCAGCAGCCCTTCCCTGCTCCCAAGGTTCCCAGGGCTGAAGCCCCCCTGCAGCCTCTGCTTCCACCCTGGCCCACCAGCCCCAGGCACCTTGGAGCCAATTCCAGTTCCAGGGTGAGGACCCCCACCCACACAGCCCCACCCCTCATTCCCTCCCCTGGGCCCCCTGGCCACTGCTTGCTCTGTACTCTGTGCCCCTAGGCCTCTGGCGCCTGGACTCTCGCCACCCTGGTAGGGAAGGCGCTACCAGAGTTCTGCCCACTGGGCGCCTGGCGCCCTGGCAGGTACATATTTGCTGGATGCAGGAATTCACTGCAGTCTGCGTGGCGCTCCGCCCAGTTGACAGGCTTGCAAACAGATGAAATACACCCTGGTACTCGAAGGGGCACAGAGCTTACTCCCTCTGTGCCGGGCACACGGCAAAACATGTAGCAAATAGTAGAGTGGGCAAAGGAAGTGTGAGAGGAGGGGCTGATCCAGAGACCTTCCCGGCAGGCCACTTGGGCTGGCCTGGGGGACAGGAGGCTGCTGGCAGGAAACAGCTTGTGCAAGAGGGTCAGCTGGAGGGGGTGTTGCTGTGTGTGCCTGAAAGGGAGGGCAGGGGTCAGGGCCAGGAGCCGGGAGCTGTGCCAAGCTGGGACATGGAGGGAGTCCAAGCTGCCACGTGGAACCTCAATGAGTCTGTTGGGGAGAGAAGGTGTGCGCTTACACTGGTTTTCAACAAAGGAACACAGGGCAGTGTGGGGAGGGTGGACCCAAGGGCCTGACTCTAGAATCACGGTGCCAGGAGGGAGATGAGGAACAGGGAGGAGAGTGCCAGCCACCTCACTGGATCTTACCTCCCCTTCTTCCTTAGTAACAGAACCTCCTGTTTTTTTGTGTCTATGGCCAGTTAGAATAAAGACAACATTTTCCAAGCTCCTGGGCAGCCGGATATGCAAGTAACTATCTTCTGACCAAGGGGACATCAATAGAAGTGTGAGGGGACACCTCCTTTCTCCTTCCTTTCTGTTGGCAAGTGTGTGTGTCAAGGCTGGCGTCCAAGCAGCCACTTTGGGCCATGAAGCCTTGTGTTCCGGAGAGTGAAGCAACAAGAGTATGGGTCTTTGAAAATTGTGCAGCCACCCTATCTTACCTGCACTGTTTCTCTGGGGCCTTTGGAAACTTCTAATGTGTTTGGGGTTACTGTGATTTTAGGTTTACTGTGATTCTCCAGCCAGATCTAAACCTAACAAATGCAAGCATGGAGGGGAGGGCTCAGATTCTGAGGGCTCTATGGAAACTTGGTGGGGTGTGGGGAGCAAGAAGAGAGAGCCAAGGCTGCCTTTGAGGTCCTATTGGGAGGTAGAATGGTTTGTTCAGCATGCATTAGGCACCTTCTGTGTCTGCTCAGTATACAGGTGAATGCCTGCTTTCTTCAGGGAGCTTGTAGTCCTCAATGGGACAGACAGACACTTGAAGAGCTCTGCTGGAAGAAGCAGCCGTGAAGCCCTTTGTGCGTTTGTTCTGCAGTTATTGAGCACCTACTATGTACCAGGTGCTGTGCTAGGTCTTGGGACCAGCAACAGGCATCACAAACCCAGTATGGAAGGTAGGGAGTCTGATGGGAATGTCAGACAAGCATCAAATGATCTTGTCATTAAATGACAGAGTAGAACTCGCCAAGTGCTACAGGGGGAATCCCAGGCCCTCAGCATGAGTGACTGCCCGAGACCGGGGAGGAGGGGCCGAGGAGGTGGTGGTGGTGTCAGGGCACGGGAGGCTCCCAGGGGCTTTGTGACACTGCCCTGTGGGGTGGGTGTCTCCAGGGCTCTCCTAGACCAAAGCCACTTGCCCAGTGCTTCTCCCTCCCACTTGCTCCTGGCGGCCCCGACTTGGCTGTGGTTGACAGCAGATGGGGCCTGGCCAAAGCGAGTCCAGGCCCACAGGATGAAGGGGCAGGGCCATGCAGGCAAGGCTGGGGTGCTGGTTTGGGCTGTCATGGGCAGGGATGGACACGAAGAGGAGTGGACACATGGGGGCCAGCTTTAGGAGGTGAAGGCGATGGGAGATTGTGTCGACACATTGGGGACGGTAATGAAGGAGAGGGAGAGGCCCGTGTAGCACCCCCTCCAGGCTTCTGGCCTGTGTGCTTGGTGACGGGTGGAGGAGGGGTCCTCTGAGGCTGTGCCTGATGGGAGGAGAGAATCAAGTCACTTAGAGGGATTTTTTAATTAGGGTAAAGTATATATAACATAGTATTTACCATTTTCACCAATTTCCAGCATCCAGTTCAGGGGCACACTCACACTATTGCACACCCACCCCATCTGGATCCAGAATGTTCCAACCACCCACACTGAGACGCCGACCCCATCATGCATGGACCCCCATGCCCACCTCAGCCTGGGCACCACCATCTGCTGTCTCTGAGGGTTTCACAACTCCAGGGACCTTGTACAAGTGGACTCAAGCAGTGTTAGTCTTTTTGTGACAGCCTCGTTTCTTTCTTTCTTTCTTTCTTTCTTTCTTTCTTTCTTTCTTTCTTTCTTTCTTTCTTTCTTTCTTTCTTTCTTTCTTCCTTTCTTCCTTTCTTCCTTTCTCCCTTTCTCCCTTCCTTCCTTCCTTCCTTCCTTCCTTCCTTCCTTCCTTCCTTCCTTCCTTCCTCCCTCCCTCCCTCCCTCTCTCTCTCTCTCTCTCTCTTTCTTTCTTTCTTTTCTAAGATTTTACTTATTTATTCATGAGAGATACATACAGAGAGAGAGGCAGAGACATAGGCAGAGGGAGAAGCAGGCTCCCCATGGGGATCCCGATGTGGGACTTCATCCCAGGACCCTGGGATCATGCCCTGGGTCGAAGGCAGATGCTCAAACACTGAGCCACCCAGGTGCCCCATGACCACCTCATTTCAATGAGCCCCAGGTCCTGTCCTCCAGTTCAGCACTGGGTAGCAAGGGTCCATGCTTCCTTCCTCTTCAAGGCTGTGGAATGATCCCCTGTGTGTGTGGACGGCATCTTGTTTGTTCCTCTGACAGTGGACAGTTACCGTCTGACTCCAGGGAGCACTGCTGCTGTGGACGTGGGTGTGCGAATCCCTCTTTGAGTCCCCGATTGGAGTTCTTTGGGGGCATATTCCTGGCTGGGGCCCGTGCTGATTCTGTTTCCTTTTCTGAGGAGCTGCCAGACTGTTTCCCAGAGCGGCTGACCCGTCTTCCATTCCCACCGACAGTGATTGGGCAAGGGTGCTGACTCCTCCGCATCCTCCCCAGCACCTGTGACATTGTGTGATTTTATGTTACATTATGTGAGTCTATCTCATGACTTTGTGTGTGATTTTACTGCCATAGCCATCCTGGTGGGCATGAGGTTGGTGAGTGTAATTTTGGACAAGTTGAGGTGGAGGTCTTGGAACATCCCCAAGGCAATGAGGAGGGGATGGCTGGGCAGCCAGGACTGGGGTGAGCAGACCATCCCCGGCTGCAGAGGCACATGTGCCATCATCCACGCAGCACAGACGACGGAGGCCATGGCACCTGTGAGCTCGCAGGAGCGGAGGACACCGGTGGGTGGCAGTGGTCTGCGGCACAGGGGTGTGGGTTTTGTGGCAACTGAGGGAAAGGGTGGTCAGCGGTGTCACCTGTCGCTGGGAGGTCTAAACTTCCATGGGC
Source organism: Canis lupus familiaris (assembly GCF_011100685.1). Lineage (NCBI taxonomy): Eukaryota > Metazoa > Chordata > Mammalia > Carnivora > Canidae > Canis > Canis lupus. Next base: position 14,727,984 of record NC_049227.1, on the reverse strand, counting down.
TTCGGGGTGAAGGTGGGCATCTGAGGCTGGAGCAGAGAGCCTCCTCTCAGTCCCCAGCAGGAATAGGAAAGAGTCGACACAGGAGAGAGAAGTCAAGATTCCATCAGCAGTAACCACATAAGGACGGGAATGCAATCAAGTAGCAAACAGAAATGTAGAAGATTCCAGAAGCATACATGCAGATCATACCTCTACCTCAGGCCTCCAGAAGCAAAGAAGGAAGGCAGCAGAGTCCACAGAATTCTGAGAGACTTTGTCAGGACCTCTCCTGATTTCCAAAGAACTCACTGCAGGGGTGGATGGGTGGGCAAGAGACATGGTTCAGAATGTTCCAGAATGCCCTGAGACACCTCCCCACCCCCCAGCTGCAGGATGCGCTTTTTCAGAGCGCCACGTGTCCTGCTGGGGGCCAGTCGGAAGCCGACCAAGTGCCTCTGGGCAGAGAAGCTGCCTGGGATGTGGGGTGAGCCTGAGGGCAGCCTCGGCCCTGCGCTGCCGCTCAGGGGGGCCGCCCAGAGCAACCACGGCTGCACCACGCCCTTCGTCCCAGCGAGTAGGACAAGGAGCATCCCTGGAAGCAGAAGCCACCCCGCAGCGCGGCAGAAGGGACGGAGGATACAGCCCGCACAGCCCGTGGAGGACGGCGACCCAGGTCGTCAGCAAGCGTCAGGAGAGACCGGGAGACCCTGGCTCCGGTGCCTGGAGCACGGGACCCAATGCCCAGCGTGAGCCCGGCGATCAGACGGTCCCTCAGGCTCCTTTCCTCTGTTGAATTCAAGTAACATTAAAGGTGGTATTTAAAAACCAAACCAGCACATATCCGTCTCTTTCTAGCCTATTGTAAACTTATGTCTACGTGGCATTTACCTACCTGCCTTCCTTCCTTCCGTCCGGTCCATCTACCCTGCCCTCCGTATACAAATGCAGGGAGGCATGGACGCGGTGATATTTACCCAATGCCAACGGCGGTTATCTCTGCGCAGAAGGACCGTGGACCCTGTGTGGCAGCTCGAGGCTTTTCTAGCTTTTGCAATAATGTGTTAGATGTGAGGGAAGTGGTCTGAGAGCCAGCGGGCAGGAGGCAGAGGTGCACAAGGCGGAGGTTGGGGGTGTCAGGGCACGGGGACAGTGGGCGGGTTCGTTCCAGGATGGTCCAAATGTAAGAGGAGGATTTCCCCCTGAAACACATCTTTGGGGAATGAGGACCCCGCCTTGGGCTTAAGTGCTTACCCAGCATCTAGTCCTGCGGGGCTCTCAACACGGCAGCCTGGCTCCTGAGAGCCAGAGCCGGGGGGCCTTCCGACAGAGCCAGCTAAAACTGTCACCATCGTAGCAGGAGAGCCTCATGTCTCAAATGCTGGGTGTCCCCTGTGGCCCTGGCCTTTGGAAAATCTCTTGGCGCACACAGCTGTGATTACACTGTGAGAGACGAGCACCCGCGGCCTGGCAGGAGCCAGCACACCGGGACACAGACGTCCTCACGTCCTCACGCCTGTCCTCAATGCTTGGGTAGAAGTGTTTCCAGAGGCCAAGGTTTCCTTACGGATCTTTACATGGCTGATGATCGGACAGCATGGGCAAAGTGAGGACGACGTGCATTGGAAACTGTGTCAGGTGACTCACATGGCGTGGTGTAGATGCCGGTGTGAGCTGGCCAAACCCACGAGTGGCTTATTTCATAAGTGGTTGTAAATACGTCCGTAGGACCCAAGAACGCACTACTTACAGACAAGCTGGCGTTGGACAACTTCATCCACATCTTTCAAAAGTGACTGTTTGCACATTGGTCACACATTCCCCTTTTGTGTGGTCTTCTCCTTGGAACAACAGAGGTGCCCCATATAGTTCAGCACTGCCTGAGTTTATAGCGTGTGTATGTGTTTGTGAGTTTTTGCATATTCATGTGTGTGTTTGTGGTGCGTGTTTGTATGCGTGTTTGCGTGTGCATACGTGTGTGCGCATGCCCATGTCCATCGGCATGTGTCTGTCCACGGGTGTTTGTGTGAGGGGCGGTGTGGCCCGTTCCGTGGGGATGGCTGGTGGCCTTGCTCAGATGTGGCAGCAGAGTGGGGCTCCGGGCAGGAGCCCGGGGCCTGGTGACCGAGTGTAGGGTGAGGAGCATGTTGGGAGACAGGGGTGATGGCCAGGTTTCTGGCTCAGGAAACCCAGAGGCCTGTGATGTTGTCATGGAGACGGCATCGAGGGGCAGGGCGCGGGTTACGGGGCGAAGGTCAGTCAAAGCTGGGCCAAGCTGAGTTTGAGGCATCTGAGACACGTAGGTGCAGACATTCATCTCAATCTCCGGGGAGTCCCGTGTTAGGGACAGGGCCCTGGGGTTGCCCGTGCCCGGCAGGCAGGCAGGGGACGGGGCTGGTAGAGCCCGGGGGCTGGGCAGGGTGGAAACTGAGATGAGACATGGGGCAGCAGCCACCCCGTCAGTGCTGCTGAGGGGGCCGGCCCTGGCGCTGAGCTGGGGAAAGGCAGTCCAGGCGGATGGCGGATGGCGGGGTGAGGCCGTCAGCAGGGACAGCCACTCTGGGGCCCCCGACCCCAGCAACCCCCTCCCTCCCCACCCCCTGCAACCAGGAAGGGGAGGGCTGAGGAAGAAGCGGCCAGGCTGGGCTCCTGAATGAAAGCCCTGGGGCCTTGGCACACATTGGACCCTCTCCTTTGAATCCCTGGCAGTTCTGGGGCTTAATTAACGAACAGCTCGGGGCACCCCTCTCTCTCTTCAGAAAGGACTCCATGGAAACGTCCCACAGGCTCCTTAGGCAGGCTCTGGTTAATGGGGCCGCCCCTCGGGGCTGTAACGGCCCCGGCTGGGTTCCCAGCATGTTAATGGAAGGTGCTGGCCAAAGGCCATCCGCTGGCACCCACGCCAGCAACCTGGGCCGGTTCCTCCTCCTCATTCATGTTCCCAGCCCAGTAGCAGCGCTGGGAGCCAGGGATTCGGAGTCTGACATTTTTTTTTTCCATATTCCCTGGTGACTTTTGAAGAATCTCACTTTTAAAGTCATCTTGGCCAAGGGCCTGGGGGTAACTTGCAGTCACGAGTGGTAAAGAGGCCACACGGTCCTTGCGGGCCAGACTGGGCACCAGACCAGTGACTCCTGGGAGCCCAGAGCCAGTGGCAGGAACGGGGAGGTTATGTGTGTTGGTGAGGTGTGTATCTGTATGCATACTTGCGTACCATGTGTTTGTCTACACCTGCTGGCCGGGGCCGAGGCTGGAGCTATCCCCCCAACCCTGGAGGCTGCGCCTGTGCTGGTGGACCTCAGGCTCTTGGAAGGACCCATGGAGGTGGGCTCAAGGCTGGGGAGGGTGTCTGAGGGGCCCTGCCCTCCGCTGTCATGGACTCCATCAGGCCCAAGCAGCTCCCCGACAAAGCAAGAAGCCTTCCCAATGAGCTATTGGTTAAAGAGACGCATAGTGATGGGGCACGAGGTGGGCTTGGGCAAGCGCTAGAGCCAGCCAACAAGTCCCCAGAGGACTTCAGGCAGATCCCAAGGGACCCGAGGGCCCGGCAAACAGCCACATGTGAACCAAGTCATGGGATACCTTGCTCTGTGCAGCAAACTCCTGGGAAGTGTATTCCCCAGAGATGGGCTCCCTTATGTCACTGGATAGTGGGATTCCTGACAATCATTCCTTCCCTGCTCCTAAAGAAGAATTTGGGGGAATGCAGTGGGCCAGGAGAGAGAAGGGGGTGGGTTGGCGGCGGGGGCCCCCTCCTTCCTGCTGGTCCTCAGTGCCTGAGCCAGTGCAGCCACCCAGGCAAAGGGCTGGAGGCCCAGGAAAGTGACCCACCACTTGGCCCGGTGGGTGTCTGAGTAGCTTCTGGTCCTGCCCCATGGTCTTCCCACCAGCTCCTGCCCCCGCTGCCCTTTCTCCTGAGCTCTTGCCTGCTGGGAGAGAACCAAGGGCTGCAGAGGCCATGGCATGGCCTGGACTCGTTTGTCATCACTTGGCTCCTTCAGAAAAGCGACAGAATAGTCTTTCCCGAGAGAAAGGAACAGCATCTGGATGGCCAGCCCAGGTCAGCCTGCATGCATCCTGGGGGGCATCCCTGGGGCCCCTGGACAGCAGTGCTTCGAGAGGGTGGGCTCCAGCAGGTGCACAGGAGCTGTGGTGATAGCTAGGGCAAAGTGAGTTGTACATGCTCCTGGACTTCCCCTCTGGAGGGCAGGGACCTGGGCCTTTGGGGTGCTCTATGCCTTCCTGCTGGGTCCTTTTCCCTTCTCTGTCTCCCAGGCATCAGCCTAGCTGCCCTAAGGCCCCATGCTGGGACTGGCCCCTAGGTGAGGCCCCTCTCCCACCCTGTCTTGGGCTGCTCTGCAGCCCTGGGAACCCCACCCCCACCCCAGCTGCCATGCTCGGGCGCTGTAAGCACGTGGGGACCTGGGGTTCTCCACAGGGCCCGCAAGGTCACAGAGCTGTGGGGTGGGCTGTCCCTCAGAGGGTGTGCGTGATGGATGTTGGCTGAAATCATGGCCTGGAGGTGCGTCAGTGACCGAGGCAGCTTCCAGACTGTTTGCTTTTAATAGATCAACAATGCTACACCAGAGGTGCACGGACAGACCAGTGTACATATTTACAGTTCCCGGGGGCTGATCCTGCCCTCTGGTCGCGGCGCACAAGCCAACCCGGATGCTGTGCGGAATTGCCCCTTTCTCCCGGGCAGGCCTTGTCCAGGCCCGAGGCAGGGACATCCCTACGACCTGAGCCCGCTCCTCAGAGTGAAGAGTTGGCAGAAATGCCCGTGTTTTGTGGGAGGGGCGGGAGGAACCGCATCCGAGCTCACAGGCCTATGGGCCCAGCCTTCCTCGCCCTCGGGTGCGCACCCGGCCCCTACAGACCCTGAGCTCTGAACCCGGCGCCCAGAGAACGGTGGTCCGGTCACCGTGGAACAGACCCCATGAATGACCCAAGTCAGGGCCAGCAAGGAATTCAGTCAAGTTACCAATCAGTCCAGTGGGAAAATAAAGAGAAAAGAGAATTGACCTGACAGCCCACAGACCAGGCAAAGAGAAGAGACTAAACTAGCCAAGCCTCCTGGCTGAATTCTTCTCAACCCACTGTATGAGCAGAACCTAACAGGGTGGGCCCAGGTGACTTGGGATGGATGTGCTGGGCTGGGGGACCTCACTGCCCAGGGGCGGGGGATGCAGAGCGCCTCCTGCCACGTGTCCTGCTGGTGCTGGAGCAGAAGCTTCCTGACCACAGGGAGGAGGGCCCACGACTTTCCCCAAGCAGAACCTCGTGCTCCTCAAGAGTGACCTCAGAAGGGCTCCAGTAGGCACTCTGTCCCAGCCAGGGTGAGCTTTCTAGCATCAGCTCTGGGACCCGGAGACGTGGGGCTCTAGAGGCCCTCGGAATCCCACCCAGGCCTGAAGGTCTCCCTGTTACCATCAGCAAGGGCTAATCTCATGAAGGGCGAGACTGGGCTTCTGAGTGGAGCTCTGTGCAGTAGAGGCTGGGCTGCGGGCTCCCCACTACTCTTTCTTTGGGGCCAGGGGCAGCTTGACCCTGCAGGTCGATGCTACTTCTTGATTACAGTTTGGTATCTTTTAAGGCTCAATCTACACAGTGACAAAGATCCATCCAGACTCCTTCCTGGGCACATCCGGGGGTGGGGGACAATGAAGAGGAGAGTTCTGCTTGGAGAGGCGCAGAAAGGAGCAGCCTGAGGAGCCCGAGCCCATCTTGGGGCCTTGACGTCTTCGTGTCCTGTCATGGGTTGGGGAGAGCCTGCCCCAAACAAGCCTGTCACATCTCTCTCTTCCAGAAGGTGCGGCCCTGGCGTGTCCAGCTTGGCCTACTTACTGGGCAGAGGTGGGAGCACATGGTGGGGAGAAGGAGGTGCTGGCGGCCCAGCTCCAGACAGAGCAGCTCCAGACAGAGCAGCTCTTCCCAGCTCAAGGCCAAAGGTGGCCAGGAAGCTGCTCCCCAGAGCATGTGTTTGCAGGGCTCCTGGTGGACCCCATTCCAGGCACAGGCATTGTCCATCTGACCCTGAAAACCAGCCCAGCTGGCCCTTCCCAGAGATTAAGGAGAGGCTTCAGGATTCCTACACAGACAACCAGACAAGTGACAAAACCAAACCAAAGAGAAAAGCCAAAGAAGAGAGCGCTGAGCTGTGGAGTAGGTAGTTCTCTCTTAACGAGATAAATTGCTTTCCAATTCTGGTCACTATGTCCCCCGGAACACGCCTCGTCCTACGAACCCTGAGCTCCCCGGCAGAGCCAGCACCGTGTGAGGGCCCAGGGCCAGGGCCTAGGGCAGGGAGGCCATCTTCCTTGTGGGCAGAGCTGGAGCAACGACAATCTCGTCTGAATCCTCCGAGCTGCTGTCATCCACTTGTGGAGGCCCCATGGGCTGTGGTTGCTGTTGCAGTCCTAAGGGAGAGAACGGCCCTGCAAGGAACCAGAGGGGGTCGTCACCCAAGCTGCTTAGGGCTGGAGTGTGCCTTGGGCTGCTGCTCTCCAACACCTTGCATCGGACCTGCTCCTGCCAGGACGCCCAAGGTCACACCCAAAGCAGTGAAGGTGGGACAGGCCTTCAGAATCAGTGTCACAGCAGCCACAAAGCCACCTCAGCCTCCAAGCTCAGCTCGGAACATTCTGGCCATTTCCAAAAGGCCAACTCCTGTAAAAGGTGATGGCTGGCCAGCAGTGAGCAAGCTTGAGCGTGGGCGGGGGTTTCTGAGGACCACTTCATGGTGGCACCCTGAGTCTGGGGCCTGGGTGGGGCTGCGACCCGAGTGCAGGTGGGGCTGGGGACCACCTGCATGGGTAACAGCCACCTTCCTCATGACATGGGCCCTTGGGCAGGGGAGGCAGGCAGGACCAGGAGGTGCCCAGTGAGTCCTGCGAGCCTTCCAGCCTACCCTCCCCTGCTTTCTACACACACAGCCAATTTCCCAAATCCTCAGTCCACGCCGGAAGGGGCACCCCTGATGACTGCCTGCACCCGGAGAGCCAGCTTGGTGGAGGGCGGGGGAGGCGAGGGCAGGGGGTGGGTGGGCAACTGGCCCCACACAGGGCTATGCTCCAACCGGTGGAGGATGCGCAGTCATATGGCGGCCGAATACCACAGTTCACAATTCACAGTTCACAAGCTCTGACAGGGTGAAAGTTGAGTGGGGATCTTCGGGTCAGACATGGCGTGAAACCCTCAGCTCATGCAGGAGATCCTCCAGGGCCCAGACCCAGCCTCCCACACTCACCAGAGCAGGGCTGCAGGGAGGCTGGCTTCCTTGGCCCCCACGGCCCCAGCACTTCATCCTCTGCTGCCGGCCCCTCCACAGTCTCCCCGCTGCTCATGTCACTGTCCTCCTGGCCTGAAACAACACGCACACTCAAAGCACCTGCGGTGCGCAAAGCCAACAGCCAACACAGGCAGGGCTCGTCACCTCCACCTGTCTTTCTACCCCGAGGGCTTTGGTTTGGAAAAACTGCTTCCTTTTGCAATTTGCCCTGTCCTTCTCGGATTCCATCTGTGCGACCCAAGGGCGCAGCACGGAAAAATCCTCCAGTGCACATGCTCCACAATAGCGCCGCGTGGTGACAGCATGCTGCCCTCACAAATGAGACCTCAAGACTGTGTTTCTTGGTCTAAAGACAGCATCAGATCTCACGCACTCCCCTCCCGCTCATCTCCAGCATCACTGGGAGCAGGAGCTGGCAGCAAGAGAGGCTCCCCAACCAGTGTGAGGGGCCATCAGAATCCCAAGACCTGAAGAAAATGCTCAGGCCGCTCACATTGGGCTCTATCTCACACATGAGGCCGCAGGCCCTAGCCCAGGACCCCACGTCAGCCACTGGGCAGAGCAGGGACTGGGCCTCGTAGCTGGGGTATAGCAGTCCTGCCAGGTCCAGGGATTTCTGCAGCTTTTGGACCGTAATGAGGCAGAGAAGCAAATACAAGCAAAGCTTTGCTCAAAACTAACAAATAGGAAAGGCGCTGGCCTAAGGGAGGGAAACCACACAGTTCCAGTTAGAGCCAAGAATAAAAACCAAAGACACATGAGCCACGAAGCTCCAACTGTGTGGCCCGTTGGTTCCTGGAAGCTGCTACAACTGGCACCAGGGCTGCCTCCTGTGGGCTCGCCTTTCCCAGCAGCCTGGGGGATGAGGGCCGAAGCTGGGGGCACCTCCCTGCTGACAGCCATACTCTGTGCCTGAGTGGTCGCCCTGGGACAAGCCCCCGCACGTGCCTGCACACCCTGAACTTCCGGGGCAGCGGCCACACTGTTCTTGGAGCCCAGAGGGCCAGCTGCCCCTTGCATGGAAATCCAAGACGAAATGAAATTACCAGGAAAAGCAGGGCAGGGTGGCGCGGGCGGCTGGCGGGCGGGTGCCAGAGCGGGTCTCCTCCTCCTGGAAGCTGCAGGGGTGGCTCTCTGACTGGCGGCACTGGGGAAGAGAGAGAGGCTGGCCGCTTGGACTTTACAGACGCCCCTACCACCAAGGCCTTGGCAGAACCAGCACGGGTGGGTGGCACGGAGCACAGCGCGTCCGCCATCGGCCTCCCGGGCACATGCCAAGGTCAGGCGTCGACGCCTTCTCTCCCATGGTCCCTAGTGCTTGCTGCCGTGCCTGGTGGCACTGGTGAGACCCCAACCTGCGTGGCATCCCCAGCCGCCCCAGCTCATTGGGAACCAGACTGTGAGATCCTGGCTCCACCTGGCTCTCCTTCGGCAGAGAGGAAGCATAGCCTGAAAAGTGATGGGCGGCTGCCTTTCCTGTTGTGTAGACTGGGAAACGGGAACCCAAGCCTCTTGTCCTTGCACCTCAACAGACACTCCCTTGCCTGCTGCAGATCCTGCTCTGCCCGAGTCGACCTAGATGGGGTCTGAGTTTCCGCATCCAGGGCTCCAGCAGGTCTGGCAGGATCGTGGCTATTGAGAATGAGTGTGAGCTGCTGTGGGAAGGGCCTGACAACACTCACACCCTCCTGAACACTCAGGTCATGTCGAATTTTTTTTTTTCAAAAATTTTTTTAAAAGGGTAATGCGTTAGGACAAGAGAGCTGGCTACAAATTGGTGGGAACCAGAATCACACGGTGCCTATGCCCTTCTGCTGGTTTTCCCCAGCACAAGGGAGCCATTCCAGGAAGGCACCCTCCTGAGAGGCAGACCTGGTGGGCTACCCCACCTGCATGTGCAGGAGGAGCTCTGCACGGCGCGTTTGTGATCACGTGACATCTCCTGGCTCCCGTGCCCTGTGCCTGTGCATGGGTGGCCTGGTGGATAGGCAGCTTCCTGCGCCATGGCTGTGGCTGGTGTCTCCCAGTGACATGCAACAGAGGGGGGCCTGCCAGTTGGATTTACCTGTGTCTGACCCGTGCCAAGTGTGCCCGGAGGACGGACTGGATGGTGGTGATGGCCTCTTCCTCCCCGGGGTCATCCTGGGCCTGGATGGCACGGCTTGGAACACGTGGTGGTAGGGGGTCCTGCTATGATACCACAGTGGAGAAGAGAGCCATTTAGAAGCCTCTGCCCATCTTCCAGGTGTGGCAGGGCCCCTACCAGGCCCCCAGAGAGTCGTGTGGGTGTGCAGCCCCATTCCAGGTGGCTTATCTCGTCACTAACCATGTGCTCAGCAGGCTCCTGACCCTCAGATCCTAGAGATTCTTAAAATGAATGTCTTGTCATTTTTGCAGAGGACGGACAGATACAGAAAATGCTTATCTTTATTGTGTTTTTAAACTTCTGCCTTAATTGCGAGACAGGCACACTACCTAATATGTGAGCACCTCAAAGCCATGTGGCCCCTGAATTAAATCCAGCTGAGCCTGCACTACAGGTCCTGGTGCCTGGCCCAGTGTGGCCCCCTACACACAGAGTAAGGTGCCAGGTAGGACACGGACATAGAGATGCCACGCTGCCCTGGATGATGGGGCATGAGATGGCAATCTGGAGAGAGGGCAGTTAGCACCCTGCTGTGTCCCGCTCCCAGGGTTACCTGGCCTGGCGGGCTGGGAGGCCCAGGGGATTCTGAAGTACACGCCTGGCTTGATAGCAGCTTCACCCGTGCTAGGTGTCCCCTGAAAGCTGACTGAAGCACCGTAGCCGCCTGGTGGGGAACGAGGAGAGGGAAATGGGTATTAATCTCCCTGGAAGGTGGCAGGTGCAGAGAATGGGGTGCTGGAGGGGAAAGCTCTATCAGCAGAGAAAACTTTCTCTCTCACTGCTGCATAGCCACAGCCTCTGTGTCTCCTGCCTACTGCCTCGTGCAGGAAGAGGCATACCCAGCATCTGAACCCAGGCATCTGTTCAATGCTATCACATTTAGCTGCTCATATTCGTCCATATTCTAAACACAGTTATGTTTCCATATTGGGTAGTTAAGCCCATGCAACCTGCTTTCTATATACCTCTTTCAAAACCAAGTGGGCCAGAGCATGATCTCAAACGGTAGCAAAGGGATTATTTATCCTCTGACCTTAATCTTAAATGATCTCCTCAGACACACACATGGATGCTCTGTTAAGTCTGAGAACACTGTTCTGGATTCCAGGGGCAGCCCTGGCTGGAAACGTCACAGCATGACAAAAGGGTTGAGCTCTCATCGCATATTAGGCGAGCGCCACGCGAGCACACTGGGGCCTGATATGTCGCGTGTTTCGAGGTTAAGATGCTTCCAGCATCACGGTAACTAAAAGAAACAGCTTTGCTTTGTTGTTATTGGAGGCAGTGAAGGAGATGTCCTGAACTCAGGGTTCAGAGACAAGGCCCAACAAAGCGCGGTGAGCATAAGCAAGTGCATGTATAGACCGACCTGGGGTGGGGTGGGGGGCTTGCTGCATGCAGATGACCCATAGCGAGGGCTCGTAATGAGCGACACAGGCTGGGGTGACATGACAGCCACCAAAGCACTACAGAAGCCCAGCTCAGCAGCATCCTGCAGGGGTCTTGTCATCATCCCTTGGCTGGGGAGGTGAGGACAACCAGGCCTGGGGAGACCCCTGAAGACAAGCAGGAGAACACGACAGCACATGCTAGCCAGCTAGCTGGCTGGGAAACACTCTATACAGTCCTTTGAGGAATCCCAGATTCACCCATTCACTCACCCATTCATTCCACACAATCTGCTGAATGCCTATCACGTGGTGGGCAACATCCTAGGAACTGTGGATACAGTGGTGTGAGGACAGAGGTGGTCCCTGCCTCCAAGGAACTTACATTGCAATGGAAGACAAGCAATTTAAAAAAAAAGTAAAATATCAAAATATCAAGTGGGGATAAAAGCTATGAAGAGAAATAAAGCAGGACATGGGGCTGGAGTGATGGCCGATGTGGGGTATTCAGAGACCGGGTCTCTGAAGAGGTAACATTTCCTGTGTAAAGCAAGGGGGCAAGGCATGCAAGTGTCTAGAGGAAGAGCCTTCTAGGCAGAGGGAGCAGCAAGTGCAAAGGCCTGGTGTCAGGAATAAGGTTCGCATTTCCGAGGAGTGCTGAAGAAGCCTCCAGATTGGCCAGAGAAGAATGAGCAGGGCTGGAGGAGTAGCCAGAGAGTGTGACATGGAGAGTCTTTAGGCAATAGCTTTACATTTGCTTTTAAGTTTGAGAGCAAGTCATGTACAGTGATGGTGTTATTTATCATTTAAAACATGTCACCCTGGAGGCTGCATAGGGAATAGGCTGAGGGCGGGCAACAGCAGCAGCACGGGGCCGTGTGGGTCTCCAGGGTGGTCTGGGTAGCTGGAGGCTCCCATCAGTTCTGCTGCTGCCTCCAACCTCTGCTTCCAACTGATCACACAGACCTGCTCTCTCCCCAGCAAGCCATGCTCCTGTGCACGCCTGTCTTCTCCCTACGCCTGGGAGCCCCCACACTCCCCAGGCCCTGTGCCTGGCCTTCACAAGAGCCCTAAGGCACACCTGACACCCTGACCTGCAATGACTTGTCTCAACAGCTTTCTGAGTCCTGAGGGCCCACCGGGTTACCAGACCTGAAGTGATGATCAAGAAAAGTATGTTGAAAGAATGATTGATTGAATATATCTGAACATGTGAAGTTATCCCAATATTCCTCTGACGTTGGTATCACCCGGGTCTGGTCTGATTTCATGGAAACCAGTGTGTGAGACATCCCACTGTGACTTTGCTCTAGTGCAAGACTATATATTTTGAAACAGATGAAAAAAACCTTGCTTACCTCAGCCAGAACAGCCTCTTTTTTCTGAAATAAAGAGATACATTATGAATTAACACGAGGATGAATTTTTCACAATACAGTGTTCATTTCCTGATCCTGTATCTGCCACAGTCATCACAGATGGAGAAAAGCAGAACTGGGGTACCAGGGCACTCCCCTCATCGAGAGCGCCCTCCTCACCACCTGCAGCCCAGGAAGCTGGGTGCATCCCTGTCCTCAGCTGGCAGTGCTGAGGGAGCCAGCGGCCATATCCAGATGGCCAACTTTCTTAGGATGAGTCAGCTGCAGACGAGCCAGGTCGGTGTCGCCTGTGGCTCTGGGCGAGCCCATGGCAGCTCTCTGTGAGACATGACTCACAGGCACCACCGTGCACACTTGTCTTCAGCCCCAAGTGAGGAAGACCCTTCCCACAGCCAGAGCGGTCCTGACACAGGTGTCCTCTCTGGATGGTCATGTCTGCTGAAGAAGCTACAAAGAGGGTCCCCATACTGACTCCCAATCCATTGTCAGAAGCACCCAGGGAATGGAGGAACAAAGATTGAGCTACACCCAAGGCTGAGCCAGAACCAGCACAGAGGCCCCAGGAATGTGTATTTTTATAGATGTCAGGGAAGCCCGAGTACTTCTGATGTGGAAAGCCCGGGATGATACACGAGCTATAGTGGTCAATGACCACAGCCAACAAAACATACTTGCCAGATCCTTTTTGATATTAATCAGAGTGCATGGCCCACGGCCATTATAGAAGAGGATTTGACCCTTGACGGGTTAAGGAAAAATGGAGTATGAGGACCAGCAGGATGTAAGATGAATGAATGAATGAATAATAGTAACAATCAGGACTGGCCAAGAAACCACCAAGCAGCAGATGAGGATAGCACCAGCAAGGACGTGGGGCGAGCTGCAGAGTGAGGAAGTCTAATGGTGAGCCTGAAAAGTGCAAAAGTGGAGGAGTGGAAATGTGCCATGACTCGAGACAGGCAGAAAAGATGGAACCACATTGCTTGCGGAAATGGACTCTGAGTCAAGGAGGCATGGTGGAGTGTGGCCAGCTGTAGGCCTGTTGATGGCAGAAAGTGTAGCCGGGTGTGGGGTGCAGTTGCACTGCCAGGGGGCTCCAGGAAGGCCCAGGGCCTTCTTCCTCATGGCTTCAGACACCATCACACCCTGACATGAGTCCGAGACGTGCAGACCAAGAGGACCTGGGGCTGAGGTCCCAGGACCCCAATTTCCAATCAAGTAGCCTTTTGAGGGATGCCTGGGTGGCTCAGTGGTTGAGCGTCTGCCTTTGGCCCAGGGCGTGATCCTGGAGTCCCAGGATCGAGTCCCACATCAGGCTCCCTGCATGCAGCCTGCTTCTCCCTCTGCCTGTGTCTCTGCCTCTCTCTGTCTCTCATGAATAAATAAAATATTTAAAAAAAAAAAAAGTAGCCTTTTGAATGCTATATTCTCAGATGTAGGCATGTACATCTGATGTTTCTGAGTTCTTTTAACACAGAATCCTGAAGAAATGACTCCGCTCACGTGTCAAGAAGTCAGCTGTGCCCCAGCTCCCGGAGGGGCAGGCAGTGGAAGACAATGTGGGTGACAGGTCCTGCCAAGTTGGTGGGGAGCAGTGAGCTAGGGCACTGCTCTGAGAGCACCTTACATTTTGTCTTTTTAAATTAATTCATTAATTAAATTTGAGTTTTTTAATTAATTTGAGAGGGAAGGGGGCAAAAGGAGAGGGAGGGGCAAAGAGAGAGGCAGAGAGAGAAGTCAAACAGGTACCCCACTGAGCGTGGAGCCTGATGTGGAGCTTGATCCCAGAACCCAAGATCATTACCTGAGCCGAAATCATGAGTCAGATGCTCAACCAACTGAGCAGCCCAGGCACCCGCATTTGGTCTTTTTAATTAAGGAAAGGTCTGATGAGGACAAAGGTGAGGGGAAAAGCAGCACCCAGACAGACAAGCGGCTCAGTAATGGTGAGCTCCCTCCAGGTCTGGGGTGAGGAGGACGGGGAGCTTGCAATGCCTTCCTGAGCCAGAAGATGAGAGTGCGCTGACAAGAACAAAGGCCCAGGAGCCAGACCTGAGCGCTCCCACTGACCAGATGTGGGACAAGCTGAACGAGAAAAGAAAAAAATGACTAATTAATCTAAAAGCCAGAAATGTCCCAGCCCTCATATAGAGTGGGGGAAGAAGCTTGCTGGCTTCCTGTAGAATGACCACCGGAACAATCCCCTGCTCTGAAGTCAGGGTTTACTTAGTGCTTGATGGGAAACAGGGAAGTTTTGAGCCTGCCTTTTTGGGAGACCATGGAGTGATGCCCTGCTGACCAGCCGATAAGCAAAGCTGCTTTACAGAAGAGTGCCAGCCCCGAAGTCCCCCCATAACTGTGTGACATGATGGGCTGAGTAAAGATGTGTGAAGGGTGCAGAGCCATTGGTGGAAGGTGGGGACCAGAGTGCAAAGAGGTCATTCTTCCCACAGATTTACGGGGTCACTGTCATGAGAAAGGTGTTGCCTGACAATGGCAGAAGCTGGCAGCCGTGACATTACCCTGTGCCTGCGGTCAGACACAGGAACAGGACTCCCTGGTCTCACCTGTGCCTGAAGGGAGATGATGCTCTGGCCCAAAAGGCCTAACCTGAGCGGCATCAAGCCTGCACCCCTGACTTTCTACTTACAGGGAGGAGACAAGGGCCACCACAGGAACACAATGGGACAGATCCTGGACGTGGGCACCCTGCAGGGGACTGGCCCTCACTCTTCATAAGGACGTGCAGGAACACTGCAGAGTTCTCACTGGATGTGGGTCAACGCTCAACCTTGACTGGATTGGGGCTGACAACGTTGATCCTTGAGAAGGGATCCTGGGGCACGTGGGGAGATGTGGCTATGAAGGTAGGCCAGAGGCCATGAGACACCCTCTGCCTCACTTTGGGGTGTCTGAGGGTGCCTGCTGTGGTCAGCTGGGTGCCCTCGTGCTCAGAAGATGCCGAGAATTCACGTTTAAAACTTACTCTCATAAGGTTGTACCAAGAAACGATCCACATAGAAAAGAAATAATGCTGAGTGTTAACTACTGTTGAGGTAGGGGCAAGAATTTGCGTGGTACCTTCCTGAATACATGGAGTTCTTCCAAATATTCTAAATGTTCTATACATTCTCATAACAGAAATTGCGAAGAAACAGTAGCTTAAGAAACTCTATGGACAGCCTTCTGGAACTAAGATCTTATGATATTCAGACAGCCAGAGAGCTGCACAGTCTCTGTTGATTCAGCCGGGGAGAAAGGGCCCTGCCATGTTCTACAGCCAGGAGCTCTTTCAGAGCGCAGAGCTCGTCCAAGGAGACAGCCACTCTTACCCCAGAAGCTCAGGAATGGAGCCACAGTCCTCCCTCCACGAGATAGCATGACGTCTCCCGGGCTCCTCCCCTGTCACCCTGCTTCCCCTGCCCTGGACTCCTTGCCAGTCACCCCACTTCCCCCACCTCAGGCTCCCCTTCTCCCCCCCACCCCGTCATCTCCCCTGCTTCCTCTGCCCCAGGCTCCTCCCCCATCACCCCACTTCCCTTGCCCTGGGCTCCTCCCGTCACCCTATTTCCCCTGCCCTGGGCTCCTCGCTCCACCTCTCCCCAAGCATGAAGGCATTCAGCACAGACTCATAGCTCCTTGTCTCCTGGGGTCTGACATACATTCTCAGCTTTCATGGGTGGCCTTCCTGTACCCTAACTTATAGGTGGTGTCCCCTGAGGAGCAGCCACTCAAGGCAGGTTTTTCAGAGTCCCAGGAAAATAGACCACAGCCTGAGCTGCTTTCCCCCAGGCAACCCCAGAAGAGGGGCTTCTCTGGGGGTTTGAATTTCCAGTTGTTTCTAGACTGGATCCACCTCACTGTGGAGCCCATGCTCAGCCATGTTTAGGGGGATAGGGCAGAGATTTCATAGTGCGGTCAGGGGCTGCACCCAGAGCGGGTCTCCCTTGGAACCAGCCACCTGCCGCTGTGTAGTCAGTGAGCTAACAAAGGCTTCCGGACAAGCCACTGCCCCTCTCCACCTCCAGATGACCCTGTAAGGGTCCCTGTAGGAGCTACTTTGGGTCCAGGTGCTGGTCTGCCCCTCACCCCCCACGACATTCTGTCCCACATTTCCATGCATGCCAGCGGCACCGAGCACAGAGCCTGTGCGGCAGAGGGAGCGGACCACAGTGAGGCCCCCCGGGCTCTCACCTGCTGGCAGTATCTCTTCCAGCGGGCCTGCAGGATCCTGGCTGCCGTGTCTCTTTGCCCCTCGGAGCAGGTGGAGGGGGGCCAAGAGAAGCCCTCCTCACTTGGATCTGGCTCATGGTCCTGCTGAGAGAGCCTGCTGGTGGGAAGGGAAGGTCGGGGTTCTTCTGGGGTCTGCAGAAAGGTGCAAAGGACGATTAAGCCGGGCAGGGAAGATGGGTACCGGGTGAGGTGGCAGGATGCTGGCATGATACAGGCTGAGCTCATCAGACTAGATTTTTTAATGTGGAGGAAAAATCTGTACCTACACGTTCAGTATGCCGTACTACAAAATAAATAAATAAATAAATAAATCTCTGCAGAAACAAGGTACAGCTAATAAATGGCTTTAAGGTGGTTTTCATCCACCTCTCTAAACCCGGCGTGATGGCACTCCCATGAGAGGATGACGGGGTGACACCCCTGTAAGTCTGACACGTGGCCCTTCCGAAGCTACAATGTACTTCCTGAGCTCAGTGACACGTGTGTGTTATTGCAAGGTTTACCTGCTTCTCAGGCACCTTGTTTTTGGTCTTTCTTTTACTCTAAAGACCTTTGCGATTGAAGGCAATAGATTTCTAGTTCAGTTTTCATGATGAAAAGAAGCTCCCTGCATGGAGCCTGCTTCTCCCTCTGCCTGTGTCTCTGCCTCTCTCTCTCTCTCTCCTCTCTGTGTTTCTCATGAATAAATAAATAAAATCTTTAAAAAAAAAAAACTAAAAAAAAAAAAAGAGTCCAAATGTATTATCTGCAATGACATCTCTCAATAAAAATCCACACCCTGGACTATCGTCCTCACCGCTGGGGGCCTATGTTGCTGGAGGACCCCCTCGTGAAGATGGAAACTGGTAAAAACTGAACTGTACCAGGTCCAAGGAGCCAGGCCCACCACCCACACCCCGGGGCCCCTAGTGGATCAGTCACTGTCACCAGGCCCTCCTGGCGTGCCCAGTTACTACCCACCGAGACCCCCAACATCCAGCCGGAGAGGGGCTTATCTTCTCCCTCGGTACCAATATGCCCCCACATCGATGTTCCTCTGTGGCAACATGACCTCTGTCACTATGTGGCCTGTCCCAATGGGAGCAAGAGAGTCCCATCAGTCACCTAGAGATAAAGGGATACTCACTCCAAAACTCTTGGCAAATAGCTGAAAGGATTTTAAATTTCGATAGAGAAATTCCTTGAGGCAACTGTTAGAAACTGCCCCCCTGCCCCCCTGATTAAACCTACAACTCATCACCCATGTCCAAACGTGGAGAGCCAAGTCCATTTGGAAATGCATTTCCAGCAGGAAAACCCCAAAGCCTGTTATAAGAATATACATGCCTGTTATAAAAAATTCAGACTACGCTGGGGTAAATAAAACTGCTCGTGGTCCCACCACACAGAAACAAGCCATACTTTGGTAATTTGTTCGGATTTTTTTCCAGTGTGAGTTTTTTTTTCTAATCTCAGGGGATCGCTGCTGTGACCTTCTCTGGAAGAGATAGATTTGTTTCCACCAAACAGTAGGTCACAGGTGGCTTTCTGAGTCAGCCAGTGGAGACCTGTTCCCCACCAGCAGTGGCTGGACAGGGTCCTGCTCTCCCGCTGGCAAATGCACCGCTCACCCGTGTGTCTCCCGTCCATGGCGTCTGCACCACTACTGCCAGGCTACCTAACATCCTTGTCCCTGTGGCTTTGCAGAGGGTATGGCTATTCCCTTGGCCCACTCTTGGCATGAACAGCGTGAAACCTGGGGCCCAAGGTAGGCTCCTGCCGATAGTAGGGACATAAAACCTCCAGGTTGAATAAGATGCCTCAGTAAGTCCTGAGTATAACTTTGACACTGGGCAAACCTCGAGAAGCCCCTCTCAGGGGACGTAGAGATGGTGATTGAGGATGTCAAACCTTGAGAAAAAGAACGTTCATCAGGGCTCCCTACCAGTGCAGCCACTGTGTCTCACACTGGGTTAGTGGAGGATCGAAATCCCGAATTGCTGGGACTCACAGGAAAAGCGGCATTCTTGTGGTAAGGTGTGCAGAGAAGTGGGCCTGTGCCGGCACCAATACCTTGGTGCCGGATCCTGGAGGTCAGCGCGAGGCCTGGGGGACGAGGAGCCCGCACCAGAGCCACCTTCCTGACCGTGGGGGAACATCAGCGCACGGGCGGAGCCTGGCGCTACAGTGACTCTCCTCTGTCTCCGCGTCAACACTCTGAGGAGACAATAGGAGAAACTTGCTTTGCTTCCCACATGAGTGTCTACAGGAACCCTGAGCGGGTCTCTCTGTAGAGGGAGGGGTCTCCAAGAACCAGATGAATTAAAACAAGCAGAAGAGTTGACGTTTGCTTCTGTTGGGTGCCTCCGAGGGGTCAGGATCACCCAGAGTGGACAAGTCACAGATGGGGGAGCCCTGTCGGCTCAGAGCCCTGTGAGCACCCGCTCGGGAAGAAAAGGGGCCCCTGCCAGTGAGGTGGTCCCCGGAGACACACAAACATAGCTCCACCGCCCACATGCCCCCACCCCAGCAGCCATGGCCTCACATCTATCCACCCAGAGCAGACAGCGGGCACGGTATGCAGGGGGGCAAGGGGTCCCCTGGAAGGTGACGGTCATGCAGAACGGCTGGCTTCCTGGACACTGGGACCGTGACTCTACAGGACTCAGGACATTAACCAAAGCACTTTGGAGAAACCAGCACAGAAATGCATCCCACAGATAACACAAAAAATATACTTTACTGAACCACAAAAATAGTTTCCAGAAAGGCTCAGGAAGGACTCATATAGTCCAACCCTCACACTTGGCCAGCAGGATATGCCGGCACCAAGGCTGTCACGCAACCTTCAGGAACTCCAGCGCGTGTGCACCACGAGACTGCCTTTCCTTGCCTCCCTGGTAAGCTGCGGCTCATCTCCATTTGCCACCAGAGCTGCACCCATCAGCTTCTGCGGATTCCCGACTGTCAGCACTTCTCTGTTTTTGAAGTACACACCATGTCATGTAGTGTAAGAGCCCTCCCCACGGAGACTCCAGCTCAGGAAGCCAGCCTCAGAAGACACAAGCCAGCCCAGATTCAAACATCAGAACGTGTCTGTTTCACCCTCAGCAGGTAACGCAGCCCTAGAGCCCGGGGACACTCTCTTTTCCCGGCGGCCAGTGACCATCTCTGTCAGGTCACTTGTTATAAAACAGTAAGTCGCCTTCTGAAGCAACAGAACTTCTTGGCTATGATGTGTACCCCGTAAAGGCCCACTGTCCTGGTGGATCCCCTGGGTGTTACCGTGTCTGTAGCAAGTAGATGGGGGCTCATGGAAAAGGGATCGTAAAGGGGCCGCCAGGTGTTATCTACCATTTCTGACGTGTGCTCGTTGTAGACGCTTCCCCACCAGCCTGGTTTTATCTACCACACGTTTACATGGTGGAGTCCTCTTGGAGCACACTGCTACCACAGAATTTTAATACCAATGTTATTTGTGTTAATAGATTATACATGCCACCTGAAAAAAATCCATCAATTGGAAAAAAGGATTAGCAAGGAGGCACAGTGCAGCCACCAGAAGTCCAAGTGCAGGTGGCATAGGGCCAGTGGGTACCAGAGGGCTGCTCTGGCTCAAAGGTGGTGCCAGGGGAGCCAGCCCCTGTGGCCACAAAGACCAGCTCAGCTGTAGCTGCCTCCATGAGGGGACAGGGACAGGAGGGCAGGTGCCTGCAACTTACCTCTCACCTTGAACCTGCCATTTGCCACACACTCATTCAACACCTGGACATGTGCAAAGTTCAGTGGCAGGCACGGGGGTCTCGGAAGATGCTCTGCCACAGTGAGCACTCTCCTGGCCAGGCTGTGTCCATGTCATCGTCTGAAGCTTACATTAGACACGCAGGACTGGGGACAGGAGGTCCTCCCCAAGCGTTGCCCCTTCCCCAGAAGGCCTTCTCAAACTCCTCACCCACTAACAGACACCCCTTGTTGGACAATTAGACTTTCTGAATAGGTGAAATCCGGGGAAGATCTTCACTCAACTTCACTATCTAAGACTCAAACACTGTTCAAAAAAGTCACTTAACTGACAATTAATCAGTTCAGATCCTGGATTCAACATACGCAATTTGTGGAGATCAAGGGGGACGGTAAGGGGAACGGCCTATCAGTGCCAGAGTCAGGAGAACCAGGGGACCAACCCAGCAGAATGTCCCGCTCAGGCCGAGAGCCCCACGGCACTTGCACAGGAAGTCTGAAGCCCAGCTGAGCCATACCTCAGGACTCATTTCCACGGGGTTGTCTCTCTCTGCTCTCCTAATCTCTTCCAGTTCTTGACACTTCTTCACAAGCGTTTGAATTTCCTCTCTAAAGTAGGAGGGAGAGGATGACATCTTAACTGGTCATCATGCAGTGGCCCATGTCTCCATGTCTGTATGTGACTGCAAGGACCGCCTGCGGGGGTACCTCTCCTGCAGCCATTTGAGGCCCCCAGTACCACCTCCCTGCACGTTGGCCAGCATGGGGTCCCTACTGCAGGACCATGCCCTGTGGCCTGTGTCTGCGGCCAGGCTGGCAGCCCCAGGAGGGCAGTGTCGGAGGATCCCCAGGGCCAGCACTGCCTCTGATGTGTGGGAAAAATCCTGGTGGCTGGAGTGATGCATGGGCCAGCAGCATTTGGGGTTTTCAGTGCACAATGTGAGTGGAAGCAACTAGGACTTGTGTCCTTGCTATAGGTTTTAATGGCAATAGAAAAATAGCTCTTCCCTGCATACCTGCCCTTTCTGGTCTCTTCCGGCCCTGCCTTCCGACAAAACCTCATCACAGTTCTCCTGAAAACAAGTACTTTTATTCATTTTAGCAATCTGTGTCTTCCTCATTATTCTGAGTGGTATATATTTCCATCCAGGGTTCTAGCCTACTTTGGGGGGGCACTTCTCATTGAGGTAAAATTCATAGAACATGGTGCGACCATCACCACCAATTCAGAACACTCCTCCCACCCAAGGGAGCCTCGCGTGGAGCAGCCCCTGCTTATTTCCCTGCCCCCACCCCTCCCTGAGAATCTGCCCGTGCGCATCCAGTCTGTGACCCTTCCTGTCTACTTCCTTCATGTGGCACCCTGTGCCGGAGGCTCATCCACGCCATCATGTGTGCCAGAACCTATTTCTTTTTCTTCCTTCAGGTGGACATACTTGAATTTCTTATCTGTGCCTCAGCTGATGGGCTTGGGGCTGTCTCTCCTTTGGGGTCTATGAACAATCGTGAAGGAGCAGGATTCTGGCCCTGGATGGCCGCCCGTGGTGGCTGTGGCTGCAGTGGAGGGTGTGTGTGGAGGACCTGGCATCACAACACAGAGGCAAAAACTGCCTGATTGTGAAGAGCTCTTTCCCAGAATTAGGATTTTTACTCTAAGGTACACAAAGAGCTCCTGCAGGATGTCAGGAAGTGAGTGACAGATTCAGGCTGGGGCTGTAAGAAAATGCTCCAGAAGCTGTACGGAGGGAAGACTGGAAATGCCTGGAATTGTGGGATCTCTTGACAGCCTCTGACTCCTGGCATGCTCACCTCAGAGCCTCCTCTCTTCCTCTTCTCTCCTCCTCACCTCCCTTCATGTCCTCCAGCTCCTTCTGCAGGTCAGCATTTGTCTGGAGCAGCTGCTTCATCTCCAAACTGAACATGCAGAACCAGAAACATTTCAGAGTTCGTGAAAATGAAGGACCACGGTTACATGAATTATCACCAAAGCAGGAAGAGCTTTCCAAAAACATCAGGTCACCCAACTTCCTTCCTCATGACAGTGGATGGACGTGGGGGCAAATGGATAGAGGCACTTGTTTATAACCACGCAGCCAGAAGACCCGACAGGCCTGCCACCCTGGGGGGCTGTTCCTCCAGATATTCACTGAGTACCTGCTATGTGCCTGCAGCTATTAGGTACCCAGGATACAGTGGCGAGGAGGCTCAGATGAGCTGTGGCCCTGCTCTCGTGGAGAGAGGCTTTATCCCAACAGTCACACAATTGGTATGTAACCGTATCTCAGATGAGTGCTAGGAGGGTCCTGCCTGCACCACACGGGGCTGCTACTTGAGCCGAGCCATTGAGGACAAGGGGGTGACCTGGGACCTCCAACTAAACTGCTCCCTGATAGGCTTTCCTGGTCCTACAGGTGGCATGTGGCTAAGAGCACCGCTCCAAGTCTGAACTCAGCTCCACTGCTCACTGAAAGGGACCTAGAAAAGTTAGGTCCCTTAATCTTCTATGAATCAGAGGAAAAACCTTGACTATTTCAAAGAGGGTCTATCACAGAGTAAGGGCTGAATAGGTGGAAGCTCTTATCATGCCAGGTGACAGCTGAAGAGATTATCAGAGACGTTACTTACCTCTCAAAATGACTAGCATTATTTACCTTTCAAAACGACTAGCCCAGTTTTTTTGATAAATACTAATTTTTACAAAGAACCTACCAATTCACATAGATGTACTTGGATTGGAGGACTAAGAACAGGTGGAGTGTGAAGGGATTTTCCTCTGCTGTAAACAGAAGGCAGCAGAGAACTTAGTAGGTGAGGAGTCAGCTAGGGAGTCCTTCTCAGACTTAAATGTGCACATGAATCATCAGGGGGCCTCATCAGACAGAGTCAGATTCAGGAGATCTGGGTCTGACAAGGTTCTAGATCTCCAACCAGCTTCCAGGTGTGCCACGCCTAGGTTCTGCATCTCTAACCAGCTTTTGGGTGGACAGGGCCTAGGTTCTACATATCTAACCAGCTCCTGGGTGGGCGGGACCTAGGTTTTGCATCTCTCATCAGCACCCACGTGATGCTGAGGCTGGTGGCTTCCCTAGGCCACTCTGAGAGATAAACCCCATCTCAGAAGATGCATGGGTTTCGCTTACTTATGACAGAACTGCGACCAGAGAAGCCACAAGTAAACAGCAGAGGAAACATCTTCAGTAAACTATAGATCAAGACACTAGAGAAAAAAACAGTGAACAAGCAAAATCTGGAGATTTTGCCTTTCAAACTCTGAGGGTCACACTGAACACTTCACAGAATTTGTGTCTTATTTGGCATTTAGACTGGATGTCATAAACATATAACTGCTCTCTGAACCACTCTGCAGAAGATTTAACTGGCTTATCTACTTTACAAAAGTCAACGAAAGTCAATTCTTCCCAAAAAAAGAATTTGGAAATCACTCTAGAATTCTGCATAAAGAGATTTAAATACCTCCCCTTCTTTCAATGATGTAATATGGTCAGTTAAGGTCTTCTTTTCACCACTAAGTGACTTTTACTTCACAAATAAGATACAGGAAGTTGGGACGCCTGGGTGGTTCAGCGGTTGAGCATCTGCCTTCTGCCTTCGGCTGAGGTTGTGATCCCAGAGTTCTGGGAGGGAGTCCTACATCGGGCTCCCTGCAGGGAGCCTGCTTCTCCCTCTGCTTACGTCTCTGCCTCTCTCTCTGTCTCTCATGAACAAATAAAATCTTTAAGAACATAATTTATTCGTTATGTTTATTATTTAGTCTTTGTTCCCTCTGAATGTTGCCACTAAGTAAACATTCAAAAAGGTAGGAGTTTGGGACTCTTGGGTAGCTCAGTGGTTGAGCGTCTGCCTTCGGTTCAAGGCATGATCCTAGGATCCAGGGATCGAGTCCCTGCGAGAAGCCTGCTTCTCCCTCTGCCTATGTCTCTGCCTTTTTTTTTTTTTTTTAATATATTTTTTTAAATTTTTATTTATTTATGATAGTTACAGAGAGAGAGAGAGGCAGAGACACAGGCAGAGGGAGAAGCAGGCTCCATGCACCGGGAGCCCGATGTGGGATTCGATCCCGGGTCTCCAGGATCGCGCCCTGGGCCAAAGGCAGGCGCCAAACCGCTGCGCCACCCAGGGATCCCCTACCTTCTGTGTCTCTCATGAATAAATAAATAAAATCTTTAAAAAAAATACAGTAAGTCTCTGAATCCTACAAAACTACCCCAGGAATTACTACCAGGAGTTGAGCATCTCCCCTGTATTCACCAGAATGCCAGTCTCTAGCCACAAGCCCTCCCGGGGGGCCAGAGTGCCAGTTGTGCCCCGAGACCTACTCTTTCTCCTGCAGCTGCATCTGTAGGGCATTCCGCTCGCCTTTCAGGCTCCGCACAGTCCCCCGCAGATGCTCGTTGTCCTCGTGTTGGTCACCTCGTGGCTGCCTGGACACAGTGGAGCTGGACGCAGAGTGCACCACAGCGTTTGCCTTGACCACTTCTGAAGCATGTAATTTGGGGCTTTCCATCGAACTTATTTTCTAGAGGCAACACATGCATTTTTTAGATGTTCTTTCTCATTTTATGTTGTGGTTATGAAACCCAAGGAAGAGATAGTGACCAAGCAAAACTCGTCCCAAGCCCAGGTATGGGACAAGCTCTGGGTGTGACCTTAAATCGTGGGACAGCTCCACCTCACGGGAGCCTTTTGGGACAGGAGCCCATTGGGGAAGTGAAGAGCACCCCTGCCAGCACAGCCCAGCCTGGGACAAGTGGGGGCAAGGCACCATTAACAAAACAGAACACAGGGCCTATGAAAGGGAAATTCATAAGCTTCTCTTCTTTGTGCTCATTTACTCTAGTATTTCCTTAGGATTTCTAGAATTTTCAAACTCTGTGATTTTAATCTTAAGTGATAACCCAGTTGTGCCCACGAAGAACTCCTGATGCCTTGTGGCTTGCTTGATGCCAGCCTGCATCAGCAAAGTATTGCCCTCGTGCACTTCAGAGCCACCTCTGGCTGACTTCCTTTCCTAACAAACTTTATTTTCAAAATACCCACAATATATAAAACTTATTAGGTTTTTCTGCTGTGTAAATATGTAAAGTTCTTTTTTTAATGCTCCCCTCTAGGTTTACTCTGCTCAGCCAAATAAGGGGGCAGCTCCCACTTTACCAGGCTACTCAGAATATGCTGACACTTCTGACTAACTCCAGTAGAATCTGATTGATTACTGACCAGAGGAATGATACCAAATTTACAAATTCACATGGCAGATATGAGGAAATATTCATCTCCCCAATTTTCCGGGGGATACATAGAGTTTTCTGATGACTCAGATATATAGGATGGTGAGGGACCGGCCTGTAGAAAGCTCACATGCACACGTCAGGCTGAGTTTCTAAAAGGCTCTAGGATCACCTGCATCCATCCCTAGTCACACACAGAGTCCAAAACCATGTGCCGTGTGACCACCTGTAATATCAGAGACAGGAAGGACATGACCCTTGGTCTCATCCAGACCTGCAAGGAGTCTGCCCTGAGTGCCATCCAGTAGACAGCGACTATTCATTAACATGTCCTCTCTGAGTATCCTATGAGCAGAGGACTTGTCTATTTTCCCACTTTATAAGCTGTCTGGCTTCTCTTTGAGCACAGGCTGATCCTAAAGGACAGGAGGTGGGCTAAGAGGCACACCACTCACTTTTTCCAGCTCTGTGATCCGTCTCAGCAGCCGGGGCTTACTCCACTCCATGTAACCTGACGGAAGCAACGGTTTTAAAGATGTACTTCATACAACCATCCGATGGCCCCTTCAGCCCAGCCCAACTGTCTCAAGCACAGCCTGTGAGTTTCCCCCTCCACAAGCTGGCACAGCTCGCATAGCCAGAAGCAAAGCCGGGAAACCCCCACCCGGCAGGTTCTTATAACCCAATGGCGCCTCCCCGCAAAGGATTCTGTTCCCCCCACTGTGGAGCTGTCTGTAGTGTGACACCTACTCCTGATTCTACCCGTTGGGCTTTGGCGCCCCCGGTCAAAGATGGTCCTTCTCAAGGTCACACGAGTCCACTTTGCTGTATCCTTTGCCCCTTCCCTCCTGCGGGCACTTCCTTCGCTGGCCCTCCTAGCTCTTCCAGCTGTCTCGCCAGCTAGTGGCAGCAGTGCTGCTGGCTCACCTCGCCGGTCACCCTCTGCACACTGCCATGTCATGTCAGGGTCTGCACTTGGGCCCTCCTCTGCACCACTGACTCGTGGGTGCTCTGAATCTCACCCAAGTCCTCTGTTTGCTGGTGATCACCTGCTGAGCCTCTGCCCTGAACTCATGGATACATTGTTTCCACTTGGATACTTAGTACACACCACAGACTAGACCTGTTCCCTTCCTCCAGACCTGCTCCTGTCACCTCCACCCCAGTAAAGGACACTCGTCCTTTCAGTTGCTCAGATAAAAGCCCTGGAACCTAGCTCCTCCTGCATCAGAGGCTGCACCTGATCTCCCAAAGGTATCTGGAACCTGGCTACCTTTCAGCCCTATGGTGCCGCCCTGCTCCAAGTGGTCAGCAGCCTGTATGAGGACATCGTAGCAGCCCTGTCTCCCCATCTGCTTTTCTACAGTCTGCTCAGCATAGTAGCTGGTCTTCTCCCCAGGCCCAAACCCCCAGGGCCTGGGCATGGCTGGCACAACCCTGCCCTCCACCTGACCCGGCTCCTGTCTCATTGCTCCACCCTGCCATTGCCGACACATGCTGTACGCATTGGCTATGGGCCTGGCTGTCCCTCAGCTGTCCCAGGTCTGTCAGCTGTCACTGTCCCTGAAGACCCTATTCACAGGTGCACACCCTGCCCCGACCCCTGCTGACTTTCCACTTTATTTTGCTCCACGACACTACCACCTGACCCACAGCTGATGGGTTGACTTCTTGTTCCCCTCCCAGCATGACACAGTCATGACACAGTCACCCCCTACAAGGGATGTCTGCTTTGTTCACCACTCTACTCCACTCCCTAGATGGGTGCTTGGCACACGGCAGGTACCCATTAGATTTTGGGATACATTTTAGTGTAGCCTAGCAGGATTGTCTGCATTTGTGGCAACTGAAATCAGGCCTCAGGGGCTGGGCGGGAGGGCCAAGACTCTCCCACAGCCTCTGCCTGCATCTTCCCTCAAAGAACATGAGAGGTGGCCTCTCCTTGAGCGTCCCTCTGTGGGCGGCTCCAGGGATGGTACCCTTCATGGTGGAGACAGTGGGAGAGTTGCTCAGCACACGGTCCAGATCTTCCTTCAGGCTCTGGTTTTCTTCTGTGAGCTCCTGGACACTCCGGGACAAGCTCAGGAGGGCGCTGCTCACTTTTTTCTGTCTTCTGAGGCCCATTTTCTTCTCCCCTGGAGGCCTGGGAACAACAAGACCAACAGCTAGGTTTGAGCTCCTAAACTGACTTTATAAAATGCCTTAAAAGAGGGGTGGGCGCACAACAGCCTGTGGGTGTCTGGCCCTGGCTCAGAGAGATTTCTGCATATTTGCAATTGAACAGGAAACACAGACTTTGAACTCCAAGGAACATACAGTAACATATCCTAAATTGCATCACTAAAAAGTTTGTGTGAACTTACTTTGTCTTGTTACATAAACACTTGTCTAACAGTTCTGATTTTGCCCCTTATCCCAGAAAGTCTAACATACAGCCTGTTCAGTTTCTGTACCTGCAAATTTGCCTACTTGCTAAAATTTATTTGTAACCCCTGAATTGATACTTGGGGTGGCTTCACAGTCACTCAGGGACATGGGTAGGGTGGCGGGAAGCTTCAGGGCGAGTTCCTGGTGGGAGGGTGGGTGGAGTCCCCATGTGCTCCTCAAGCAGCACCTCCACTATATTGAGTGTGTATTTCCCTGTGTCTTTCGTTGGTGGTCTCACGGTTTAAAACGGGCTCTTCAGCACAATGCTCGGGTCTGCCCCATGGACCTAATCACCAGAAAGCACATGTGTGTGATGCCACTTGATATTGGGAATCAGCAGTATGTACTAAATAAGTGGTTTTTCAGCAGAAATACACACAGAAACAGGGTGGGTGGTGATGTCGTGACCTGAGGCTCGCAGGAACCTACTCTGTACGTCCCCCAGGGGAATGGCTTTGTATTTGTTTGTGGATGCTGCACAGAACATACCTACCTCAAACAGCAAGAATCAGTTGTCCTTTATGGAAAAAGCTTGCCAAGCCAAAGGGGGCAAAGAGAAGGCTGTGCGTGGCACAAGGTGAATGCGTGATACACATATGCAGCTCAGTGCAGAGGCCAGTGGCATGGCCAAATCTGCAGTGAGGGAATCTTGGCGATAAGGAAACCCTGATGTCTCTCCTAATAAACTCCTTCAGGAAAATGAACTTGTGTTTACTGTTGGGTATGAAATGTCTTCTTGACAAGGAAGGCCTGCTTTCAACAACAGTGCTTTCTAACTGTATGAGGGAAGTGTTCCATAGTAGGAATTAGGGAAGTAACGTGTGGAGAGTTGAGCACGCTGTTAGTAGCCAGTGTGTGGCAACCACGAGGGCACCTGTGTAACCATCCCAAATGGAAACAGGTCCACTCTAACAATGAACAAACCATGCAGGTGTGGGTACTGCCAGCACTTCCCATGTAATGCCTATGCTATTCTTAGGACCAAACACAAAACACAGCTCCCAAGGAGATGACCATACTTCTTTCCGACAGTCTCGGAGCTTGCCAGCAGAGTCTGGAGACGATGAATCTGTAAACACCAAATTAAAGTCCATTACAATACAAAATGAGCATGAAGGCCCTCCTCTGAAAAAAGTCATAATCAGATTCTTGATTTCTGCCTAGTGGCTGGAGGTAAGCACTGAGTTTCTGGGATTCATAGTCAAGCAAAGATGAAATGGGAGAACAGGGTCCCCAGGGCGTTGTGGGGTGACTGCCCAGCTCAGCAGTTGACCCACCCCACCCAGAGAAGGCCACACACCTCCTCGTAGTAAGTCTCCATGGCAATCCTCATCTCTTCCAAGTTGGTGGTCTTCATGTCAGTCTGCAGTTTGCTAGAAACCCAAGTTCAGAGTTAGCACAGCAGTGCTGGTATCCCCAGGGCAGACCAACAAGGGGAAGTGTGTCTCCCATAACAACAGTGATAGAAGGGCTTTGCAAGAGAAGCGAACTGGGCAGGGAGCCTCATGGACTCCCCTTGAGGCCCATGGGAGGATCCTCACACCCTCAGGAACCCCTCCCTGTTGGACCAGCCACCTCCAGGTGCCATAAGAGATTCCCTAAAGCAATTTCTTACTAAATAGAAGGCTGTTTGAGAAGAAGCAGAGTAACTACTAAGTACACGATAGGTGAGAACAGCTGCCTCTGGGGGTGGTGGGAGGAGCAGTTCAAAAGAAAGGAGCATCACTTCCCTCCTGCAGTACCAGTACCATTCCCCCACCCTCAGCATCCAGCAGACTTAGACAAAAAGCTTTTGCAGACAAATGAAAGTACAGTTACAGACTTCAGGAATCTGTAACATAGGAGAAACCAGCAAAAAATCCAAATTTTTATAGGTGACAATTTCAGCAAGAAACATAGGGAGGGGAACCAGGGCCAGGATGGACACTCCTCTATACCGCATCACCAGGGGAGAGTGTGTGAGGCTGCCCGCTGCCCTGAGCAGCAGCAGGATGAGGCAGGGGCCAGGCAGGCAGCTGGTGTCCCAGCACTGACAGCTGGCATCAAGACCACAGACCCATGGGCACATACTCAAGCAATCCACAGAAGACCAAGGAAAGGAAGCATTTCTTAAATGCAGTGGGGACAGGAAAAGAGATTAAGGAAGATACTGTCCCCCAGTGATGTTTGGGAGAGATGGCTAATACTCGTTTTCATTTCTTTAGTACAAAGAGGAAACTGGGATAAGGGACATGGGATGGGGTTGTAGGGGGACTGAAGCTGCAGACAGAGCAGACATTGCTACTGGAGACCAGGTCAGGTGGTGACCCTCGAGAGTCCCCCCTGCTGTCCTCCCTCACCTCCCCCCATCCCGCCCATGGCCAGCGCCTCCATACTTGATGGTGTTGTCCTTCTCCTTGCACTGCTGCTCTAGCTTGAGAATCCTCTGCTTTAGCCCGTTAATGACCTGCCAATCAAACACCAGCACATCAAGTTGACTGCCTCCATGTCCGCAACCTCCTCCTCCCTCTGGACACTCAAGACTGTCCCTGGCCAGTGGACCCAGCAGCATCTAACACACTGCCCCCTTTGTTGCTGGCTTCTTTTGTAGTCTCTAGGCGCAGCAAAGAGAGGGCCAACTGTCCCCCTGGCTCAGTACGTGGTGGCAACAGTGGGGCGGGCCCCAGAGATGTGCCAGCAGGTGCAGGGCCCTCCCCTTGGCCTCATTCCACACTTGAGGGCTGACAGGAGCCACCACAGTGCTAGATACAAAGATTGACAACTGTGACCCTGCCCAGGGCGACTGCATCCACAGTATTCCCCTGGGAGTGAGCAGAGCGGTAGAGGCCTGGAGAAGCCCCCCATGGCCCCATGTTTCCTTCTGGGGAAAGACCACTCATCCACCTCATTTCTTCCTTCTCTCTGCTAACGTACCATTCTGGGAGCTGGCACCCTTATGTTCCTGGAAGAATAGCTCTTCCTTTCTTCTTGAATAGCCAAATGACTTTTTTTAAAAGCTAATTTTAAATTATATTAGTAACACATGAATACATCTCCTTGCAAAAAGGATTAAAACATTATAAACTATGTTCCTTGACCTTATATCTCTCAACTAAATATCATTACCAATTGAATCTGTATTCTTTAGACCTTGTTATACGGATGTGTCCCCACTGGCATTATGGCACTGTTGTGTTTGCAGAAATGCCATCCCACCACGCAGTCTGCAAGTCGTTCCTTTCACAGCACAAACGGTCTTGGTGGTCTAACCCTGTGCTGCCTACAGATCTAGGTTATTCTTGCACAGTACGATCATTTGGTGTAGACAAGCATTTCTCCACTGACAGATGTCTAAGCTATGAATACAAACAAGCCTGCAGGAGATATCCAGCCTTCCTTGTGCATGTGTGCAAATGTCTCTTGAGGGGAGATGGTGACCAGCACAAGTGTCTAGTCACAAGACGCAGTGACTCTGAAGGGTGATTTGGCAACGGATATGAAAGTGGGAATGGTACATATCTGAGGATCTAGAATTTCTACTTGTAATCAACTTTAATTGAAAAAAAAATTCATAGCAGGGCACCTGGTGGTTCAGTCGGTTGAGCCTCTGACTCTTGGTTTTGGCTCAGGTTGTGATCTCAGGGTCGGGAGATCAAGCCCCACATCAGACTCCACACTCAGCAGAGTCTCCTTGAGATTCTCTCACTCCCTCTGCCCTGCCCCCTGCTCACATGCAGTCTCTCTCTAAATAAAATAAAGTCTAAGAAAAAAAACCCAAAAACCCCACAGCATCAGAACAAAAATGCAAAAAGCCCTTCCTAAAAAAAAAAAAAAAAAAAGCCCTTCCTCTACAAGTATGCATTATTTACATAATTCTAAATCCTCACCTAAATTAATCACATGATTCTGAACATAGTTGTATATTCTTTATAAATCATTTTTTAAAAATTAAAAAATTTAAAAATAAATCATTTTTAATAGTCTTTAAAAACCATTTTTCTTAAGATGTATTTTAATGTAGTGTTATTTTAATTTTAATGGTTTCTCCGCAATATTCCCCTCGCGATTGGGCAGCTATAAATATCCTTATGTGAAAGCCCTTTTATATTGGATTTTTTCCCCAGAGATACAGCCCGAAAGAGAGCAGTACTGGACAAATGGAAGGCATGACTTCACGGACCATTCCTCGGCTCAGTCGTGCCAACTTAAAATGCAGCATCCAGCTCCGAGTATGCCTGTGCCTTCTCAGCCCTGCGGACACTGGTTTTGACCATCTGTTTATTCTGCTGTTTTAGGGCATGAGGGCTTTACTCATGGTGGTTCAAGTGAACATCTTCACTCAAGTATTGACGGCTGAGGTAGTGGCGGGGACCAAGGCTGATGCCACCCAGCCTGCATGGGGCCTGTGGATTCACTACGAACCCAAGTGGGGAGAATCTCTTAACCTGTTTCTGGATTTTAAAAAAAGGAGATTGACTCCCTACCACAAAAAATCCAACGAGATTATGTACGACCATGTAAGATCCAGGAGTTGCTATTCATCTAAAAACGATTTTCTTGTGGAAACACTTGGATTTGTTCTCAGGCCCTGAAAGCATTTCCTTTGTGCTGTCCTCGGAGCAGAGCCAGGCTTTAACCATTTATGCAGGGCTGAGTCTTGCCTTCTGTACAGGCCAGCACAGACTCTCCGTGCGCTCGGGATAGAGGACTCTGTTGAACTGATTCACATCCCCCCGTTCCCCGTTATGTCGAGCCAGTTCCCACTGTGGTCTCAGAGGGTTTGGTTATAAATTTTGTGTCACCAAACCCAACAATCATCTCACTAATGTTTCTTAATTCCTTGTGTTCAATAATCTCAAAACCGTGTCCCTTCCCACTTTCTTTTTGAATTTTGCATTTCTATAAAACTGTGCTCCCTTGACTCAGGAGGTTTATCATGATACACTTTTGGACAAAAGTGTATCATGGTTCCTGCCACTGCACCCACTGCAGAATGGCTCCCTTAACCATCACCACATGTTGTGCAGTCTCACAGCAGAGGTGTCGTGTGTGTGTCTGCTGTTTCTGTTTCCACTTAGCGTCATTAGTTCAGCGCGATGTGTGTATAGGGTGTGGCGGGAGACATCTCCACTGTGACCCCGTTCCCTACAGTGTACCTCCTGCTCTGCACGGAGCCTGCTCAGCCCCCTCACGTCCCCTAACAGTGCCCACGGTGTCCTCTTGCAAGCCCTCTGGCTGCATGGAGACTGGCTTTAGGGAGCTCTGGGCCCTCATCTCTGTCATTGTTGCACGACTGTGTTAGAGGAAAGGCATCCCTCAACCGTGGGCTGTTTTCAGATTTCAGTGGGAAGGTTATGCGTCCTGCTGGAGATGGTACTCACCCAGCCAGTATCAGGCCTTTTCTCT
Organism: Canis lupus familiaris; assembly: GCF_011100685.1. Taxonomy (NCBI): domain Eukaryota; kingdom Metazoa; phylum Chordata; class Mammalia; order Carnivora; family Canidae; genus Canis; species Canis lupus. The sequence continues at coordinate 14,694,793 of NC_049227.1, read as the reverse complement.
GCCAGAGTCCGAACAAAATCCGGGCCCTGCAGTAAGCAGATGGAGAGATGAAGACACAGGCAGAGGGAACGGCCTCTCCCCCCAGCAGCCTGAGGAGTGGAGCCTGTGCCTTCCCAGCCCATGGCCGGGTGCCACCACTGCAGGACCACGACTTACTCGGGATGAATCCAAAAGCTGCTCTATCTGCCGGTCCTTCCTGCTATTTTCCTCTTCTAGGCGCCGAAGCTTTGTTCTCATGAGATCCATGTCACTTTTCTGCATGTGCAGGGACTGAAGGGAAACATAACCACACACACGCACACCCATGCACACATGTGCGCACACAAATGCCAGGGGAAATAGCAGCCGGAGCAGGTCTGGCAAAGTGGCCTGGTGCCCAGTCAGGGTACTGTGTGTGGCGCAAGGGGACGGAGAGCTGGATGTCACAGGAAGGAGTCCTGTGGGCACCCCCGGCACTTGGTGGACGGGGACTGGGGAGATGCCGTTAGGTGCAGGACCATCCCAAGCGACTAGGAGCCCCCTGCCCTAAAAGGCACACCCTCCGTCTCTGAGAAACACTGCCCTACACATCGACACCATCAACAGCACTTCTGGAAACTTCTACCATCACACTCCCTTCCACGCCCATCTGACAGCCCATGTATGTCACAGCAGGTGTCACTAAAACTTTTTTTTTTTTTAAATATTTATTTATGACAGATACAGAGAGAGAGAGAGAGGCAGAGACACAGGCAGAGGGAGAAGCAGGCTCCATGCACCAGGAGCCCGATGTGGGATTCGATCCCGGGTCTCCAGGATCACGCCCCGGGGCAAAGGCAGGCGCCAAACCGCTGCGCCACCCAGGGATCCCGGTGTCACTAAAACTTATCAAAGGCTAACTAATGTCCACTTAAAATCCTTGTCCTCAGCTAAGGCTCAGGGGGTCAAGAGCAATGGCTCCTAAGTTTTTACCAGTCTGTGGTGAACTGAGGAGAAAAGACCATGCTGTCAATTTTCCCCTAACCTAAGCTGGTTCAATCCCACAGCTGCCCTGTACTTAGAAATTTCTCCCTCCTTCTATTCTGGACTTCACCCTTTTATGAAACAGTGATGGCAAGGAATTTTTCATTTTTGTTTTCCATGTCCTCACTTGAAAAAGCTCTCTCCCAAGTGGTGAAACCCCACAGTACAGAGAGCATGAGGTTCCAACAGCAGTGATTAGCCGCTGCGGCCAGCGCCCATACGAGTAGCCAGTGTACATTTAATCAGCTTCCAGCATCAGCCTGCATGTCAACAAGCCAGTCATCCTGGAAACATCCTTCTCCTTTCTGGAGTCTTGTGGCGCGTAGCAGAGAGACAGCATCTGAACAAAACTACAACCGGCCAGCTGACTCGTAAAGTGCACCCACGTAGGGTGGCCTGGCAGGTCGGCCACATGCCCACCATTGGCCAGTATTGCTCTGGGGCATGAGAGTTCCTGGCACTCAGTGAGGGCTTAATGAATAAGTCAGTTCATGCACAGTCATTGGGAAGAAGAAATCGAATAGTGGGAATTCTGCTTTGGAAATGGGGATACACTCACTGTTCTCTTTCCTCCTGCTCTGTACAGTGAAAAACCTTGGACATAGTACGTAGCACAAACAAAAGGAGCATCAGAAGGGGGGGAGAGAAGAAGCAGACTAGCCTGGGGCTCAGGACCCAAGAGAGGACCACAGAATCCCCTCTTGTGCCTTACACACTCTCAGTGGAGTGCAGAGGATGCCAACAGCCTACACGAGTCCACAGACACAGACAGGAAAGCCTCTGCTCCCCAGCAGGAAAGGGGCAGCCTCCCTAGGCAGAAAACTCACAGACAACAAATGCTCCACCTCGGACAGACCCTGCAGAACAGAGCGTAGCCCCACCCCTGTCAGCAAGGGCTGAGTGCAGAGCCCAGCCCCCACCCCTTACCCCCACCCTCTGGGTTGTAGCAAGGCTCCCAGCCCCTTTCTTGCTGAGGGAGAATGGTGGTCAGAGGAGGCCCGTGGGAGGGTCAGGACTTTACTGTCCAGGGTAATGAGGCCACACGCACAAAATAAAATGGAAGAATTATATCACGGAATACCAAAAATTGTATTAAATATAAATGATCTAAACAAACCACCTGGAAGACAGAAACTGGCAAAGTAGATTAAAGAACATGACCAAGCATATGCTGTCTACAAGAAACTGACTTTAGCGTAACGAGACAGAAGGTGGCAGTAATAGGATGGAAAGAGTGGGTACATTATCATCAGGCAAAGCTGATGATACGTCACATAGTGACTTTAAGGGTCAGTCCACTGAAGAGACAGGGACCCTAAATGCATACACACCCAGCAAGAGAGTGTGAAGACACGTGACAAAACTGGAGGGGAAATGAAACCTATGAGCACAGTGGGGCCTTCAACACTCTTCTCTCAGTGATGAGCAAGCAGCTGGACAGAAACCCGGCAGGGGTGCAGGGGAGCTCACCCTGACACCCCAAAGGGTTTGACTGCCTGCACACGACACCCTGCCTGGCAGCAATGTACATGCTCTCTACTCTGGCCCGTGGCAAAGCTGCAAAGGGGCACTCCCTGAGCCACACAAAAGAAATGAAACTACACGGGATGTGTTCTGTGGCCATAATGAGTCAAACTCAATTCAGCAACAAAAATAACGTGAAAATCTTTAAATTCTCAGAAATTTAACAACACAATTCCAAATAATCCACAGGCCAAAGGGTCTTCGGGGAATTAACACATCAAAAAAATACAACAGGGACCCTAAATGCATACACACACAGCAAGAGAGTGTGAAGACAAGACACTCAGACAAAGACACAGCTGGACCAGGGCCGAGTGGAAGGAGTCACTTGTATGGGCTGCTGTGGAAGGCTCTCAGGGCAAGACACTGATAGAAAATACCAATCTTAAGAGGTCATATGCTCTTTAATTCCATGTATAGGACATTATCAGGATGCAAAAATTATAGAGATGGGGAGAAAAGTCAGTGGTCACCAGGAGTGAGGAGTGATGAGTGGGGAGGGGAGGTGGGTGTGACCACAAAGGGACAGTTTAAGGGACAGTCTGGAGCAGCATGTGTGTTGACTGTGGTGGCGGGTATGTGAATATACACACGTGGCAACATGGCATGGAATCCAACACTCACACTGTGCCCGTGTCTGTGTCCTGGTTTCGATACTAAGCTGGCGGGTAGGGGAGACTGGTGCTGGGTGCAAAGGACTCTCCATGACATCTCTGCCACTGCCTGGGCGGTCTACATTCCTGGCCTCCAGCTGAGTACCAGGCGTGGAGTGGTGGCACGCGCATGGGTACCTTGCTAAACTCTCACAGTGACCCTGTGAGACTGCCCCTTTATGATTGCCATTTTTCAACAGGAATCGGGAGGCATCACTTGCCACAGAAAACTGATCCCAGAGCAACAGAGTCATGGAAGTGACGTTCTCTTCTCTCTGCATTTAGGAGCTTAGGCTGATTTTTTTTCCAGAAGCCCATAATGTTAAGTTTGAATAAAGTCAGTATAATTTTACCCAGGGACCCAATTCTAGCCAAAAGGAGATTCACGAGTGTTGCTGCAGTGATTATTCAGAGTTCAAAATGAGGGTTCTCCCCACGGTATGCCTGAGAAGCAGTTGTCCAACATGTGCTTACAGTTTCGAAGGACAAGGGAGTTCGGGTGCATGGAATAGCACTTTAACCGCCAGGCGGCTCCCATGGGTGAGGAGTATCTTGGTTCTATCTGAGATCTGAGCATCTTGTTTGGACCGAGACAGAAGGGCTGCATCTTGTCCACAGCGGCCTAGACCACATGCTTCTCAGGTAGGATGGCTCACAGACTCCTCTCCACAGCTGTGCCCTGGGCGTGCTAGCTGCCCACACCCCGCTTAACCTCGGGTGCCCAGAGGATCCTGCCCCTGGATGAAGCTCAGCTGGCGGAGATGGTAGGGCTTGAAAGAGATTAATGCTATGTAAGGGAGTGAACCCTGGCCTCTTCTCCAGGGGCACAGGAATGCAGATGAGCACTAAAGAACAGTGTGGCATTCGTGGTTATGGTGATGGTGACGAGGATGGTGGTCATTTATCAGTGCAATTCATACTTTAAGGATGGGAGATAGCATGGGAAAGTAAAAGCAGCCCTGGCCCTGGGAGGCAGATGGCCTTGGTAGAAGTCTTCATTCTGCTACTGGTCAACCTTGGACAGACTACCTTGTCTGAGTCTCAAGGTCAGCACTGGCTAAGAGCCATGCACTCCCTCCCAGACTCCTGTAGAGACACACTGAGTGAGGGCATGTGGAACATCCGGTAAATGTGAAACAGTCACACACATGGGGGGCTACTGATAATAATGACACCAGTGACCTTACCCGATGCCAAATCTCTGTGCAGAGGGACTGTGAGGTCAAGTCTGTGTTTCCCCTGCCTCCCTGCCAGGCTGCGAGAGCAGAGCACAGATGGAATCTACATACTTGGGGAGGCCTCTTCTACAGTGGTGCTAGGTGGGACACCCAGCTTCCATGACACGGGGCCGGGGTTTGAACTCGGGTGTCCCTTCAAAGCTCATGTTCTTCCCGGGCAGACATGTCAGCACTGACCCCGACCTTCCCCGCTGTCCTTGCAGAAGGCTCTTGCTGTCGAAAACCAGCAAGGGATAGACAGAAACACTACCTTCTTCAGTTCAATGATCTCGTCATACATGTCTTCCTTCTCTCTGTAGATGAGGGTTCCAGGAACGTGACCTGGAGGGGGACAAGCAAATGTTGGATAAGATCATCTGAACAGTAGATAGAATTCTTGGCTGTACCTGAAGGAAAACCTGGAAGTTGACAAAATTACCTTTTTTAAAAAAGGAGGCTTAAAAAAAAAAAAAGAGTAAAAATACTTCAACACTTTTAGCCTGACCGCCATACTCCCCGCAAAAGTAAGGAGACTAAAACTGAGAGTGATCCAGAAAGATAAAGCAGGAGGAAATGGAAAGGTGTGAACACAGGGCTCACATGCAGGAAAAGGAAAGAAGGGGTCAAAAGAAGTGGTAAGTTCAAGTTTTTAAATAGCAAACCAAGTAAAAAGGCAATGAACAACACCCCTTCCAATGTCCAGTGAATGAAGTGTAGTGAATGAAGCATACTCTGGTTTCAGGAGGATACTTAATATATTAAGACTCTAGAACATTCAAGCCTAAAGTAGAACACAGAGCCAGCAAACACAGGGAGGGGGTCAGCTCAGGGGGCAAGGTGACATGGGCTCACCACGCTCCCTGCACAAGTCTCCAAGGAGAGCAGTGAGAGCCAGGTAGGAAACGTGGATAAAGGCGAGACAGAAAGGCAGAGACAGGACAACAGACCCAGCCTTTCTGGTGAGATTTGGGCTTTTTATTGTTTGCAATTGTTATTTCTAATATTGTTTATCCAATAGATTTCTTTTTTTTTTAAATGTATTTATTTATTCATGAGAGAGAGAGAGAGAGAGAGACAGACAGACAGACATAGGCAGAGGAAGAAGCAGGCTCTTAGCAGGAGCCCAATGCAGGACTCAATCCCGGATCTCAGGATCATGATCTGAGCCAAAGGTAGCTGCCCAACTGCTGAGCCACCCAGGCATCCCTATCCAATAGATTTCTTTAAGATTTTATTTATTTATTCATGAGAGACACACACAGAGAGAGGCAGAGACACAGGCAGAAGGAGAAGCAGGCTCCACGCAGGGAACCTGATGTGGGACTCGATCCCAGGTCTCCAGGATCAGGCCCTGGGCTGAAGGTGACACTAAACCGCTGAGCCACCTGGGCTGCCCCCAACAGATTTTTTTTTTAAGATTTTATTTATTTATTCATGAGAATACACAGAGAGGAGAGAGAGAAGCAGAGACACAGGCAGAGGGAGAAGCAGGCTCCATGCAGGGAGCCTGATGGGACTCGATCTCGGGTCTCCAGGATCACGCCCTGGGCTGCAGGCAGCACCAAACCGCTGAGCCACCGGGGCTGCCCCCCACAATAGATTTCAATAAGACTCTAAGCTTAGGGAGGCAGGCCCAATTGGAGCCCAGGAAGATACCACTGTCCACATTAGGGAAACTGCTTTCTAGGAGGCAGAGTGGACTTGTAGGGTCCCTGTCCTCTCTCCATGATCTCATAGGGATGGAGCCAGTACAGGAAGCCCCAAATCTCATTATGTCAAAGCACAAATCTCGGGCTTTCCCTCCTTGTGGCCTCGTCACCATTAGCGTGCTCACCGTTGCTGGCGGAACGCCTGAGATTTGACCTCTTCATTCTTAAAGCTTCTGTCAGATAGTCGGGAGTGCTGCTCGGGGGGTTGGTCCATGCATGCTCCAAGGTCAGGTCTGACTTCAGGGGTTGGGTCAGACTTCCTGGTTTGAATGTGCACGGATTTAATAGGACAGGACAGATAAATGAAACAGGAGGTTTTGCCCCTAATAATCAATCTTCGTGGATTGAGGAAAGTTTAAGTCAACCAGCAGATACTGACAATCTTGGTAGGCTGATAGATGTTTAATCAGCAGCTCTCAAAAAACAAAGCCCAGTTTTGTAGCATCTACCTATTTCCATGGTATAAATATTCCCACCACATCCAATTTCAAGCTGGCAGTGTGACATCGACCAGCTCACAAAATTCCTAGAAACTGAACAATTGGCTCCTGCAAGCCAGTAGGAGCTGGCCACGGCCAGCACCGCTGAGACATCCTAAGACTCAAAGGGATACAGTGTCACACACGCAAACCATCAGAAAGCACACTTAATGCAACGTCTTTGAGAGGATTAAAAACAATGTCATTCAAATAAGTCATATCAGAAACTCTATCCTAAATTACCACCTGCAAGTCCTAAAACTCTCCTCTGGAGCAGGAAAAGTTTCTGTCGGAGCAACCACATACCTTGCTTTGTGCTTCCCAGCCACAGCTTCTGTGGGGTTAAGGACATTCTGTTACCAAGAGGCATGCTTGCTGCTGTCCTCAGAGATCTCCAGGATGCCACTTTTCGCGGTTTAGAGTGATAAGGTGACTCTGGAAAGCCAATATATGGTTTCAGAAGTGCAAGATATCAATGCCCCCTCAACATATGTGCTTCAGAGAGGCAAAACAGCATACTCACCAGAACATTCTGACAAAAGTCAAAAACACAGCTATGATATATGTACATATACTTATATTTCTTTTTAAATTCCATTATAAAGACAACATAATGGGAAATTTGTCTAAAAACACAAATCCTTAATTCTACCAATATTTGACGTTTTCAGATGCATGTGTAGTTTTACATAGTTGTGATATAATGAACATACAATTTTGTGTCTATTGTACTTAACGTTGTAAAAAATGGTCCATTTTGTGACATAAGCAATAATATCAAGAACTTAATATATTAAAAAATCTAGAAGAGGGGTGCCTGGGTGGCTCAGTGATAGAGTGTCTGCCTTTGGTCCAGGTCATGATCCCAAGGTCCTGGGATTGAGTCCCACATCAGATTCCTTGCAGGGAGCCTACTTCCCCCTCTGCCTATGTCTCTGCCTCTCTCTGTGTGTCTCATGAATAAATAAAATAAAATCTTAAAAAAATAAAAATAAAAAATCTAGAAGAAATGAGAAAAAATGACCTTTCTATGGCATTTTTAGTTTTATCAAAACAAGGGAAATGTTTTAAAATTCTTTTTTTAATCTGGGATTTCATCTCTTTAATTCTGGAAGATATGACAAATTTATGGAAAAACTTAGTTCGTCATAAAACATGTTTATAATTAGCAAAGAAATGTCTGTCTATAGCAGGTCCCAAAAAGCTAACATTTTTTAAATTTTTAAAAAACTTCTATGTTTTTTTCATGGCTTCAAAATTTATGAGAAATTTCCCATTATGATTTAGAACAGGAGAATAAAGATACATTAGACCTGGATGCATTTTCCCTCACCGGAAGATGAAAGCCTTCCAAATTTTGTTCATTTAAGTGCTCATTTATAAAGTAAATTAGTGGTTAGTAAAACAGCTCCCCAAGTAACATTTCCCTCCTAAATGTATGCGATTCATCAACAAATAGTAAGAATTCCTCAGGAACATGTATACGCGTAGACCAAAGCGGGAAGTACGCTGGCGAGAAGGGCTGCAAGCACCAAACCCCCACACCTTGGAAGCTACAAACATGCGAAACTGGCTTAGGCATTACAGAGAAGTAACAAGCTAAGGGAACAGGAAACGCAATTGCTGCTGTCGTAGCCCGGGGAATCCAGACAGAAGTGCACCTGCTGAAGGGGCGTTCCGAAGGCCGTGAAGGGAGATCAGGCCAACCAGTGTGAGGCCACGCCAGCCCAGGGAAAGAGGCGTCAGAGCAGGGGGACAGGACACTGATAATCGGCACTGGTGCTGGACGAGAGGCCCTGCTAGGCCGCCAGGAGAAAGCACGAGAAGAAGTGGGGCCGCTGAGGTTCAGCAACCCTCTCGAGTTGTGATTTGGGGGTTCTCACCATTGTATATTACATGAAATGCAATTCTGACATTTGCAGAAATCAAGTTAAAAACAATTTGATTTTTATGATTTTAAACACTCGAAACACTGACTTTCAGTAAGAATCATGAAAGATGCTGTGACATTTACCTTAGGTACCTTGTAGCCAAAAAGGACTTCAAACAAAATGGTTCTAAAACAAGAAGGGGGCAGCCTGGGTGGCTCAGCAGTTTAGCACTGCCTTCAGCCCAGGGTGTAATCCTGGAGTCCCAGGATCAAGTCTTACATCAGGCTCCCTGCATGGAGCCTGCTTCTCCCTCTGCCTGTATCTCTGTCTCTCTCTGTCTCTGTCTCTGTCTCTTTCTCTCTCTCTGTCTCTCATGAATAAATTAAAAAAAAATCTTAAAAAAAAAAGTAAAATAAAACAAGAAGGATTAAAACACAAATACCACATTTCTACTTCATATGGACTGTCAATTTCCTCCATGGAAGGAGAGGAGACATCAAAAATTCAAGCTGATAGTTTCTTTCTAATGCTTATATTACTTTGTAACATAAAACATGCTTCTCTCCTTTGCTGGAATTTATCGTTCCAATTATGTTTTTCTTGGGCTAATAGAAAAGTCCATTAGTATTCTCTGAGTGTGTCACATACATGACACAGTCTGTTTGAAATGTACATGTAAAAAAAAAAGAAATGTACGTGTATGTAAAAAACATATATATAAAATAAAGTCAGGGACAGCCTCAGGTTTTTGAGTCGCAAAAGGAAGCCAATCCAGGATTCAAACTTTGTCATAAAAACATTCCTAAGCATAAGATTCACATGTGATTGGTTCACTGTGCTCTAGAGCAATGTCAGACAGTTGAAAATGAGAGAGGCCGGGCTGGCCATCTGGACTAACTCCATGCACCACGGACTAAATGCCTGTGCCTCCCATAAGCCTTACTATGAAACCTAAAGCCCTAATGTGATCACATTAGGGGGTGAGGCCTCCAGGAGATGGTTGGGTCATGAGATGAGACCCTTGTGATGGGATTGGTGCCCCTATAGAAGGGACCCCACAGAGCTCCCTCACCCCTTCCTCTGTGTGAGATACAATGGTAGTGGCTGTCTACAGCCCAAAAGAGGCCTCACCAGAACTCAACCATGCTGGGATCCTAGTCTTGGGCCTCTGGCCTCCAGGACCATAAGAAGTAAATGCCTGTTATTCAGAAGGCACTCAGCCGCCTGGGTGGAGGACCCATCCCCACAACCTGGTTCCCCGACAGGCAGCCACATGCTTGCCCACGGCCAAGGACAGTGTCTCCCGGACAGATCTGCCACCCCTGCTGAGGATGGGGAACAGAACCTGCCAGCAAATGCAGCCAGGGAGAGCCCACAAGAAAGCCACTACATCTGCTCAACACAGTGTGCTGACAACAGCTCTGACTCTAGAGCCAAACCCCTCTGACTCTAGAGCACAAGGCCCTCTGGCCACAGCAGAGCACAAGAGAAAGGAAAGAGCACAAGAGGCCAGAAGCACTGCGTCTACCAGAGGCCCCAGGGACAGCAACCACTCAGGAGCCTCAGCCCCTCATCAGGCCTCCTCCCATGGGGACCACTGGGGCCACGGGGGAAGGCAGGGACCCCAAGAGCGCCAGCTCCAAACACCCTAACACAAAACAGAGCCAAGCAGTGGAGTGTCCTAGCTCAATGACCCTAAGTGTTTGAAGAAGATATTCGTGATCTTTCTCCCAAGATGCCAGGGAAGGACAGTTTCTGAAAATCATTTTCTGGGTTAAACTAAAGAAATTTGAGGGATGAGGGGCCTGGTCATACTTACTTGGTGATGTGGGTGGAGGTTTGTGGAAACTTTTCCTTTTTGCTTTCTGAAAGAAAGAAAAAATGAGGTAAAGCATGCCCAGCCTTCTGGAGCAGCCCAGCAGCCTCAGGTGTGAAGCACAGGTGTGATCAGGATGGGTCAGGGCAGGTGCAAGGGCAGCGAGATTCACCCAGCAGAGATGTTAGCATAGTCTGGGCCAAGAAAGAAACCCATTGCAAAGCAGGGCGACCCCAGGAAACGTAATGAGTACAGCACTCTAGCTGGGCCAGGTCCCTGGGAGCTCTGGTGACACCACCTAAGTGCAGACAGGAGATACCACACAAATGGTGTATCTGTGACCACGCCACTGTCCTCATGTCAGCGCCTGGAGCACCAGGGTGTGACTGTCCATGAGGGCAGATTCAACAAGAAGAAAGCCTTATGAATAAGGCACCTGCGAATCCTCCTGGGGAGGGAAGGTCCAGCAGAGGACAGATGTGTTGGTTCACCATCTCCCGGGCCAACCCTGATGCCAAGTGCAGAACTGGGCACCAACTTGGTTCTCCTACCCACTACTTGCAGGCTTGGGAAATGACACACCTTTGGCGCCTTGTTTTCCTCAACTGCTTCCCACTAGACAGAGGATCCCCTTTGCTTCCCTTCTGGTAGAAACAATGAACTCTACATTCTGAATTTTACCCAGTGGACGGGCTGGATCCCTACTTCTCCAGGGGACATGTTGGGCTCCTGTTCTCAGTGGTGTGGAGGGAACATCCCTAACTCTGCAGAGGTTCCTCACGACAGACAAGGAACCTATGAGGCTCTTGTGGAATGGGGATCTGCTGGGGCCACATGCCCTCAGAACTCTGTGCAGACGTTTGTCTGTGACCCTGCCTTTTAGACACACGCTCCTTGTGCTCTTCTTTCCCAACTGCGTGGCTGGTGGGCTTTTCTATCCAGCACAGCTTCCCAGATGAACCCAGAGAGACCAGGATGGGGGCTAGTTTGCCTGGAGATGCTTCAGCCTAGCTCCCTGCACCCTGGGGACTCCAGGGGCCATCTGGCCAGGACATCATGCAGTGCCAGGGCTGTGGCTGCCAAAGGGTCTCTTTCTCACCCGGAGCCCTCTCCTGACTGGGGATCCGGAGGGGGGTGGTGCAGGTTGTAGGCCAAAACTAGATGCAGAATAGGAGTTTACAATCTGCCTCAAATATACTCTGCTCAGGACTAACATCTGGATACAAGTTTTAAAATGATAACCACAGTTGTTTACATCCAACTAAGGGCTGAGTAGCATTTGGAGTTTGTATTCCAGCTCCAAACACAACATTTGTGGGGTTTGACCTGGTGCACATGTTTGAGTTACAAGAAAAGGGGCAAAATAGCCTAGCTGGTGCTAGGATATGTGGCTGCCCCTCAATCACACTCACCGTCTCAAAGTCAGAGTCAAAGGTAATTGCAGATAGACTGTCATCTCCCTAGAAGAAGAGATGCAAACATTGAAATTTTAGGGCACCTGCTTGGCTCCCTACAGTCATATACACAAGGTAGAAAGAGCTCATCCACAGCTATGGAGGCAGAGACTCAAGAAATTCAGGACACACGAAACAGGTGGTGGCCAGATGGCTCCATCCAGCAGAAGGAATGGGTGGGGGACACAGCACAGAAACCCTGCCTGAGGGGCTGCTCTGTGTCTGTTGGTCCAGAGACACCATTTTCAGGGAACTGCTGGGTACTGTTGATAAAGAAACAGTTCAGGATAAAAGGATTTCGTTTTCTGCACTGTTTAAATGTGCTCGCATCACCTTCACATCAAAACATGAGGAATCTGTAACTGGATCCTATAAGAGCAAATCAAAGTCATTTTAAAAAACACATTCATTCATTAATACATGCATTATTATTTGGACTAATAAAGCTTCCTGCCCTGGACTGGGGGTTGGGGGTATATTTCTGTACCACCTAATTTCAGTAAGTTAGGAAATAAAATCTGTACCACCTAATTTCAGTACTAGGATGTCATTTCCCAAAAGAAGAGTGTTTCCATGTTAACTCACCCAAGTTTAAATCCTAAAGAGAGAGAGAGAGAGAGAGAAAGGAGGAACAAAATTTAAATCCTTCAGACTGTTGTGTTGCTGATTGAAGTTGCTGCTGAGAGGACTGCACGCCCCTCTTGTGAACCAATGACACTGCGTCTGGCTGCTGGGGTGAGTACGTCTCAGCGAGCCATCCATCCATCTGTGGTGGAACCCACTTACTATCCTAGGGGGGGCTCTGATGCCTTCTGAAAAGCACAGAGATGATCCAAGGCTGAGCATCAGCACTTTGAGCAATAATTCTGCTAGCAGATTGAAGGTCCCCTGGAAACAGGACCGCGGCGGAACATGGATCAGGTGTTGCTATACAGCCTCTCTGAGACACAGTCTGGACTAATGGTGCAGCGGGACTTGACGTGGGACCAGGGGGAAGGTAGTGTGCTCAAATAAACAGAACCTTTTATCAGCCACTTAGATTTTCGATGTCACTAAACGGGTGACGTTTTCAGGCGTAAAGAGCACATGCCCATTATAGAGAGGAGTTTTCTTTGAGCAAAGTGGATTAATATGATGTGCGGCATTAAGGAAGGGAAGGCAGAGGATTTGATGTGCAGATCCTGTTCAAGACCAGAGGAGCCACAGCAGCAACCATGTCCTGGTGCCCTGGCATCACAAAGGACACACCTGCCAACCGCACGTGTGAACCCCCAGGAAAACTACATACAGAAGCCAAAAAAAGTTTCTCTTGTGGAGACTCATCATTATGACTTGTTCTGAATAAAACCTTGAAAACTGTGTAATAACCTGAAGGCTCAACGAGGGATTGAGGTTATGTGTGTTACCTTTCTCTGCAACAGGTCTGTTCACCCACCATGCCTTCTCCCCAGCCTGTCCCCCACCACGGGTCACCACCTGTGCCCCACCAGTCAGATCTGGAACCACAGAGCCTCCTCAGACCCGCCCCTTCAGTCCCCAGGAGAGAGACCACACACAGTGTTAAAAACAACCAAAGCATTAATGGTTGATTCCCTGAGCATGATCCACGCTGCTGCAGGCTGGCGAACTAGACAGCACCCATTCATGGCCCGTCAGGAACACAGGGGCCTCTGGGCACTGGGCAGGCAGGCAGGGGGGTCCTGCAAGACCGGGAGTAGCAGCAGGCCTCTGGGCCAGCTGTGATGTTGGCCACGCCACCAACCCTCCGCAGCTCAGCTGCCTTGACAACGGAGGACATGTTCCTCTACCAGATGTTTAAAAGCACTGGAAGTATACATACACTAGTAATTCAACCCTGGAGCAGAAGATATGGCATGTCCAGGAGATGCAGGGGCCTCTAGGGACTCAGTACATGACAGAGAGGAAGACGTCTTCCAGAATGGTGAGGTGAGGAGCTTGGGTGATTGTCTCAACAAACAAGAAAGTTATAAAACAAACAATTGGTTGAGGTTTCTGGAAATTGACCTAAAGGCATACAGCAATAGAGAAAGATTCATTCAAGAAAATTTACTAAATCTGAGGAAGAATCTGAGTGAGAGTCTGGGGCACTCCTCGCCTCCCAAGCTCCATCCCATAGAAACTCTCTACTTCAGAGAGACCTGCTCTAGGTGGGTGCAGGCAGGATGGTGGGGAATGGTGGGGGAGTGTTCCAGAAGTAGAGTGTAAGCTCTGCCCCAGGTGTGGCAGGCTAGGGATTCTGGGTCCCCAAAACCCCTAAGCCAGTTTGCTTGTAGGGCAGAGGTTCCACACAGGGAAGGTCAGGCCCAGAAGGACAGCACCCCTCCTGGAGCAGAGGTGTCACTCCAGGAGAAGCATGTGGCCATCCCCACTGCCAGTTCTGTGCAGTAGCACAAAGGTCCTTTCCCGGGGGAGAGGCAGGTCAACACTTGTGCCCAAGGGGACTGGCTTTATTTGTGGCAGGTAGTGGAGCATCTTCATGCTTCCCTGATTCCACTGCCAAGTCGAAGACCACAGTGACACAATGGAGAGCAATTGCAAAGCCCCCTCACGGTGCAATCATACCAACAGAAAACTAACCAGCAGAGCAAGCAGAACTACAACAGGCCCAGGAGAGCCTTCCCAGGGTCATGGTCAACCCTGAGGCTCAGGGAGGCTGCCTACAAGCACTAGACTGCACGCATCAGCAGCAGGCTCAAGGTGGACATGGAAACACCCCCCACACGCACCTAGATCAACCAAGGGGCACAAGCCCACCAGCACTTGGGGCCTCAGCATGACTCTAAACTAAACACTAGTTGAATAAGAAGCTCTGACCCAAGAGCAGCTCCCAGGAAGCCAGGCTTAGAGGTAAAATCACACATCCTTGGAAGTCTGGGGGGCCACGTGCTCATCTAAGGCTGCCCTCTTAGGCGACATGGGAGGGGAGCAGTCCAAGCTGCTAGGCCCTGGTTGCAGGGGCAAAACCGTAAATCCCCATCCTGTGGCAGCAGCCCCCAGGCCACATACCTCAGATGCACACACGCACATACACATGCTCCAGATGCACATGTGCACAAACACACATGCACACGCACACACCATACATGCACATGCATGTAACACAGCACAGGTACACATGTGCACACATGCATGCATACACATGCAAATGCATGCACACATGTACACACAGTGATAAAGAGCAAAGTTTTGACTGGCCAAGGAGCTTACCCATAACCTTTGACCAGAAAGTGGCTTCTGCTGACCCAGGGGTGACCCCTAGGTAGTTAGGCTAAAAGATGCAAACAAGAAAGAATGTGAGCAGGGAATCAGAGGCCGCACAGGTGTGGGAAGACCAACTGCAGAGTGAGTCCAGCCAAATCGCTCAGCAAACAGACGAACCACCAAGCAAACCCCATCGCTCCCATGGGGAGGAGGGATCAATACCAAGTTGCTATAACATTCTATCTAAATGTCTAGCTTTCGATGAGAAACTATGATACACAGAAGCAGGAAAGCATGAGTGGAATAAGGGAGAAAAGCAGAAATAGAGTCTTTTGAAGAGGCTCAGGTAATAGACTAGCAGCCATAATAAATATGTTCAAGCCCTTTTACCAGCACTGGCTCTTACATCACAGGTGGTCCCACTCAGGCTCCATGTCACCCCTGTGGCTCTGTACCGTGGTCAGCGGGGCTGCTTACAGCCCGCACAGTGAGCCCCTGGCACACAGCACATGCTCTGTGAACTTCACCGGCCAGCCTGGAGGCAGCTCCATTCCACTTAGGGAACGGACAGACAGAGCAGTTCCTGCTCTCAAGAGGTTTTTGTCTAATCTCAGACTGATCCGAGATCAGCAGAAAGCCACAGGTCAGCCTGGACCGAGGGCTGAGAGTCTCCTAAGCGCCAAGAGACCTTTGTGCCAGTTCCTCCACGACTGGACTCCTTGAGACTAAGGCACCAGAGCATAACTGGTTTTGTGCCTCGGACTCCCATGTATAGGGGGCTTAACAAATGCTTGTGCGTGTAAGAATGTGTATAGTCACATAAAAGTGAAAACAAGAGAGGGAAAGCTGGGGAACAGGTAAAGTAGGAGTAGCCACAGGTTAGACTTTAAATCACGCTCTTGAAAACACGTGGCTGTGGGAAAACGTCAACAAATTAAATGGTAAAGGTCACAACACAATTTATTTTATTTTTTTTAAAGAATCTTTTTTTTATTAATTTTTTTTTATTCTTATGATAGTCACAGAGAGAGAGAGAGAGAGAGAGAGGCAGAGACATAGGCAGAGGGAGAAGCAAGCTCCATGCACCGGGAGCCCGACGTGGGATTCGATCCCGGGTCTCCAGGATCGCGCCCTGGGCCAAAGGCAGGCGCTAAACCGCTGCGCCACCCAGGGATCCCACAACACAATTTAAACGTGTTTAAACACAATGATCTCGATTTTTAGAAAATCTACGTGGGAAGAGATGCACTGAGGAAAGACTGGGAGGAAGTCCACCCGATATTGAGGTGGTCTGGCGCAGGTGGTTAGATCATGGGTAAGCTGTCTACGTTTTCTCTAGCAGCCATGGCTTTCGTAATCACGACCTGGGAAGTCACTTTCTAAAGATGAAGGAGCAAGGAGTGCGCCCAGGTAGGTGAGCTGGAGATGGGCCAGGCCTTGGTGCCTTGAGGGATGCTCCGGTACTGGGTAAGCTCTGTGCAGCCCTGCGGGGCTCGGCCCTCTGAGAAGGAAGCAACGTGGCCAAAATGTCCCTGTCTGGAGCCCTCCAGAGGCTTCTCACGGTGCCCACAATAAGGTGCAAACTCCCTGCATGGCCTGCGAGGCTCCCTGTGGTCAGGCCCTGCTCTCCTTCTGGAGGGGCAGGGGGCAGCAAGCTCTCTCAGGCCCTGGAACAGTCCCCACCGTCCCACCTCCCACGCTCTCAGGTCTCCTTGCGCAGGGGCATCCAGGGAGTCCTGGGCACCTGCTCCAGCACCCGGCCTGAAGCAGCCCTCTGCAACCCACCGCGGCCCCAGGGGCCTGTTCCCTGTTCTGCTCGGGCCACCTGAGTGCGGTTGCAGGCCTCGTTCTCCCCGCACCTGCACCGCAGTGCCACTCATTCACCCATCGTGACACCTCCAGCGGGGGGCAGGCGCCCCCAAACACTTGGCAAAGGCGCGAGCTGTCAGCACGCCTGCCCTCACCCTAGGGGGGAACTTGGGGGCACCTTCTCGGGGAAGCCTCCTCTCGGCGCTGGGCCGGACGCAGGTCCGGGGGGGGGGGGCGGCGCGGGGCTTCCTTCCCCCCACCTCCACGCCTCGCACATCTGGAGGGCTCGGGCTGGGCACCCGGCCGCTGCGCCCCCCACCCCGCCGCCCCGAGGCACGGGGAGGGGCGGGCACTTACGCAGTGAGCTCCGTAGCCCCGCGGGCCGCGGTCGCAGGCTCGGCACAGGCCGGGGCCTCGCAGGCGCCGAGCGGCGAGGACGCGGCGTCCGGGAGGGCTTCCTGGAAGCGGCGGCCTGTGCAAGGGCGGGCGGGGTCGAGGGGCGGCTGGAGGCTGGGTGCGGGGCGGGACGCCCGGCCGGCCGCCCGCGGGCGGGGACCCGAGGGCCGCTCTTGTGCGGTAACAATAAGGGCGGCTGTGAGCCGGCGGCCGCCAGCCGTGCGCCCCTTCCTCCGGCCCGCGCCCGGCCCCGCGAGCCCGGGAGCCGGAGGGAACGGGGAGGCCCGCCCGCGCTTACCGTCTCTGAGGCCGGCTCCGCGGTGCCCTGCGACATGGCGGCGGCGCTGCCCGGCCGGCCCGGGGCGCTGCGGGCGCGGCTGTCCCGCTGCGCGGCTCCGCGGGCCCCCCGGCCGCCCGCAGCCTCCGGGCCTGCCAGCCCGCGCGCCGGCCGCGCCCCCGCTGCCATGGTAACCGCGCCGCCGGCGGGGCCCCGGATGTGGCCGGCGCCGGCGAGCCCGGCCGACCGTGCGCGTGCGCAGAGAAAGCCGCGGGCCGACGCGCCGCGCGCGGGGAGGTGCGGGGCGGCGAGCGCAGCGGTGCCGGAGCCGGGGGTGGAGCGCAACGGTTCCCAGAGGGCGCCCCCCGCCTTCTCTCGCGGAGGCTCTGCGGCACGCCTGCGCGGCAGTCACCCCAACGGGATGCAAGTGCGTGCTCGGTTGACGCTGAGAGGCATAAGGGGCGTGTGCAGGGTCCCAGGCTGCTCGCTCCCGGCACCTGGCATTCCGAGAGCTCTCCTCCTCTTCTATCCCAGGCGCTGGGGTTCTGATGCAGCCCCAGGGCAATAAAAAGTGACGAGTTTGCACGCACTCGGTGTGCATCATGAAGATCGTTAGGAGCATCGGGCTGCAGAGTTTGTTTAAATCATGAATAGCAAATATGATTTGCCCTTGCACCTTGGCACAGGTGTGCAAGGGCACTTGCTCTGTCCCCTCACCCTGCTTTCTTTTTCCAGCCACTGACATTATCTGCTAACGCGTTGCGTGTCTGGAATGCAAGCTCTTAGGGGCAGGGGCTTTGTTTAATTCACAGCCGTCCCCTCATCCCTGGGAACGGGGTCTGGCCCAGGCAGGTGCTCCACTAATATATATTTGGAGTCCGGGGAGTCATGCGACTTCCCTGTGGCGCTGTTTCCTCAAATATCTAGTGGGGGAAAGTGTTGCCGTGAGGATCAAGTGAGGCAATAGCTGTAAGGTGCTTAGTACAGTTGGTGGTCCGCCCCAGAATGAGTGTGATGCGACACGTGTCCTTTGATGGGGTGGATGACTGACTCCTCACACCGCTGCAGTGCGGCGCAGCAGAAATGCCTGGCGGGTTATTACTGCCCTAGTTCTGGCACACAGGCTGTCTCCCCACCGGTAGGAGAAACTGAGCTGCTTATTTTAACAACTGCCATTTATTTCCTGGGGATACTGCCCACGAGGTGGACAAGAGCTTGTACCACCTAAACGACCTATGCCCGTGTGCCTTTTGCTCCTGCAGTCCCCTTGCTCTTCTGCTTGTGTTGTTTCTCTTACTTTCGCTCATTTAGTTGTCAGGACAGTCCAGGGCCATTTTTTTTTTTTTTTTAGATTTAAAAAAAATTATTATTGAGAGAGCAAGCACAAGCAGGGCAGGGGCAGAGGGAGAGGGAAAGCAGACTCCCCACTGAGCAGGGAGCTGAGATGTGGGGCTCCATCACAACCCAGAGATCACAACATGAAGGCAGACGCTTCACTGTCTGAGCCACCCAGGCACTCCGTGTCCACAACTTTTTCCTCTGCTGTTCTTTTTTTTTTTTTTAATGACTTTTTCTTCCTTTTTTTTTTTTTTTAGATTTTATTTATTCACTCATGAGAGACACACACAGAGAGAGAGAGAGGCAGAGACAGAAGCAGGCTCCATGCAGGGAACCTGACGTGGGACTCGATCCCAGGACTCCAAGATCATGCCCTGGGCCAAAGGCAGGCGCCAAACCGCTGAGCCACCCAGGAATCCCCTCTGCTGTTCTGAATTCTAAAAACATCTAAAAGCCTTTCAAAACGTATTGGCAAAAGCTGTCCTGACCTCATTTGCCAACAGAAGTCTGAGCTGAAGCTATTTACAGCGTCCACACGTTCTGCTTGTATATTAATGTGTTTCACCACAGAACTTTTAATGCATTTGATTATGGTGTGCCCATCACAGCCTGGCAGGAATGTAACCTCACATTACAGTGTATGTGTACCAGGTAACCGCTCACATGTTCCTGAACCACGTGTCCTCAAAAGTTTCAGGTGAGGAACGCCTGGATGGCTCAGAGGTTGAGCGTCTGCCTTTGGCTCAGCCTGTGATCCCAGGATCTGGGATGGAGTCCCGCGTCGGGCTCCTTGCAGGGAGCCTGCTCCTCCCTCTGCCTGTGTCTCTGCATCTCTCTGTGTCTCTAATGAATAAATAAATAGAATCTTTTTTAAAAAAAGTTTCAGGTGAGAAATGGTGGACCTGCATAATCTAGTATACAACTCTGGAGCCATTCTGCCTGGGTTTGGACCCCAGCCAGGACAACCCACTAGCCCTGTAAGCTTAGGAGCTAACCTCTGTGCACTTGAGTTCCCTGGTGAGGGGATGGTCATAGTACCCCTCCCCACCAGAGTTAGTGCAGAATCACGCAAACCTCTATTACATGAAGCACTTAACACAGTGCTGCCCTAAGATGCTATCCCCACAACTGCCGGGCCGCGCAAATATTCCTGTCCCCGTGTTTACAATGAGGGATCACAATTCAGGGAAGAGAGCTGCGCAGGTCAAGCCTTTTCACCCAAGCAGCTCTAAGGGGCGGGGTGTCCAAAGTGATCACCCATCAAAGTCAAAGTTTTTAGAGTTCCTTTTTATGTTCGTACTGGTAGGAATTCTGCTTTCTATATCCTAATATGTACCTGGTGTATCCCCCAATATCCTGCTGTAACACTGATGCTCCAGGAAGATGAGGCTTTTAAAAAATATTTTATTTTTTTATTTTAAGTAAGCTTCCTGCCCAGCGCGGAGCCCAACATGAGGCCTGAATTCAGGACCCTGAGATCACGACCTGAGCTGAGATCAAGAGGCAGAGGTTTAACCACTGAGCCACCCCAGTGCCCCAAGATGAGATGTTTTTATCCACTGGCTTAGAGACCCCCTGGCACACCCCTGATGGGCCCTGAGGACCCAGGCTTAGAGACCCTCTGGCACACCCCTGATGGGCCCTGAGGACCCAGGCTTAGAGACCCCCTGGCACACCACTGATGGGCCCTGAGGACCCAGGCTTAGAGACCCCCTGGCACACCCCTGATGGGCCCTGAGGACCCAGGCTTAGAGACCCCCTGGCACACAAGTGATGGGCCCCGAGGACCCAGGCTTAGAGACCCTCTGGCACACAAGTGATGGGCCCTGAGGACCCAGGCTTAGAGACCCCCTGGCACACAAGTGATGGGCCCCGAGGACCCAGGCTTAGAGACCCTCTGGCACACAAGTGATGGGCCCCGAGGACCCAGGCTTAGAGACCCTCTGGCACACAAGTGATGGGCCCTGAGGACCCAGGCTTAGAGACCCCCTGGCACACCACTGATGGGCCCTGAGGACCCAGGCTTAGAGACCCCCTGGCACACCCCTGATGGGCCCTGAGGACCCAGGCTTAGAGACCCCCTGGCACACAAGTGATGGGCCCCGAGGACCCAGGCTTAGAGACCCTCTGGCACACAAGTGATGGGCCCTGAGGACCCAGGCTTAGAGACCCCCTGGCACACAAGTGATGGGCCCCGAGGACCCAGGCTTAGAGACCCTCTGGCACACAAGTGATGGGCCCCGAGGACCCAGGCTTAGAGACCCTCTGGCACACAAGTGATGGGCCCTGAGGACCCAGGCTTAGAGACCCCCTGGCACACAAGTGATGGGCCCCGAGGACCCAGGCTTAGAGACCCTCTGGCACACAAGTGATGGGCCCCGAGGACCCAGGCTTAGAGACCCTCTGGCACACAAGTGATGGGCCCTGAGGACCCAGGCTTAGAGACCCCCTGGCACACCACTGATGGGCCCTGAGGACCCAGGCTTAGAGACCCCCTGGCACACCCCTGATGGGCCCTGAGGACCCAGGCTTAGAGACCCCCTGGCACACAAGTGATGGGCCCCGAGGACCCAGGCTTAGAGACCCTCTGGCACACAAGTGATGGGCCCTGAGGACCCAGGCTTAGAGACCCCCTGGCACACAAGTGATGGGCCCCGAGGACCCAGGCTTAGAGACCCTCTGGCACACAAGTGATGGGCCCCGAGGACCCAGGCTTAGAGACCCTCTGGCACACAAGTGATGGGCCCTGAGGACCCAGGCTTAGAGACCCCCTGGCACACCACTGATGGGCCCTGAGGACCCAGGCTTAGAGACCCCCTGGCACACCCCTGATGGGCCCTGAGGACCCAGGCTTAGAGACCCCCTGGCACACAAGTGATGGGCCCCGAGGACCCAGGCTTAGAGACCCCCTGGCACACAAGTGATGGGCCCCGAGGACCCAGGCTTAGAGACCCCCTGGCACACCCCTGATGGGCCCTGAGGACCCAGTTTTGAGCCTAAAGACCTAGGGACTTAGCCCCAAAAATTAGGAAACCCGAAAGTGCATCCCACCCACAGGCCGGCCCAGACCCTCGGTCCGCGGCGTGGGAGGCCACGCCCCTTCCGGCTTTGCACCCGCCCCTTCCACCGGAAGGCCCGCCTTCTGGGCGCAGGCCCCGCCGGATGTCGGGCAGTACCACTCGGCGCCACCGTGAGGGTGACGGGTCGGACCCACCGGTTGGCCCCCGTCTGCCTCAGCTCCTCCCAGCTAGAGCTGGTTCCTCACGTGTAGGCCTCCGGGGCTCCCAGAGTGGCCTCCGGGGCCTTTCGGGGTTCCCGGCGGCCGCCGTCCGTCTGCGCGCCCCCGCCAGGCCCGGCCGGTGGTGCGGTCCGGGGCGGGGCCTGCGGCGCCCGAGGCCCGCGGAGCAGGTGAGCGGCGAGCGCGGGGAGGGGTCGCGGCCGCGGAGGGGGCTCGGTGCAGGCCGGCGGGGGGGCCGGGCTCCGCGGGCAGCCGGGGGCCGGCCCGACGGACATCTCCGCCTCGTGCCTTCTGTGGGCCTCGGCCGGCCGGGGCGGCGGCTCCCGCAAGGAGGGCTCCCTCCTAGGGACCCAGCTTCCCCGCAGTCGGACAGCCCGACGGACGCTCCCCCTGCGACGGAGTCCTTGCGCACCCCAGCCTCCCGACCGCGCGGCCTGAGCGCCTGGCCACCGGGCTCCCGGTCCCCGCCGCGGCAGGACTGGCAGGTGCACGCCCCGGCCCGGGGGGGACCGACGGTGGACCGAGCGCCTTCGGTGCAGACGCGCTGACCCTGGCGGAGAAGCTCTGCCCCGGAGCGCGGCTGGCGCCGGCCCACGCTCCCCTCCCACCAGGGTCCAAGGCTGGCAGGCCCGGAGCTCCTCAGGCCCCGAGCTCAGGGCCCCGCTTGCTCCTCACCACCTGCCAGGACCACCCAGGCCGAGGTCTAGCGTCCAGCCCCGGGGGGACCCAGGCTGGGGGAGTGGCTGCCTGGGGCCAGGGCGGGTGGGACCTGGCCCGGACGTTTTCTTTGCAGGGATCCCCAGCATCACCATGGACCCAGAGTGCTCCCAGCTCCTCCCGGCCCTCTGTGCAGTTCTGGCAGACCCCAGGCAGCCCGTGGCAGATGACACCTGTTTGGAGAAGCTGCTGGATTGGTTTAAAACGATAACCAAAGCTGGTAAGGGGAGGATGCTGCTGTCGACTGCTGTCCGGAAGGCCAGAGGGTGCGTGGGACTCTCCTGTACAGGGGAAGGAGGGACCCTCTGGTTCCCTTCCTTCCATCCTAGGGAGGCCGCCTGGCGAGTTGGGGACAGCATCAGTTGAAGTCTGAGGGAATGAGCAGGAGAGCTTGACCTTGGTACTCTCAGCTGCTTCCTGCCCTGTCCAGGCCTCCTCCTTCAGTTCACTCTAGATGGCTGTGAGGGCAACGAGGAGCTTACTTTGTTGTTACTGTTGCATTTGTTTGTCTGCTTTAGGAAATCATTTTTTGTTATGAAACTAATGTGTATCCTTTAGATAAACCTTGAACAACACAAAAGAGTAAGGAAAATTAAACTACCATCTTTTAAATTTCCTTCCAGCCCGTTTTCTTAATGTGTCATAAAGCTGCATTTGTCTTTTTTTCTTTTCTTTTCTTTCTTTCTTTCTTTCTTTCTTTCTTTCTTTCTTTCTTTCTTTCTTTCTTTCTTTTCTTTCTTTCTTTCTTTCTTTCTTTCTTTCTTTCTTTCTTTCTTTCTTTCTTTCTTTCTTTTTTAAGATTTTATTTATTTATTCATGAGAGACACAGAGAGAGAGAGAGGCAGAGACACAGGCAGAGGGAGAAGCAGGCTCCATGCAGGGAGCCCGACATGGGACTCGATCCCGGGTCTCCAGGATCAGGCCCTGGGCTGAAGGCAGCACTAAATCACTGAGCCACCCAGGCTGCCCTGCCTTTTTTTTTTTTTTTTTTTTTAAGAAGATTTTGTTTATTTATTGAGAGAGGGAGCAGAGGGAGAGAGAGAATCTCAAGCAGACTCTGTACAGAGCATGGAGCCCCACAAGTGTCTGGATTCTACAACCCTGACATTGGGACCTGAGCTGAAATCAAGTGTCACTTAATCAGCTGAGCCACCCAGGTGCCCCAAAGCTGCATTTTCTTATAAAAGCAAAGTCACGCCATAAATACGATATGGTGTCTTGCTTTTTTTCTCTCTCTTTTTTAAAGATTTTATTCCTTTTTTTTTTTGAGAGACCATGAGCGCATGCGCAAGTGGGGTGGGGGCAGAGGGAGAAACCAGCTCCCCTCGCTGAGCCGGGAGCCTGATGGGGGGACTCATGACCTGAGCCAAAGGCAGACACTTTACCAGCTGAGCCACCTAGCGCCCCTTGCTTTTTCTCTGTTAGCACTACAGTGAGTGTTTTCTCTGTAGAACATGTTGATTTTATTGACTATCTGGTGTCCACTATATGAATGGACCATAACTTACACAATCACACCACTGTTACTAGGTGTTTGTGTTTCTGATGTTCCCTAGTGTAAATAATGCCCTACTGGCGTTTGATCTCTTGACTACCAGTGATCTTAGGATAGCACCCGTCATTAATTCCTGCTATTTGTTTATTTGGTCTACATGCTTTTTTACCCTCCTTTGAATTGAACATCTAGGTCTTTTCTAATACATGCATGTAAGGCTGCACACTTCCCTGGAAGCTGCACCCCACAGGTTTTACTGCTCTGTACTTTTGCTTAGTTTGTTTCCAAGTATTTCATACTCTTCATTGTGATTTTTTTCTTTACACACAAACGATTTAAAAGGGTTTCTTTTATATTTACAACGTGGGGTTTTCTTCAGTCTTATTATTGATTTCTAACTTATTAGACTTTAAAATACCTGCATTTTTATTTCTTTGTATCCGTCGAGGCTCTTACCATGGTAGAGTACCCTATTTTCTCAGACATTCTATAGATTTCGCTACCTGCTGCATTTCTGGTATTTGTAGAGTCTTCAGTGGTGGCCTAGTTTGTAGTCAGATTTTAAAAATTACTTTTATTTTTTTATTATTATTTTTTTTAAGATTTTATTTATTTACTCATGAGAGACACAGAGACACAGGCAGATGGAGAAGCAGGCTCCATGCAGGGAGCCCGACATGGAACTCGATCCCAGGTCTCCAGGATCACACCCCAGGCTGCAGGCAGCACCAAACTGCTGCGCCACCAGGGCTGCCCTAAAAATTACTTTTAGACGGGTTTCTTTGAGATATAATTTACATACCATGGAATTGACTCAAAGTATACAGTTGATTGGTTTTCAGTAAATTCACACACAGGGGGCTTGGTACAGCCATTGCCACAGTGTAATTTTGCAGCACTGTCCGTCCCTTAAAGGAAGCGGGCCTGTGCCCCATGGCCTTCAGCATTCTGCACAATGAGAACGGTCTTCATGCGCGCTCCTTAGTTCAGATCTCCCTGGTTCAAGCTCGCTGTGTTCTTGCTAATTGGTTTGCTTGATTGTTTCTGAGATGGGAAGACCCTACCCTGAGATTGTGGATTCAACAGTTTTTCTCTGAAACTCTGCTTGGTTTTTTCCTTTACAGATCTTGAAGCTAGCTTAGGTACCTGCAGGCTTAGACTGTTCTACCTTTGAATGATGACTTTCTTCTTGAAGCACTGATGGTGCTTTTTGCTTTCAAGTCACATTGTCAGATGTTCTTCTTGATGCAACTGCCCTTCTAAGGCAGGAACCTGCATGCTGCACCCTCGCTGCTGTGCTCCCAGCCATTCTGTGCTGTCCTGCTTCCTCTGGTCTATAACACTATGCGGCTGGCTTAGTCTCAATTTAATATGAGCAGCGCCCTAACAGATGATCTTCTTCATTTGTTGAGCCTACTGTTTATTCTATTTGAACCTATGTTCTTTGGGATTTTTTTTTTTAAGATTTTATTTATTTATTCATGAGAGACACAGAGAGACAGAGGCAGAGACACAGGCAGAGGGAGAAGCAGGCTCCATGCAGGGAGCCTGATGTGGAACTCAATCCCAGGTCTTCAGGATCACACCCTGGGTCAAAGGCAGCGCTAAACTGCTAAGCCACCCAGGCTGCCCTCTTTTGGATTTTTTAGAACTTCCCATGCCTTGTCTTTGTTTCTTTCCCCTCCTTTCTGCCTTGCATTGGATGGATAAAGCTTTGTTTTTAAAGTTTTTCATTTTCTGGTTTTGAAATTATGCATTCCACTTAGGTTCTTTAGTGGTGACTCTCACACACAAACTGGATTTAAAAAGTCAAAAGTTAAAAAAAAGTCAGAAGTTAACTAGAATCTCTATCCTCCATTCCACTGACACAGGGATCTCAGGGCCCTTTAACTCCAGCACAGTCTAACTGTTATTGTCTGGCATTTTGATTCTATCTTAAGACCCATCAAAAAGTTACTTAGTATTTAAAATTGGTGCCTTTTTAAATTCGCCCATGTGTTTATTGGCTTCTTGGATTCATGATTCTCTCTTCCTTATGCTGTTCTCTGTCATTCTCCCTGAACCACATTTGTTGGTGGTTGTGTCAGCAAGGGCCTCTTAACAGGAAACTGTCTCAGCCTGTGCCACACACTCCCCTTCACCAACCTGAGTGCCTTTGAATAGGAGCATCGTGGAGTATAGACAACTCTGGTGCCGCATCTGGGTGAGGATGGCTGTTCCATTGTACTTCCTTGCGGGCAGCACTCTGAGTGTAAAAGAAAAGCACCCACTTGGGAGGTAAAAGTGGTCTTCTGCTTTAATTTGCATTTCCTTTTTTTGTAATCAGCAGCAACAGGAATGCCTGTTTTGGTTTGCTAGACACTTGTCCTGGTCCCTTACCTGATGTGGAGGTGATGGCTTTCTACTTCCTGCCCTCCCATCAAGTTCAAGTCATGACTCCCTTGTTGCAGTTGGTGCAAATGTTTTCTCTTGGTGGGATTGCTAAACCTAATATCGGGGGAGAAGAAGGTCTGGGAGTTGCCAGAAGAATGGTCCTTTACGGGGCGCCTGGCTGGCTCAGTCAGTTAAGTGTCCAACTCTTGATTTTGGTTCAGGTCATGATCTCAGGGTCGTGGGATGGAGCAGTCAGACTCCGTGCCAAAGGGGAGTCTGCTTGACATTCTCTGTCTCCCTCTCCCTCTATTCCTCCCCCTACTTGTGCACATGTGTGCTTGCACTGTCTTTCTCTAAATAAATAAATTAATTAATAAATTAATAAATCAAAAGAAAGAAAGAAAAAGAAAAGAAAAGAAAAGAAAAGAAAAGAAAGAAAGAAAAGTCCTTTAGAGAAAGCTGCATCACTGTGCCCCAATGACACTCTCCCTGGCTGGGCCTGCCCCCAGGGTCCAGTCTCCTGTTATTACAGGAGAACCCCTGTCTGGTGGAGCTGCTGTGTCACGTGCTGAAACCCCAGGACCTGAGTTCCAGAGTCCTCTCCTTCTCTCTCCGCCTCGCAGGGGTATTTGCAGCCCAGGAAGATTGCTTCCAGTATCTTCAGGTGAGCCGGGGTCTTCCCAGCTGAGGGACCCACAGGGAAGTGCACAGCTTGCTTTTGCTGCAGGTACACCAAGCAGTGGTGGCCGTAATGATCCCTAGGCCTCTGAAATGTGCTGACCCGTGTTTTGTCTTATATCATGAGGTTTTTATTCCTGAATGTGAACCTTCTTTGAAAAACCGGCCAAGAATGATGTTGGGGTGAAAGGGTCAGATTTTTGGAATCAGACAGAGCTGGGGTTGGCTCAGTTCTGACACTTGGCCTGCTGTATGGACTTGCCCAAGTTCACGAGCCCTCTGAGCCTTAGTTTCTTCCTGTGACAGACAGGAGAGTTGTACACGTCATGTGGAACTGTCACGAGGGCTAACCAAGACTGTCGGTCTCCCACTTGGTCCTGTTGGATGAATGAATGAATGACTCATAAGAATTTCTACTTAGTGATAGACATGGAGTTTGGGGAGCTCCCCAGAGCACTGCACCTCACAGCTTTGCATGCTCCTATGTGGGCACAGCTGGGTTGGTTAGGCAATGCCTGAAGGAGCCTGTCTAGCCCTTCATTGGCTTCTCTTGGCACCTCTCAGCCTCACCAGCTCTTGGGGAAAGCACATTAACTTTCTCTGACCTGGTGTGCACAGGGCCCCAGGAAGGCCATGCTATGATACAGTCACCTGAAGAGAGGACAGTAGTGGGGAGGGATGTGTTCTTTCAGTAGCTTTGGGATGCTGTTCATGGATGCTCCTCAGTCTGGCAAAGCAGATCCTCCAGAGGCATGGCTCAGCGCACCTTGCTGTGGACTGACTTTCCAGGATGTTCTCTGCACCTTACTGTGCCAAAGTGTTTTGGGGCATAACTTTGTGCTTGCTGTCCTCATGGTACATAGGATAACGCACACGTACCCGAGGTACCTTGCGGCTTATGGAGCTCTTCAGGGTTTGCAGAATCACTTTTGTTTTATCCTGGCAGCCCTGGCCAGTCAGCAGACCAATGGCCTTTATTTCCCAGATGAGGAAACAGGGGAGGCTTACTCTAGGAGCCTCATGGAAGTGGCATTGTTCACACTAGACCATAAAGAGTCTGCTGCTGGCTACACGAGGGACGAGGGCCGCAGTGCCAGGCTGGCCTCCTGTTCCCTCCTCAGCTGCCCCTGCACACACTCCCGGGTGGTCTTACAGCCCCACGGGCTCCTCACCAGCCAGCTGCTCTGCAGTGGACAGTTCCAGGCAGGGGGTGAGCTCTGTACCCACCTACTGGTGAAGGGCTGTACCTTCTTTTGGTGACAGAAACCTCTACTCACCTACTGGTGAGGAACTGTAACTTCGGGGGGGGCCCCTCTTTGATGACAACAGACCCCACAGGGGGCCTTCCCTGTGAGCTGCTAGCAGTGGCACCCCCCTCAGGGGCCGTGACTGCTATAGAGTTAGACTTAATCCCTGAGTGTTTGGAGCCTGTCTCCAAGGTCTCTCGGTCCCTGATCCAGGCTCGGTCCCTGATCCTGGAGTCAGATGATTGGAAGGCCCCTGTGCCTTGATGGTTGGGCCAGAGCCGATCAGGATGCTCCGTGGCCTGGCTTGGTCATGGCCTGGGCTCTGACTGCCGTGCCTGTTGTGCAGATAGGCTCAGAGGGAATAGCTGCACCAGCGAGCACTGACTGCCCTGGTAAGAGGCAGCATACTGTGTTGAAACCAGTAGTGGTGGAGAATCTTGTACCCATGGCAGAAAATGTAGCACAATGCATGATTGTACTGTGGGCATCCCTAAGCTGGTGGAACTTGAGTGGGGAGTTAGCCACTGCCAGATGGGCGGGGGGCGGGGGGTTAGCTTTGTGTGGGGGCAGTGGGCTCGCAGCTGGTTTGTAAAGGGTTTGAACAGGTACAGGGAGTGAGGCGGGCTGGGCACAACAGGTGTGCTGGGGCATCTGGAGTGGGGGATACCCAGAGGAGGGTGAGTGCCTTGGTGGACCCCACATGCCCAGCTCAGGAGTTCAGTAGGCTTTGGAGTCTATCAGGGGTCTGTGAGCCCGACGTCCTGGTCAGAGGTGGACTTTTGGAGGTGAAACTCATGGTACTGTTTTGGGGAGAGGATTTCTAAAGTAAACCAACAACAGGATTGATGAACCTTTGTTTAAAACCCAGTTCTCCCAAAGCTGTACCCTGGAAGGCAGACTTGGCCG
This sequence comes from Canis lupus familiaris, assembly GCF_011100685.1. Taxonomy (NCBI): domain Eukaryota; kingdom Metazoa; phylum Chordata; class Mammalia; order Carnivora; family Canidae; genus Canis; species Canis lupus. The sequence continues at coordinate 14,665,372 of NC_049227.1, read as the reverse complement.
TGCCTGGGCTGCCATGGCTGGCACTGGTGGCCACCTGCCACTTCCCGGAAGCACAGCTGCCTGTGGGCTCTCTGTGTTGGCAGCAAGTGAGAAAGTGCCTAGAAAAGTGCCTTGACCAGCCCTGAACAACAGAAAAATTGTCTATGATCTGCCCGCCTATGGGAACGGGCCCACGTCACCACTTCCTTCTGTACTTCCCAGCAGGGGGAGTTGCTGCCCAGGCTCTTTGGGGAGCCAGGGCCCCTGGGAGGAGCTGCCTGGACTGCCCCCTCAGTGCGCAGTGGCTGGATCCAGGGCCTGCGCTCCCTGGCACAGCATCCTAGTGCCCTGCATTTCCTGGCTGACTGTGGTGAGTGCCCTTGCCTGCCCCGCCTTTAGCCCGTGGCCTTGCCATACCTATGCGACCTCATTGCACCTTGCTGGGCTCATCTGGGAAAGCAGCTATAATGTCATGGGGCTGTTGTGAGGGGCACCCGGGGTGACTGGGGGGCCTGAGGCTCCTCGAGGTCCCTGCAGTGTCCTTTGGTTTACAGGTCAGACCAAGCAGTTAGGGTTGACTTTGAAACTAATTAGAATCAAAAGCTTCCTTCCAAGGGTCTAAAGCTGCCCCCCTTGGTGCCCTCCGTGCTGGTTCCCCTGCCTCTAAGCAGAGGGGAGGCTGGGGCCTTAGCGGTGCCTCTTGTGGCTTGCTGCATTCGGGCCCTTTCCCTGAGGCTCCCAAGTCTGGCAGTTAAAGCCGCCTGGTGGTTTTAGCATCTCTGCCCTCTACCTCGGATTCTGTTCCAGCTGAAGCCCGTTTTCTTCTCTCCTTGCCCCTATCCCTTCCCCAGGTGCCGTTGACACCATCTTCTCCCTGCAGGGAGATTCCAGCCTGTTTGTGGCCTCGGCAGCTGGGCAGCTCCTGGTGCACATCCTGGGCTTGTCCATGCAAGGCCTAGCCGAGGGACACCCCAGCCTGCAGGCTGGTGATTGGCCAGTGTGTGCCCAGAAGATCGTGGGTCACATAGAAGAGTCCCTGCACTCCACAGCCGTCCCGCAGATCACACAGGCTCTAAACGTCCTGACTACCACGTTCGGGCACTGCCATGACCCTTGGACACAAGTTCTGTGGGTACGGCTGAGTCCCCTAGTAGGCAGTCTACTTGAGAAAGACCCTGTCCCAGCTGCACACTCGCTCGTGGACCTCCTCCTCAGTGTGGCCCGGTCAGTTCCTCTGGGGTGCATCCGGGGGTGGGCAGGAGTTGGGGGCACTATTTCCCTTGGGGAGTCTTAGGGTAGCTGTTACACCTGAGGCACATCTCATGGGCCCAACCAGGGCACCGCCTGGAGCAGGGGAATGGCAGAGGGGATCTGAAAGCCCACCCACCTAGGAAGGACTCTGTCTCAGCTGGGCATGCCCCAAGCCAGGGCTGTGGCAGTCCCACTGGGTGCTTCGTGGGCTTTGGTGGGCAGGACAGAGAACTAACTATCTTTCTGGGCTTCTCTGCAGTTCTCCTGGGCTGAGCTCTTCTAGCTGCGGCCTGTGGGAGACTCTGGCTCAGACTCTGAACCATCTGAGCCCTACCCAAGCAGGGCCGCTGGCGTTAGGGATCCTGAAACTGCAGGACTGGTAAGGATTGGGGTTTGTTTTATGCGAGGACAGGCAGAGGGGTCTGAAGCATAGCCCTCGTGGTCAGGGACCTTTTGGGGAACTCCTGACACCAGAGAAGGGTCGGAGGCGGCCATTGGGGATATGGCTGGGCCATAACTTGGTTATTACCAAGGTCTTGCTGGAGGCTATGGCTTCTACGTGCTATAGTGGCAGAATGTTTTCAATGAAAAACTATATAGGCTCCCCAGAGGTAAAACAGAGGCTTGGAGCTGTTCCATTCTGAGCAGGGTTAGGTTCTTACCCAGGATCTGCTCCCCACTTTAGCGGCCTCAGCATGGCATGCATGTCAATGGGGTAGGGACTAGGGGCCCTGGGAAGGTAGAGGGGGACCCAGTGGGCAGGAGTGGCTGGACAGCTTCCTGCAGGGAGAGGAAAGGGTGCGTGAGCCTAGAGAGATGGGAGGAATGAGTAAGTCTTTCCAGGGTTCTGGGCAGATGAGAGGTGGTCATGTTGGCCCAGGTTAGGGGTGAAGGTCACCACAGGACCCACTCCCCAGAGGTACTAGGGTATGGTGCAAGCCTGGTTCTGGGCTTCAGGCTCTCCAGATGTTCAGGGTGAGGTAGTGGTCCACAGGGGGAGGACCGGGCAGCTGGCCTACAGGGAGAATGATGTGCTGGCTTAGCCTCTCACCCCACCGTGAGCCCAAGAACACTCCCTGGAGGTGGGCCTCCTGTCCCTGGCTCTGAGTAGACACTGTCCATTGGAGCAGGCCTGTCCTTCAAGGGGCTCTTCCTGGGGCCTGGGGCAGTACTTTCCAACAGCTCCCATGGAGTCCCACATTGCTGGTCTGTGTACTGGTGGCCTGAGTGCTGGTCACAGTGCTTGCAAGGAAGCTGTTTCTCAAGGGGGTGTCCAGATCCCCAGCACTGGCCTCTTTGCTCCAGATTTGGTGGAGAGGTCAGGGTCAGGAAGCGGCACTCACCGTGTCCTCTGTACTTAGTCCACAGGTGCTAAGGGCCCAGGCCTTTGTCATTCTTCTCCAGCCTCTGGCCTGCGTCCTTAAAGCCACGGGTCAGGACCCCGGACCCTCAGGTATGCTGCTTCCTGAGAGTAGACAGGTATAGGATGGGAGGCCCCTGGGGTCCCAGACATGTCCTTTTATATTGGGGCAGTGACCAGCATGGTACCTAGCTCGTTGCCTCTGCCGAGTGCAGGTGGATGGGTGTAGGTTGTTGTCACCAGCATTACTGCTGCTTGTCTCGTGTCCCTGCTGGGATTCACGAGGCAGCATCACCCCCCCCCCGCCGCCCCCGTGTGCTGTCCGGGGTGGCCCCAGAGCAGCTGGGTGTTCATGTGGACCTGAACCACATGGTGGTTTCTGTGACCAGGGTGGTGGTAGGGGGGTGGCTTCCCCTGCTGTGACTCACATTGCTTCAGCTATGAAGTGTGTCGGTGTGTCGAGGATTAGCAAAGGGGACCCAGGTGTGCCTTGTACCCCCATGTTGAGCACAGGGACGAGTATCCCAAGTAATGGGACTGGCCCAGGAACAGGCTGTGGCCAGAGCTAGGCTCGATGGCTCAGGAGCCCTACATATAGGTTCAGCTGTATGTAGGGTTCAGCCCTTCATACAGGTTCCAGCTCTGGCCAGCCTGTGTCACCCTGGGCATGTCACCTGCTGGGAACCCCCGGTCCTGGTCTCCAGTGTGTGGTGGCAGCCGCGGGGTCGGTGGCCCTTAGCGAGGCCTGCAGTGGCCAAGTGGGAGGCACCCCGCTGATTGGGAGCTGCCTCTGGCTTGGCCTGCAGGTGTGCTGGACAGTGCCACAGGTGACTCTCTGACAGTGGACGTGCTCCTCTCCTCCAAGGCGGCCTGTGTGGGTCTCCTGTGCCGGACTCTGGCCCACCTGGAGCTGCTGCAGCCGCTAGTAAGTGCAGTCCTGGCCCATGTCCACAGTGGCAGCCGGAATCGGGGCCTGCACTGACATGCCCTCTCTCCCAGCCCCAGCGCCCCTGCCCCTGGCCTCAGGAGCCCCTGCTTGGGGCCGCGGTGACCCTGCTGCAGTTATGCAGGGGCTCAGCAAGCCCTGCCTCTGACGTGGGGCGCCACCTCTGCGCGCTCCTGCTGGGCTGCGTGCGGGTGCAGCGAGCGGCCCTGGATTTCCTGGGGACGCTGTCTCAGGGGACAGGTAAGCCACAGTGCCCCCGCAGGCGCCCTGCTCACCTGCTGCTCAGCTGCACCGGGGATCAATGTCCTCTGCATGTTCTCTCTGGGGTAGGGGTGGGGTTCGGCTGTCTGACTTATTCTGCCCCTGCTTTCCTTGGATTGACGCGCTTTTGTGCTGGGGAGGCCCCTGGAAGGGAAGGGTGGGTTCTTTCTCCATGTTTGTCTCAGGCCCCCAAGAGCTGGTGACGGAGGTGTTTGCTGTCCTTCTGGAATATCTCAGGAGCCCAGACTCCAGCCCCACGGTACAGGCATGGGGTACACGGGGCGGGGGGAATGGGGAGATGTCTGGGGAGGACCCCTGCAGGCCTCTCGGAACCAGGTCTCTGTGGGCCACAGTTGCTCCTTTTGTTTTTTGTTTTTTTTTTTTTAAGATTCATTTAGAGAAAGTGTGGGGGAGAGGAGTGGGGAGAGAGTTTCAGGCAGACTGTGCACTGAGCGCAGAGCCCGACTGGGGCTCGGTTCTCACAACCCTGAGATCATGACCTGAGCTGAAACCAAGAGTTGGACGCTTAGCCGACTGAGCCACCCAGGCGCCCCCAGAGTCACTACTTAAAGTGAGTTTGGAGGGGCAGGCAGCGGCACGGGGTTTGACCCAGGGCCTAGCAGTGGTGAGGATTGGGCGCCAGGGGAGCTGAGCCATGGGAACAGGGCATGCTCTGGTGCAGTGGGGAACTGGAGCCAGAGGGCCCCTGCGCTTGGGATCCAAACTCTTCATCAGCGTTTTCTGCAAACGTGGCCTCCCCGTGGCCCCGTGGTGGCTGTGCTCTGGTGGGTGCAGCGTGTTTGCCCCCTGCCATTGAGCAGACGGTTAGAGGATGGGACAGAAGGCATGGTGGATTCCTGGGCCTTGGAAAGGGGGTCTGGAGAATCTCTTCGGCAGTCAGCGACCTTATGGGAGCTGCCTCCTTCTATCGGGATCCGTGATGTCAGTTCTGCCCCTGCCTGGTGCTTCTGCCTTGTGGAAATGAAAGCCAGTGCTTCCTTCTCACCATACCCCGGGGTCCCCTCTTGTGTCCTAGGGCAGGCACAGGAGTGCAGCGTGGGCAGATGGGGGCAGGCAGGCCAGCTCGGCCCCTCACCACTCCTGGCCCTGCAGCCTTGCTTTGCCTGCTCCAGGTTCTGAAGAAAGCCTTCCAGGCCACATTCAGGTGGCTCCTGAGCTCACCCAAGACCCCCGGCTGCTGTGATCTAGAACCCCATGCCCTGCTGGTCCTGAGAGGTAATCTTGACCCTTCCCAGGTAAACCAAGGGAGTCGCTGGGTAGAGGCAGTTGGGGGCAGGATGGGCATGGCCTGGGCCACTCTGAGCTGCCCCTCCTGCCCCAGAGCTGCTTCCTGTGCTGCAGAAGCGTCTGTGCAGCCCCTGCTGGGAGGTGAGGGACTCCGGCCTCGAGTTCCTGACTCAGATGACCAGACACTGGGGAGGTGAGTACAGGGCATAAGGGGGACCCGACCTTGCCACACTGGTTGTCTCTTGTCAGCTTTGGGAAGCAGACCACCTAGGCTGCCCTTGGGGAAGCAAGGGAGGAGGCTTTGGACTTAGGCCTTGGTCACAGCCAGTGTGGCCGCTTGGACCCTCCCAGGGCAGGCTGGCTTCAGACATGCACTCCTCGCTTCGGAGGTGCCCAAGCTTACCGAGCAGCTCCTACGAGACCCTGAGAGTTACGTCCGTGCCAGTGCAGTGACCGTCATGGGGCAGCTCTCCAGCCAGGGGCTGCATGTCACCCCTGTGAGCCCTGAGCATCCAGGGGGCCAGCAGGTAGGAGGCTATGGGTCCCCAGGCCAGGTAGCCCACACCTGGTAGCTGTCTTGATGCACAGGGTCCAGTGGGTTGGCCACTCGGTCTCAGGCAGTCTGGGGCTATGGTTCTATTGGACATATTACCTGAATCTGGCTCTACTTCCAAGCACTCCTTTTTGATACATGAGCAAATGGAGGGATGAGGGGAGAAGCAGGTTTAGCCCCAGACCTGCGTGACAGAAGATTCTTGGGGGGGCGGATCTTCCCTGCTGTAACCCGCGCCTGTCAGCGGCGGCTCTGTCTCCCCTCTCCCCTCCCACCGCCTCTTGCTCTGTCTTCCAGAAGAGTCTGCTCGTGGAGCTTCTGCATATCCTCTCCACAGATTCAGAGGGATTCCCGCGGAGAGCCGTCATGCAGGTCTTCACCCAGTGGCTGAGGGACCACCATGCCGACGTGGCGGGGGACACGGAACAGTTTATGGCCAGGGTGCTCCAGGTCGCCAGCCAGGATCTGGACTGGGAGGTCCGGGCCCAGGGCCTGGAGCTGGCGCTGGTATTCCTGGAGCAGACGCTGGGCCAGTTCCACTCCCACTGTCCCTATGCTGTGACCCCACCCGTGGCGGCCCCAGCTGGCTCGCTGGCCCAGGCCCTGCAGCCACTATGCCGAGTGCGGCTCTTTGAGTTTGCCTTCCGTGCCTTGTTTGACTGTGACCGACCTGTGGCTCAGAAGTCCTGTGATCTCCTCCTCTTCCTGAGGGCCAAGACTGCTTCTTCCTCTGGTAGCCTGGAGGAGTCCAGGAGCGGCCCAGATGTGGCCTCTGTGGAGGCTGCCTTGCAGAGGTGGCAGGCAGGTGATCAGGGCCAGCCCCTGGGGGACCTGGAGCCCGAGGTCGTGCTGGCTGTGCTGAGGTCTGTGGACCTGGAAGGCCTTCGGGGTGCATTAGCCGAGGGCAGTGACCACATGGAGAAGAGCCCTCAGTCACTCCTGCAGGACATGCTGGCCACGGTGGGCGTCCTGGGAGAGAACGAGGCCGACTGCTACTGAGCCAGCCCAGTGGCAGTGTCCCCAGCGTCCCTCTCCCCTGTGCCACGTCCCTTCCTTGGGACTGTTGTCCTGAGATCTCTGGCTGACCTGGCTGCACGAGGGACTATTCAGGGAGACCGGGACCAGGTGAGCCCAGCAAGGTTGAAGAGTCCATCTTGATGTATTATTAAAGAAGTGGCTTATTTTTTACTCAAAATAAATGGCATTTGATGGTGTCCCTGAGTTAGCCTGTGTTCTAAGACTGCCCAGGGGTAGGTCCCAGGCCCAGTGGGGCTTTGGAAAAGCAGCATCTGGGGGAGGATTTCTCTGCCGGACAGCCATGTGCTTCATGGCTGTGGGTCAGGGGGGTCTCCACCCCACTGTGCCCCAGGAATGCCCAGGCATCAGAGAGATAATAGCTCGGGCTGGAGAGTGTCCAGCCCTGGATTCTAATCCCTGGTGATAATGACCCCAGGTTGGACCAAGGCCAGGTCTCCAGCCTCTGAACCTGCAGGATCACCATATGCTTGTAGTGATTCAGAACCTGCCGTCTCAACTCACCAGGAAGGGAGAGGTGCTGGTGGTAACGTGGGGGCGGGGGGGAGGGAGGATGGTCAGAACCTGGGCCGGTGCCCAGGGGGCCACACAGCTGCACTGGGACCAGCTCTGCTGTCTCCCAACAGTGGGATACTGGGCACATCACTCCCTCTTGGAGCCTGTTTTCTCATCTGTGAGATGGACATTCTCCCCTTTGGCTCCCACAGGCAAATGTCCTGGAGTTCTCTGCAGCTGGCACCGTCAACGAAGAAATCTCCAGAGAAAGAAACATTTTTAACTAAATTAAAGTAAAAGTACAACTTACCGAAGTTTGTGGGGTGAAGCCGTGCTCAGAGAGAAGTTTAGGCATTGAATGCAGGGATTAGGAGATGGTGAACATCACAGATCAGTAGGCTCTGCCTTCGATAACTAGAAAAAGAGCAGATTACATCTTCAGCAGGAAGAATAGGGCAGCCCGGGTGGTTCAGCAGTTTAGCGCTTTGAGCCCAGGGCGTGATCCTGGAGACCCAGGATCGAGTCCCACGTCAGGCGCCCTGCATGGAGCCTGCTTCTCCCTCTGCCTGTGTCTCTGCCTCTCTCTCTCTCTCTCTCTCTCTCTCTCTCTCCTCTGTCTCTGATGAATAAATAAAATCTTAAAATAAATAAATATATATATATGTATATATATATATATATAGCAGGAAGAATAGAAAAAATTAGAACCGAAATCAGTGAAATTGAAATAGGGGGATCCCTGGGTGGCGCAGCGGTTTGGTGCCTGCCTTTGGCCCAGGGCGCAATCCTGGGGACCCAGGATCGAATCCCACGTTGGGTTCCTGGTGCATGGAGCCTGCTTCTCCCTCTGCCTATGTCTCTGCCTCTCTCTCTCTCTGTGACTATCATAAATAAATAAATATTAAAAAAAAAAAAAGAAATAGGAATTCAGTAAAGAAAATCATCTTAGCCAAAAGCTGATTCTTTGAAGAGATCAGTAAAATCGATAAGCTGGGTATGGAAAAGAGAGGAGGTACAAATCACTAACCCCTGAAACAGAGGTGGGGACCTCAGTGCAGGTGATAATAACGGAACGCTGCGAGAAGTTTCGGGCTCACAGCTTGACCTAAATGAGATGGCCAATTCTTTGAACGACAGTCCACCAAACTCACACGGAAGAAATAGAGGATTTAAATTAGCCTGTTTCTGTTAAGGAAGTTGAGTCCGTAACTCATAACTTTCCCAAACAGCACCAGGCCCAGACGGGTGTGCTGGTGAGCTGTACCAACCACATGAGGAAGCAATGAGCGCTCTCTGCTCTCCTCCAGAGTGCTCACTCACCCTGACCCCCAAATCAGACAGAGATGTTCTAGGGAAGCACCAGAGACCAGTGTGCCGTGAATGGTGGTGGTAGGCATTGTCATAGCTCCGGTGGGTGGAATCCAACAATGGAGAAATTCTAGACTGCCACCAAGTGGGATTCGTCCCAGTTGTGCAAGGCTGGTTCAGCCTTTGAAAATTAACGTAAGCGATCACGTCCACAGGCTCAGGAGAGAAACTGCACACTGGTACCAGTCAATGCGGAAAAGGCACCTGCTAATCCCTGCCCTGCCCTGTTCTCACCTCAGAGGTGAAGGCCCTGCCACCTCTGGAAAGCCTGTGCGCTTTTCCGACATCACACAGAACCTTCTGGAGGGAGAGGAATGTGTGGACAGCGGGGGGACCTGCGCAGAAAGGTTTGTGCGCTGTGGAAAGAGCTGGGGCTGTCCTGGGCAGATCTGCATTCCCAGCGTGGGCCCGCTTGCCTCCACCTGCCCACTAAGGGAGACTGGCCTGCCAGATGCACTCACAGTCAGGGCCCGGCTCCACCTCTGACAGGCTGTTGGGTCCTGTAGGTGCCCCCGCCCCCCGAGCTGTGTGGGCCTCACCGGGCTGTTGAGAGCTGACGGGGAGACATGGGGCGTCGTTCACAAAGTGGTTGGTACATGTTAGCTTCTCACTTTCCTCCTTTGTCTCCAACGGTGTGTCCCTGAGGTCCTGTGAATTGACCTGCCCACCTCCTTCCCCTGGTTACATAACCCACACCCCCACACACACTCCTGCCCAGACTTCTCCCTGAGCCCTGGACCTGCACACCCACTGCACACGGGTCAGCCGTACTGGGGTGGGGCAAGGACGCTGCATGTGGGACATCATAACACTTCCCTGCACCCTCTGCCTCTCTTGTGGGTTCCTGGGGCCACTTCTTAATGTGTTTCCTTCCACTGACCTTCCCTTTCTCTGGCCCATTCTCCCTGGCTGCAGAGTAATCTGTCTAAGCCCGGTCATTGTCACTTCCCTGCCTACAACCTACCATGGCTCCCCACTGCCAGCAGGCTGCACGGAAGATTCTTAGGGCCAGGTGCCCAGCAGCCTCTCCTGCATGGTGTCTTGCAAAGCCCTCCCCGATTCTCCTGGAAAATCATCCACAGGAGACTGAGTCACTGGCTGTGGCCCGATCTCTGAGCCCTCAGCCATTCCAGCTTCAGCAGGTGGTGGAAAGCAGGTGCCTAGGGAGCCTGCATTTATAGCAAGCACCTCGGGAGAGCCTGGTGGTGAAAATGCCCGTTTGGGTTAGTCTGAACATGTCATTCTGTCAACCGTCCTTCTCGGGGTACACTGATAGCAGGTATAGACTCTGAGCTGGCAGCTGTTTCTTCCAGCGCATGGGGGTCCACGGAGCACACCACTGTCCCCGACAGGGGGACAGCAGGGGGACCCCGAGAGGTCACTGCCGGCCTCACTTCTGTTCCTGAAGGTAACCTGTCTTCTCTGCGGCTGCTTGGACAATTTACTATTGTGTAGGTGAGGGTTGCATTTTTGTTTTGTTTTGTTTTTTTAATTCTTGGGATTCACTGGGATTCTTGAATCTGGATTTTTTTCCACCCTGGCGAAATCTCAGCCCCTGTCCTTTCAGACGTCCGTGATCCATATTGTTTCTCACTTCTTCTAGAACACCAGTCAGTCCCTGAGATCTCACTTTTCCCCTTAAATATCCTGTCCTTTGATTTATGTCCCGTTCTGTACTGTTTGAAAATTTGCCATCACTTCATATAACCTCTGCTGTGTGCTGACACTTTCAAGCTTGCCTTTTAATTCTTTAAACACAGCAAGCTCAAGGTGCTCTATGGCCTGTCTACACTAGTTGTAACACTAGCTGCTTATCACACCCCTGAAGATGCCATGGCTGAAACTCACTGCTCACAGAGTGGTGGGTGCACTGCAGGCTTTCTCTCCTGGGCAGCTTTCCTCCCAGGGGTGAAGGGGACCCGGGCCCTGCTGTCCTGGTGTCATTGTCTGCCTGTGGCTCCTAAGGCTCCTGTTTGGGACCTCACCAGGTGTGCAGAAATGAGAGGAGAACATGAAGGGTCAAACAGGCCAGGCTTTGTGGGTGGGGTGCAGAAGGCACAGGTTACTCTGCACATTCCCAGGTTGGGGCTTCAGTCATGTGGTCATGACGAGCGTGGCAGGGCAGACAGAGGGGAGCGACTGGGGCCAGCCAGTCGGGATCTGCCATGACATGTCACATGGTACCTTGTTTCTGCCTGTTGGCCGTTGACTGTTCTGATCACTGGCTTTCAAACACTTGGAGGGCTCGCGTGAAGGGGAGCTTTCCTAGGGAGGAGCTCAGTGGGGACCTCCCTCAACCCAAATTCACAGCTTGAGCCAGGGGAGCTCCACCTTGGGTGTAGAGTAGGGTGCTCTAATGTCTGAGGAACTGTGGTCATTCAACTTTGGGTCACTCTTGGCCAGTTCCCTGGGGTTCGTAGCAGGATGGGGGGCAGGTTAAATTCTGACCCATTCCCACACCAACAGCATAGCCCTTTAGGTTTTCAGTTTAGGGTGAGGGGGTGGGTTTGTAATACAACCCCACTGTGGGCAGAACTGGCCCTGACTTCTGCCCTCCGACCCCACGAGGCCACCCAACAGGTATTGGCAGGTGTTGACAGATGCTCTCTGGGCAGAAGGGTGCCAGCCAATCAGAATTGATGTTGGACACTGATGTGTCCAATCAAGGTGCAGCAGCTGACCACCAGCACTGTTGCTATGTAGATTTCTCTTCCCAGTGAGAGCAGTTTAGATGATCTGGGCCACCCATATCACTGCAAACAGGGAAAGACACGGGACTTAATGCCACCTGTAGGAGCCCTGAGGTGCCCATAAGAAAGTGAGGAAATTGCTCAGACACAAGCCCTCCAAGGGGGACCCTCAGTCCAGGGATGGAGGACAGATGCCCCTCAGGGTGGGAGCTCTGAGCCACGGTTCCCACTGAACACAGGCTGAAAATTCACACCGTCTCTGACCCACTAACATGCAGCTGCCCAGGAAGTGAAAGGTTTCCAAACAGGTGTCCATGGAGTGGAAAACTTAGAGTATGAAAGTTTTCCCCTTCTGGTCCCCAGGTCCTGTGGCCACAGCCTCGGGCGGGCCAACCACCCTCTCGCACCTGGGAGCTGTGGGCTCCTGGGAGGCTGAGGTGGGCCTCACACATGAGTCTCCATCCCTAGGTTCCAGCACAGGGCTGGCACATAGTAGGTCTGTGTATGGCCCGCACACTCTGGCCTGGTCCTTAGCATCCTGGGTGGGGAGCTTTTAGGGCACTCAGCATGTGCTGACTACATGAGATTGGGTGGCTGGTGGCCAGGGCCCTTGGGTAAGGGTATATTGGTTGGCTACTGCTGTGTAACAAATCATTTCAAGCCAGTGACTTAAAACAACAGTGTTTGATTGTTTCTGCAGGGTCTGGGGGGCCAGCCAGGCAGTGCTGCTTCCCTGCGCTTGATCTCATGCATCTGGGGTCAGCTAGTAAGTTGTTTTGCGGTGGTCTCAGCTGGCATGGCCTAGGCCCCCTTTGTTCTCTCAGCTCACAGCAGGCCGGCCCGGGCTTGTTCTCATTCTGTCACTACAGCCTAGGAGAGAACAGGCAGAGGCACACAGCTCCCTGGGGGCCTGAACTCAGAACTGGCCTGGGTCACTTCTGTCATCTTTTATTGGCCGAAGCAAGTCACAGACAGGCTCAGACTCAAGGTGGGATAGACGCTCCACCTCTTGATGGGAGTTTCTGCAAAGGGCACAGATGGTTCAGGGAAGGGTGGAGACTTGGGGTTGCTTTTGAGGTTGTTCTTCCACAGAGGGGGAGCCCTGAGACCTTGCCCCATGGAGTCAGCCTCCAACAAGATGGGAGGCTGGGCCTTGGTGTTCACAGAGCTACTGACCCGCCTAGGATAGGCCTCCAGTGGGCCAGTGGGGACAACAGCCCTATCTTAGGACACAACCATGAGCTCTTTGTGAGCCAGGCCCGTGCCTCAGGCAGCACTGCAGCAGGCACGGAAGCTTTGTTGAATGACTGAATGATCGAGGTCAGCTCATGTCGTACATAGCAAGAGGAGGTCCTGAACTTCCTTCTCAGGGTGCAAGCCTAGTTCAGGGTTGAGGGGACGTCTCTACTCCTGGGAGCACACCCTCTGTGCCTGCCTGGGAGCCTGAGGGCAGAGACCTCGAGCCTCATCCCCTCCGTGGAGACTGTCTTCCCTGCACTTGTCTGTTCCTGTCAGAGCCAAGATGTGTCGCCATGGAAACTGCTTGGCAAACACACCAGCAGGCAGAGGCGGCAAACAGCAGCTCGGGCGCCTGTTGCAGCGAGGGTGGCGGGGATGGCATGAGCGAGCGAGCGAGCGAGCGAGCACGCCTGGCTGTGTGTGTGACCTGAGTGTGTGAGGGCTCGGGGTAGTGTGCAGGGAGGGCGGACGGCCCGGGTGTGCACTGTGCACGTGCGCCAATGGGGGCAGGTGTGTCCGTGCGGGTGTGCTGGGAGTGCCACGCGCAGACAGGGCGTGTGCAGGGGTGGGGGTTCATTTGCTGTGATGCCAGGCAGCACGTCCACCTGGGCTGAGTGCTCGGTAGGAGCTGGGCGTCGCGCTGGACGCCGACGGGAACAAGACCCATGTGGCCGCAGCCGCCCAGCCTGTAGCACGCCATTCCGGGCCGAGGACAGCCACTGAGCGGGTAAGCGCGCGTGAGGAGGGCTTCTGGGAGGAAGTAGTTGTCGGGGAAATGTGGGGTGGGCGTCATCCTAGCCGAGGGGGCACGGGGTTCCGGGTGGGACCCAGGGCCTGGAGGGGGCTGGGGACGGGGAGGCGGGCGGCAGGGGGTGGGGCCAGAGCCCCCCGGCGCTGCGTGGGGTGGGGACTCCATCCCAGGCTGGGAAACCCAGGTGAGGGTTGCTGGATGCCTTCTAGGGAGAGGGACCCCAGGGGTAGAAAGAGGGCAGTGTCTGGAGCAGCCAGGGGTGGGCTGACAGACGCTAGGCGTGGGACGTGGTGGGCGAGGTGGCCACCCCAGGCGCTCCAGCGGGGACGGCTGGGCTTTACCAGGGGGAAACCTTGAGAGGCTTCTGGGGGGGCGCTTGGCTTCCTCCAGGGGTGGGTGTGTGTGGCTCGGAAGGGGCCACGGGAAGCCTGAGCCGTCATGGCCCGGGGCTGGGGACGGTCCGAAGAGATTCTGGAAGTTGACCAGAGGCTCCCTGGGGACAGTGGGGGTGAGGGAGCATCTACTGGGATGGGAAACGCTGAAGGGAGAGGGCTGTGGGGGCGGGGGTCGCCTACAGGTGCCGTGATTGTGGCCCCAGGAATGTCCCACGAGGAACCCCCATAATGAGCTCTGAGCTGGAACAGGCCGGACCCCACAGCTGCCGGGGGCTCCAGCTCCTGTAGACCCCGGCCCCTCCAGGCTGGGTGGATGTGGGGGGTGCAGCACAGCCAGCAGGCCTGTCTAGAAGAACCCAGCCCCAGGTGGGACTTCCCTGGCACCTCAGGAAGCCCGCCCGGGGCCTTGGCACCCACTCCTGGCTGCTGTAGGCTCTGGGGCCGGGTTGTGCGTGTGAATGCAGTAGGGGTTCATGGCCTCGCCTAGGAAGGGGGCCCTGCAGTGGGGCCACCTCGTTCCGCAGCCTCCCTGCTCTGGTTGGTGGGAGATGCAGGCAACCTGCTCACTGTGGCTCTGCAGCCTCGTCGTGTCAGGCCGATCCTGGCCCCCCTGGGACCCCTCCCCTGCCACCTACCCTGATGGAAGCCATCCTTTTGTGCTTGCTTGGAGAAGCTTCTGGACCACGGGTTCCGAGGACTCTCACTGGCCTCAGAGGCAGGCCCCCTCACAGGCCTGCCCAGAGCTGCCCACCCATGTACCCACCCACTGGGGGTCTGCTCCCCACTGGCCTTCAGGTCTCCTCGGGTCTCCCCTTCAGAGCAAGCAGGGGGCCAGGTGCGCCTGACAGGAGGGTGAAGGGTACCCCAAATCCTGACAGCGTGACCTCAGGCGGTCCCCCTGGCAAATCGCTAAACCCTAAACCTTGGACACTGTGTCCCACAGAGATGAGCTGAGTGATGTGTGTGTGCCAGCTGTCTTGGGGTCAGACACCTCCTGGAGGGCTGGGCATTGCTGCCGTTCCTGCCCCGTCAGCCCTACAGCCACCCGAGCCGGGTGACAGATGGCTGATAAGTAGGATTCCTTACTCTGGTTGAGGAAATGGGGCTGTCCAGGGGCCCGACTGTCACGGCTGAGCACGGGTCAGGCTTAGTCCTGGAAAGCCCTGCTCTCTGCGCCCTGCGGGTGGAGCTGTTGCTGCTGCTGCTGGGGCCCAGGCGCAGGGCCTGTGGCTACCTGGAGCCCAGGTGGGCCAGCTCGAGTCCCGACGACCTTGATGGGGACAGATGTCGCCAAAGTGTGGGGGCTGCTTCCCCAGGAGAGGGCAAATGTTCCAACAAGGGTCTGCATGTGCCCCACTGTTTCTGTTTCTCTGAGAAGCAGCATGTGGGGACTCCCTCTGGTCCCCTGACCTCCCCAAACCAGGAGAGGCCAGAGGATGTGCTGGAGAGAGGCAGACACAGAGAGGTGGAGGGGACGTTGGCCAGAGCAGTCCTGGGTACCCAGGACCCCCACTCTCACTGTGGGCATGGCTGAGCCTGTGGGGATGGGCCGTGTGCTGCCACCAGGAGGGGCCGGGCCCGCGTGGTGTGTTGGGGGGGGGGGTGGTCCCCTGGCCCCAGCTGGCCTGGCTGCTCTCTGGAGGGCACAAGGCTTTCTGAGCCTGTGTCGCAGGGAATCCTGATCTGGAGCTGAGGGTGGCCCCTTAGGCTGGACCCCTCACGCCCACCTGTCCCACCTCTACCGCCAAGGTCTTCTGTTCCCCCTGTGCCCCAGAGGGCCCTCAGCCAGCCCCGAACAGGAGATGGGGGCCCCTGGGTGCCCCATGGGGCCTGGTGCAGGGTGGGCATTCTGCTGGGCATTCCGGGTAGCCAGGCAGGAGGGTCCTCGGCTTTACCTTGCATTCCTCTAGTGAACACAGCTCAGCTCCGGAGGCATTGCTGGGACCGGAGGCCTGGGGACACTGAGGCATGTGCAGGGAGCGCCCCCCCGGGGGAGGGAGCCCTGAATCCACGTCCCTGCCCCATTCGAGCTGACCCCAAGTCCCACAGGCCATGGGGGGTCCTCCTGCTGCCTGGGCCTGGGCTTGGCCCCCCGGTACCTCCCACCTGAACATCACCTGCCTCCCCGCGCTGCTCCCAGGTGACCTAGTAAAACATGTGACCGTGCCCGTGGGGGCCATTTGTCCTTTTGGCCTTTGTTCCAAGGCCCTTGACCACCTCCCCACACCCCGGCCCCCGGCCCCATGTAGCCCTACTTCCGTTCTCGAGCACCCCTGCCAGGACTTTCAATTCCCCAAAGGCCCCGTCCACTCCGACGTCCTGTCCACACTCAGGCTGCCCTCTGGCTGGCAGGACCCCCTTCTCTGCCCCAGACCCCAGCTCCCCTCGTCCCTCCCCATGGCACAGGCTCGGCAGCGCGGTCCTCCGCCCTCCCTCCTCCCGTCCCTGCGGTGCTCTGTCCACATTCGCCCCTGTCTGCGCCAGGGGACAGGACGACAGCGCAGAGGGGCCCGGCCCCCCGGCCCCCCGCCCGGCGCCTGGCACAGCCCCTGTCCGAGCACCTGTGGAATGAACGCGCTGCGACCACCGCATGAAACACGTCTCTTACTCTCTTGTTGGTATCAGTTTCCTGAGGCCGCCGTGAGGAATCCGAGGCGCAGGGCCTCGTTCAAAACAGCAGAGATGGATGCTCTCGGCTCCCGAGGCCGGAGGCCCAAGTCGAGGTGTTGGCAGGGCCAAGCTCTGTCCAGAGGCTCCGGGGAGGCTCCGCCTCAGCCTCCAGGGTCCCCTGGCCTTCTCCCTGTGTCCTCTACCCTCTGTCACTGATGAGGACACCTGCTTCTGGATTTAGGGCCACTCTAATCTTGGGGTGATCTCATCTTGAAATTCTTACCTTACTTCTACAAAGATGCTCATTCGCAGCAAGACCCCATTTGGGAAGGAAAACAGGCAAGAGGCAGGTGCAGTGAGGTGGGAGCGTCCCCAGACCACAGGGCTCTCTTCCGCCAGGTCTGCCCAGGCTAGAGAATGGCAGCGAGCACAGAGGTGGGGACACTACCCTTTGACCATCTGGCTGAAAATGTAGAGGAGCCCGCATTACTGCCCATTTCTGGGACTGGCTCTAACGAGGTGACTTCACAAGAGAAGTCTGGGGTCTGAGACGAGTGTGTCCCAGGGGCAGGAGGGTGGCCCGGGGCCAGATGTCAGCAGGCTGCCGATTCTGGGGGACCCGACACTGGGTAACCCCTGACTCAGAGCAAGGGAATGAGCAACTGAATGAACAGGCCCTCATCTGATTTCCAATTTGAGGCACTCAGTGGGCAGCTAGAAGGGGTGTCCTGCCCCGGCGGTAGCGGCTCGGAGGGGGTGAGTGGCGGGCAGGCACCCACAGGGCCCTTCTCGGGCTCCCGGTTCTTTAACCTGGAAATCCTCAGCGCCCTGCACATCAAATGTGTATTAACACCGGGAGCCAGACTCTGCTTGTAGAGATTTATCCCAAGGGGGACATAATCAGATACGTGTGCCACAGAGATGTGTGGAAATAAGATGAGTACATCAAATATCGAGGAAACTGGGAACAAACAACATCCCAAACCAGGTGCACCAGCCATGAGACAACATACACAAGGTGGGGACGCCCATTCCCGGTCGTTGACGAGGATGGCGCTACGCAGGGCAGTCGCCCGCAGGACAGGATGTGGGGTGCAAACCCCTCCAAGGTATATTTAGACATGGAGCAAAAACATCATCTGGAGGATGTCTGGCAAAAAGTTGAGAGATGACCTCTCAATGGTCGCCTCACAGGGTTTCCTTTGTTTTCCTTTATTTTTCAGAAATTTCTAAACCTACTACAATGGACATTTGTTGTCACATCATTTCCTAGGGTTTAAGTGAGAAACTCCCTTGCATTGTTGGGGACCGCGATGACAAATCCCTCAGCCATCCCATCCGTGGGGGCACTTGTTTCTCCAGAGCGAGGCTGGGCAGACGGGTGGGCGGGTGGCCCGGGCGGGCCTGGGGGAGCTGGGCTCGGGAGCCCCCCTCCTAAAGGTTTCTGGACAGAGAAAGGGCAGCTTGGGGAGAATTGGAGCCCGGAGCCGTAAGGCCGGCCTGCAGCTGAGGGCTCCTTCCCTGCACTTGGCGCCTGCTCCCAGCTGGGGGCTGCGCACGGGACCGGGGAGCCACACCGGCCGCTGGCTTGGGGGCCCCGGGGGAGCCGGGATGCCCTGGACGTGGGAGGAAGGGTGGCCTTGTGCCCAGAGTGTGCGTCTTAAGGACGGAGCCCCTCCCTCCCTCTGGCCAGCTCCCCTGCCACCAGCCCCAGGCAGGAGCCTCGTGGAGACGGCAGGGGCCAGCCAGGCTGCCCACCAGGGAGGAGCACCGCCGCCCAGAAGTGCGGGAGGGAGCTCCTTCCCCAACTACAGGGGCCAAGAGGAGGAGGCTCTTCCTGGCCACCCAAGGGACCTTTGGGAACCTGGGGGAGGCCCAGAGCCCAGCGCAGTCAGGACACAGAATAGGGGCTGCTGGAATTAATGGGTCTGTCGGGGCCCCACGGATGGGAGGACGGATTGCACTGGTCAGTTTGCCCTGCCTGGCCTGCTCTCCGTGCTCTCCTGGGTGGCGGCACACAGATGGGCTCTCGCCCAGACTCAGGCCTGGGAGGTCAGTGCTGTCAGGAAGGAGGCCTGATAACCTGGCGCTGTGGGCTGGCGGAGGGCCGCCTGGGAGGAGCACCGAGGAGGGAGCACCGGGCTTCCTGGTCTCCTGGTTTGGAAAGCTCAGGGTACACCAGCCACATTCACAGCCCAAAGAGGAGCAGGGTCCGGGTGCACTGGCCCTCTGGGGGCTCAGGGGTCCCCTGGAGCCAGAAGGGAAACTCCTGCGGGCCTCTGGCTCACCCTGTGGGAATGTCGTGCCAGGGCGATCCCTCCGGGTCCCTCCGCAGCTGTGCAGAGGACCCTGCCACACACCTTCCGTGTCCAGGCTGGGATGGGCTCTGAGGGCAAGCGCAGAGCTGCTTCCCTTGGGGCCCAGAAAGCTGTTTTCCCTCATCTTTAATGGGATGCCAGCGTTGCTGTGGGTTCTCTGTACAGTTGGGGGACCTTCACCAGGGGATGAGATCACCTCCAGACCCCACAGCCCAGACTCCAGCTGTGGGCCCTCCCCCAACATCCTCCACAGTGCTTGTCCCTGGTCCTTCCTGGACACGTGGCTGCGTAGACAGAGGCCAGGAAGGGTGCAGGGTGAGGTTTCGGGAGAGGTGCGTGTCCACAGCATGCTGGCCTGTGGCCCAGACTCAGCGTCCCTCCCGCCGCCCCTCACTGAGGCAAAGGCATCCTGAACAAGTGTCAGACTTTGTACCCCTAGACCTCCAATTTACTTTCTCCCATTAGCAGTTCGGGCTGTGAGATGTGGCACATTTGCTGAGGAATAATGGGCCCCATCTCACTAATCTGCGTGCGGAGTGTGGCCCCGTGTGCAAGCACGGGGAAGCTCCCGGATTCCAGACCGGGCAGGGGTGCTGCTTCCTGCTTGCAGGAGCCCCGATGGGTGGGGCGCCAGGGGCCAGGCCGGAGCCCGGGAGGGGACAGGGTGATGCAGGGCCCAGTTCCCTTGCCTTGGAAGCTTCTGCTGCATACACCCAGCTATTCTGGGTCCCAGATATCCTAGGGCTCCCCAGCCCGACACTTCCAGGGCAGGTGGCCTAAGAGCCGCTGAGGGTCAGCCAGGTAACATGGCCCCAAAACATGGGCTGCATCTGTGTCATCAGTGTCCTAGGTTCCAGGGTCCCGACGGGTCTGGAGGCCTGGAGGCCTGGACTGGGTCTTCACTCCCTCCCAGTCCTGGCTCAGTGGTGCCAACAGATGTTTGAGGGAATACATGACCGTAGTTTGGACACTAATGAGAGAGCTACAGTAGGTTACACTCTCATTTGACAGCATGAAGTGTTTCCCCATCCGGCAAACACTTACTGAACACCTGCTATGTCCCAGGCCCTGATGCGGGTGCCAGGAACAGGCCGGTCTAGTCCCCGCGTGGATTTATGCCACAGAGGGAGGGACTCGTGATGAGCCCGCAAATGCAGGGAGACCGGGTTCAGCCTCACATAGCCGTATGAACTGTGACGCTGGAGCAGGCTGAGCGGGGGAGATCGGGAGGGGTCCGTGCACGGGGGCCAAGGAGGCCTCTGCAGGGCAGCCTGAGCCACGGACCCGGTGCCAGGGCCATGCAGGGAGGAACGTTCCAGATGAGATAATACACCCAGGAGGAAGACTACAGTGACCAAGCCGGGTGGCGTCTGGAGCTGCGTGAGGTCAGGACGAGAATTGGAGTTTGGGACTAGACGATGCGATGTGTCTTTGGAGCCGCACAGACCTGGGTTTCGGTCTCAGTGACCATTTATAGGCTGTGCGACTGCAGCCCCCTGAACCTCCGCTTCCCCATCTGTAAAATGGGATGCCAGTGCCTCCTTCCCTGCTGGGGTGGCACAAGCATTACCCGAGGTGACCGCAGCATCCAGCGCCTGGAGGACCTGCGCCCCTGAGCGGACACTCAGCGTGTCTTGTGCTGTGGCAGGGGTGCCCACACAGAGCACCATGTGACTGTCACAGAGGCCCTGTGTGGCCAGCGCTCTGCAGGCAACATTAGTGGAGTGAGGCCCCCACGCCCTGTTCTGCGGAGCCAGGACCATTGGCGGCTCCGTCTTGCAGGTAAGGAAAGAGCTGAGGCGGGGAAGGACTTTCCCTGGCCTGGCAGCCCGAGTAGCAAGTCCAGACATTTGACCACTGGCGCCGTGCTCAGGACGTTCGTATGCCTCCCTGGGCTTGCTGGGAAGTCTTTACAAAATCCTCCAGATGGGACCTGTCCTCGGTCATAGCTCTTAGGGGGGGCAAATGGCAGAAGTGCCCTAGAGTGCACTCAGGGCCGCGGTGCCTCCGGCAGCTACCAGGGTGGCTCCGTCGAATCTAAACCATTCTCCGCTCTGTACGGGAGACCTGGGTCTGGGCCGCATAAGGGGAGCGTGCAGGGGGTGCAGGAAAGGTGATGGGCCTGTGGCGTGAGCTGCGTTCTCTCT
The DNA here is from genome assembly GCF_011100685.1 of Canis lupus familiaris. NCBI lineage: Eukaryota > Metazoa > Chordata > Mammalia > Carnivora > Canidae > Canis > Canis lupus. Next base: position 14,644,726 of record NC_049227.1, on the reverse strand, counting down.
CAGGAGGGGGGGTGACCCAGGTTGGGGTCCTGCGCCACTGTGGGTCCCCGTGCTGAGCTACAGATGAGAAGGAAGAGGGAACTGTTAGCAGTGGTCTGAGAAGCCTCTGTGGCCCCGGGAGCTTCCCTGCTGCATCTCATAGGCAACCCCCCTCCCCTGGCAGCCCGGCGGGGTGGATGCTGCTCTAGAGACAGTGAAGCTTAGGGCAAGTGATGATTCAGCGACAGCTGAAGGGACCTCTCCCCCACCTGCATCAGGGCCTGCCCTGCCCCATGGGAACGGCCGGGGCCATGGCCTCCAGGACGGGCATGCTGAAGCCCAGTAACCAAAGGGGAGCTGTGGCGAGCGACAGGGCTAGCAGACCCTGCGGCGTGGTGGCGGGACTGACGGGATCCCAGTACTGAGGATGCCCTGCCCCTGGGGACCAGCCAGCACTGAGGCCAGGTCGCCCTCCAGCGTGAAGACCACCTGGGCTGCAGGCAGCAGGCTGGTATCCCGGGGTCACGGTGCTCACGCTCCAGACATGAGTGCACAGTGCGTGCTGCTCCCCAGGCACCGCTCGGGCTGCACTGAGCTGGGCTCTGCCCTCGGGGGCTGTCGCCGTCCCAGCCTCCTCTCAGTTTTTCATCTATAAAGTGGGGGTGCAAGAACTCAGGCTCGTTAAGAGGTTGAAATGAGGGGATATGGGCAGAGCACTCCGTGTGCTGTGCCCGGCACAGAAAAGTCCTGAAAAATCATTACATTCGTATAGGCGGACTGCCAAACGATGGGGAAGTTCCAGGGGGCGTGATAACAGAACTGGACTGTGTGTCATATGCTGGTTGTACCCCCGCATTGCTGGGGTGACCCTGATGCCTGAGTGCTGGCTTACCTGTCCCACCTGGAGCCTTCCCGGGGGCGGTGCTCCTTACCTGCCCCACCACCCCACCTGGGGCCTTCCCTGGGCCATGTGGGGCTTACCTCTCTCACCTGTTTAGTTTCAAGAGCTCAGGCTCCATCCTCCCCCCTCCCCTAGCTATTTCTGGGAGCGTTGGGGTGTCCCAGGTGTGCTCTGCAAGCACTCAGCAGAGGTCAGTAGCCATGTCTGGGGCCAGGGAGCCCCGGCCAGCCTTCTGCCCACTGATGACCCCAGTGGCGGGTAAGACAGCTGCAAGAGGGGGTGTGGCGCCCTCGGCGGGAGCAGCCTCCAATCCCATCCTGGCAGCCCCATCACACTTTCCCCCCTGGCCCCACCTCGGTTCCTGCCCCTGTGCTGACGTCATGCTGCCTGGGACCTCCTCGATTTTCGTGGCCCAGGACTAGTGCCCACGCTGCCCTAGGCTGCGCTGCTTGTGCTGATTCCCAAGGGCGCAGGGCTGCGAGGTAGGGATGGGGCGTGAAGGCCATGGGCAGCACAGGGAGGGGGGTAGTGGGGGCATGAGGACCCAGGGGGAACCGGGAGGGGGGTCCCCCGCGGTGGGGAGGCCAGGGGCGTGGGGACCGCCATGCCGGGTGCCCTGCACCGCATCAGCACCAGAGCACAAGGCACAGTGTTGGGGCTGGAATGTCCTGGCTGTGCTGCAGCGCGGGTACAAGCACGCAAGCCCCGAGGACGCCCTGGCAGCGGTCTACCCTGCTTGGTCCGGGGGAGGAAAACCTGTGTCCCCCTGGGGCGGGAGGTGGGGAGTGTGGGGACTGCGCGCCGGGAGGGTTTGGTGCAGGGCTGCACTCTGTGGCTACCGCCAGGACGGCAGGACTGGACTTCCCGGCCCGGCCCCTCAGGCCCCCGCAGAGAGGACACCCTGCCGCGCAGGGGATCTGGGAAGGGACGGGGCTCAGAGACCCCAGCAGGCCACCTGTGTCCCAGAACAGAGTGACCCTGCCCCTGCTGCCCATCAGTGTTGGAAGCACACAGGCAGTAACGGAGCTGGAGCCCAGGGCGGGAGGCGGAAGCAGGGCACATAGCCTGCCCTGGGGTGGGAGGTACCCCGAGAACCTCTCCCCAGCCAGAGGAACCTCGGGGACCACCCCTTACCACGAGGAGGCTCAGTTGGCTGTCCACCCCCCCCCACCCCCCCGCCATCCCCCAGGAAAACAGGGCAGCACGCTGGGGGCAAGAAGAGGGTGTAGGGTTACTTAGAGATGCTGGAGTTAACCGCCTGCTGGAATCCGGATGCGAGTCCTTCCCTGCCCTTGTCGCAGGGAAGGGTGTCTGGAGTCCAGGTGTGGGCTCGCAGGTGCAGGTAGCGGCGGGAGGCCCGGGTCTGGCACGGGGCCCCTGGTCTAAGCCCCCGGTTCCCCTCCTAGCAAGTGGAAGCCTTCTGAGAAGCCATCACATCTCGTTCCGCGAGGGGCGGCTCTAGACACCTCGAAGGCTCGCCCCCAGCTCATGAATGGCGCGATGCAGCTGCTGGGATATTCTGCAGAGCGAATTCAGAATAACAAGAATCAGAGCCTGCTTTGTCACCCGGAGGCTGGGGCATCTGTCCAGTCAGATGGGGGGAGGTGGGGGCAAGAGCCCAGGGCTTTGGGGTTGGCGGCCTGCCCTCCATCACCTGGCCAAGGAGCCTGCTGTTGCTGCTGGCAGACGTCCCTGGGGAGGAAGTGGCTCGGACCAGGGTGCTGCCCCAGCAGAGGCTGGGAGAGGGGAACAGGGTGCGCCAGGAGCGGGGGAAGAGGCTGGAAAGGGTGGCCAAGGCCCCAGTGTTAACAGCTGCTGCGCAGAGTCATCACTGTCTTTGGGAGAGGGCAAGTCCTACCCCCTGCCTATGGTTGCCTCCCCTGCTTCTGAAACTCCTTCAGCACCTAAGGGTCCAGGCTCCGTCGTGAGGCGTGGCTTTGAAACCCGGGCTGGCTGCCGTCCAGCTGCGTGGCCCCATGTGAGGCCCGGGGACCATCACAGCACCTGTGACATCCCGCCTTAGTGAGGCTCGGATGGGAGGATGCAGACGGAGTGCAGGTGCGTCGGGCGCCCCTCGTGCTTAGCCGAGACCCTACCCGGTAAGCAGGAGCTGGTGGCAGAGGGTGGCAGAGCCAGATTCACAGCAGGGAGCCCAGCTCGGGAGGTTTCCCTTCTGGATCATTCATCACTGCCAGGAGCACGGGTTGGCAGTAGCGGAGGGCTGGGAAGCGCCTCCCCCCGGCTGCAGCGCCCCGCCTCACGACACCCCTGCTGCCTAGGACCCAGGTGGGCTGGGGTCAGTGCAGCAATGAGCTGGCAGGACAGAAGTGTCGGGGGGCTTCTCTCAATGACCCAGGAAGATGAATGAGGGACTTAAAGATGCTTGTGCCTGAGCTGGAGGCTCGGGTCCCGATGAACTGCCAGCCTGTGTTGGTCCACGTGGCCACCCCTCCCAGGCCCTTCGGGTCCCCCGTGCCTGGTGGGCCAGGGGCCTGTGCAGGGCAGGGCGCGTGGGGCTCCACCAACTGGCTCCAGGCCCATCTCCCCGTGGAGACACTCGTGGGTGTGCAGGTGTCTCAGGGAAGAGGATTTGGGGAGAACCACCCAGTTGTTCTCAAAGTACATCCTGGGGACTGTACGCTGGACCTATGAGGTCAAAACTGTTTTCACAACAATGCTGAGCAGTAATTGGCTGTGTCCTCATGAGTGTAGGTGGGCTTTCCCAGAGGTCACGTGAAGCGACGCATGGGGGTGTGCTGGTGGCGATGGCACGTTGTCCTGTTTCACACATTCCTCAGTTTTAAGCTCAGATGCAGTAAATGTTGACAGCTACAGCCCACGTGAGCCAAAGCTCCCGGGGGTCCCCGTGGTCAGTCCGTGGGTAGAGGCCCCAGGAGGGGGACACGGCTGCACGCCAGGAGGGCCAGCCTCCTTCCGAGCCGCCCACCGCATCTCCCGGAACTCTGGCGCATGGGCCTGTGCCCACGGCTCCCGTTTGCACGCCCTCTGGGCCCCTCCCGTGCCACGTGACTCAGTTCTGTACGGGGGGTGGGGGGTGGGGGGCAGCTGAGATGAGCCTGAGATTCACAGTTTGGGTCAGAGTCACACCTGGGACAGACATGGTGGCAAAGCCCTTGAACTTTTAGTACAAAGAAGGCATCCTTCATTTCCCGGGGCTGTGCCTGGGCTCGGGCGTGTGGGGGCAGAGGTGCCCCGAGTGGAGTGTGTGGGGGAGATGGGAGAGCGTGTTGCCAGAAAGGCCCCTTCAGGGTGGGAGGAGGTCCCGGGAGTGAGGCCCAGAGTCAGGGGCAGTGTAGTGGGGGGCAGGAGAACCTCATCTGAACCCTTGTAGCTGTGCGTCCCTGGGCTAGTGGCTTCCCCTCTCCGAGCCTCAGTCTCCTTGGCTCCTCGGTGGGTGGATACTGGTGAATACTGGGAGCTATGTTTCAGGTAGTGGTGGGTTCAGATGAGATGTTGGGTGAAAAGGTGAGCTCGAGGTTTACAGGACGGAGGCCATGGTTGGGGGGAGGGAATCCCGGGGGCTGGGTCGGGGTACCATGAAAGCCATGACCCAGCCCCTCCCGAGTGCCTAGAAGAGCCCCGGGCTGCAGGCTCTTCCCCAAAAAAACTAGTTTATAGGCTGCTCTCAAGGACGGGACGATCCCAAGCGGCTGGGACAGCAAGAGAATGATTCAGGGGTACGTGCTGGAGGGAAGCCTCAGGTCTAGCTGGGTGCCCTGAGGGCGCTTGTGGATGGAAGGTCTGGGGAGAGGCAAGGGCGCTGGAGCAGGGTCATAGGACCCACATCCAGAAATAAGCCTGCGAGGTGCGCGTGGGGTCAGGTGCTCAAGGCAGCGCCCAGCTTGGGGCGCCACCTCCTCCCCCCCATGGGTCCAGCCTTGCACCGGGCAAGGTGGATGGGTGTTGCCAAGCCTGCTGTCCACGGGGGCGCACTGAGGCACAATGGGGTTAAAGGTCAGAGGACCAGGTTCATTCCGGAGCGCCAGCTGACATTCAGGGCACTCCCTCATCCAGGGTCTCCTGAGTGCCCCCCTGTGCCTGGCCCCCGGGGTCCTGGATGGCCAGCAGCTCACAGCCCACCTGGAAAGCTGCCCAGAGGGTCCGCGTCCACACAGCACGGTGCATGCTCCCCCTCTCGGAGGAGACCGGGAACACGCACATACAGCCTGCCCCCCGCATCCCCCAGGGCCGGCCAGAGCTCTAGGCATAGCCTTATTCGAGCCCATCTCCTCGCCCCCCCCGCCCCCAACACCGGTCTCCCCACTGTCCCTGAAGCCACCCACAGGGCCTTTGCACCTCCTTCCCTTGGGACACTTGCCCCAGACCGCCTAGCGCCCCTTCTAGGCTGCCGCTCGGACCTCACCTTCTCACCGGGCCCCCTGCCCTTCTGGCCACCCTGCCAGCTCTCCGCCCCTAACACCCCCTATGCACTGTTCCCTCTTGCCTGGTACTGTCTGGCCCCCGAGGGCCAGGGGCCCCCCGTGCCTGTTTTCTCCAGGGGAGCTGGCCAAGCCCTACTGTGGGCAGGGGCTCACGGATTGTCCGTCCAGTGAACCAAGGAAGGAAGGAAGGAGCCCAGGTGTGCCCAGTGCCGGGCCCTCCCTGCCGCCTCCGGGTCCTTCCGGCCGCGTGGACAGCCTGCCCGCTGGGGCCCTTCCCCAGCCCGTGCGATGGGGTCCGTGTGTTTGTGCATCTGATGTTTCTTCCTCGAGCCAGGTGTTCACCCGGGGGCAAATGGCTGTGCTGAGCTGGAGTCTGGCGGTGCGGACGGGGTGCTCCTGGGAAGGTGGGGCCCTGCCGCTCCGGCCAGGGGACCGGTGCAGGTGCATTCCTGCCCCTCTGATTCTTGCCACCTGTGGGCCTTTGGGGACAGTTAGTTTTAAACCTGCTGTGAGTCAGCTGCACCCTTTGGAAATGCGGGTAGCAACTGTATCCACTGCCCTGAGGGCTCAGGTGGAGGAGCCCCGCCTGGAGCTTAGGGGTGTATTTGCTGCTGACCCCTTAGCCCTTCAGGGCTGGAGGGCTTATGTGTTGGTGAGACCGTTTGAAAGCAGTTTGGCCACACAGATCAAGATCCCTTAAACACATGGCGTCTTCTTGTCTGGGAATTTCTCCTGAGGACATAGAAACTCAGACCTGGGTACCAACATGCTCATCACTGTGTTTTGGGGGCAGCTAGTTAAAAATAGCACTTATTATTATTATTATTTTTAAGTAGGCTCCAGCCCAGTGTGGTGCCCACCACGGAGCTCAAACTCACGACCCTGAGATGAAGAGTCAGACGCTTCACAACCTGAGCCAGTCAGGTGCCTCCTAAAATGGTATTAAAAAAAATTTCTTTTAAAAATTTTATTCATTCATGAGAAAGAGAGAGAGAGAATGGGGCAGAGACACAGGCAGAGGGAGAAGCAGGCTCCATGCAGGGAGCCCGACATGGAACTCGATCCCGGATCTCCAGGATCACGCCCTAGGCTGAAGGCGGCGTTAAACCGCTGAGCCACCCGGGCTGCCCTAAAATGGCATTTTCTTTCTTTCTTTCTTTCTTTCTTTCTTTCTTTCTTTCTTTCTTTCTTTCTTTCTTTCTTTCTTTCTTTCTTTCTTTCTTTTTTTTTTTTTTAAAGATTTATTTATTCAGAGAGAGCGCGAGAGAGGCAGAGACACAGGCAGAGGGAGAAGCAGGCTCCATGCAGGGAGCCTGACGTGGGACTCAATCCAGGGTCTCCAGGATCACACCCTGGGCTGCAGGCGGTGCTAAACCGCTGCGCCACCGGGGCTGCCCAAAATGGCATTTTCTAATAGAATGTCTGAGAACTTGGGAAAACACTCATCCTATATGAAGTCAAAAGGATGTGAAGCTGCACGTGCCTTGGGACCTGATGACTGTAAAACATACACACGGAAAGAAAACCGTGCCGCTGTCTGTGCTGGGGCCTCCGTGGGTGCTCCGTCCGGTGGGATCCCACCTCGTGGGGACCCTGGAAGGTGGGTCGGTGTACATACAGCCATCCACTACGCAACAGGTAATAACGAAAACTTACGAATGATACACGTGTGTACACGCGTGTGTTTGTGTGATGTAGGTACACATACACGTGTGTACATGTGTGAGTGCGTAGCTAGAAATCTTTTCCAGGTGAAAAGATTTTTAAGTTGGGGTGTTAGCCAAAGGGAGTCTGGGCTCATTTCTTCATTCTTCCCACAAAAACAAGGCCTGTTCCTGTCTTCGGGTTTTGCAGCACCGGCTTGACTTTCTAACTGAAGGGTTGGCCAAGCCCGCTCGTGCTCCGCCTATTACTTGTGTGTCTTTCTCTGGCTTCCTTCCTCGTCACCTCCCCCTGCCCTGCGGGGCTCCCCCTGCCCGTGGCGTGCGCCTCCGGACTGAGACAGGAGCCTGGCGTCCACTGGTAGCACGGTAGCTTTTCGGGGTGTATGTGGAGGGGAGGGGGTGTCGCCTCTGAGGAACACAGACAAGCCAGTCGGCGCCCTGACTCGGAAGGAAGACTCCAGGCTGTGAACGCACTTTGTCCTGCTCTCCCGGCCCATCTGTCCCAGCATCTCCTCTCCCCGCCTGGCCTGTTCCAGCCCTTAAAGCGCTCTTTGTCGCTTGGCCACGTCTCCCTGTTGACGGCTCTCCGTGGCTGGCACGCGTGCCTGTGCCCTGCGTGTGCCGGGAGACCCCTGGGTCTGGGCGCTGCACAGCTGGGTCTCCCCCACGTCCTCCTGGTGGCTTCTGGCTGGCCTGGCGACTCGGGGAGCAGGCTTCTGTCCCCAGGCATGCGGGACCCCGCCGGGAAGGCCTGTCTGTAATTGGGACAAAGAGGTGGTGTGGGGCCCCGGGCGGTGGGGTGCACTTGGCCATCACAAAGGGGCAGGAACAGCTGGTTTCCTTCTTGGGGGGCGTCCTTGGGCTTTGCAGGGGCTGGTCATCCTTCCCAGGCGCCCATCCTCCATCTGAGGGGGAGTGGGCGCCAGGGCTCTGTGGACAGGCTCCCTGTTGTGGGGTGGGGGGTGCCCCTTCCCCAGGCTGGAGCCGGAGCCCAAGCACGGGGCCGGGCTGCTCCAGGAGGAGGACAGGCCGTCTTCCCGCCCTGGCTGGCTGCGAGGGCCACGACCCCGCGTGCTCATCACGGCCCGTCCCCCGTCCCCCGTCCCCTGTCCCCCGTCCCCAGGGTGCTGCTAGGCCTGGACGCGTCCGTGCCCTGCTGCGGTGCTGCGGAGACCCGACGCCGGGCAGCGCCGGGAGTCACGGGCCGTCTGCCCAGCCTCTGTCGGAGGGAGCCTTCAGCCACTCCCATCGGCCTGCAGGAAGATTCGGGAAGAGCTCGTGGCCGTCCCCTGGGGGGTTCATGGGCAACAGCGGGGCTCCCCGGAGCGGCCAGGCGCGCCATGCTGCAGTGCAGGCCGGCCCAGGAGTTCAGCTTCGGCCCGCGGGCCCTGAGGGAGGCCCTGGTCTCGGCCGACCCGGCCCTGCGGCAGCTCTACACGTCGGCCTTCACCCCGGCGGAGAGGCTCTTCCTGGCCGAGGCCTACAACCCCCAGAGGACCCTCTTCTGCACGCTGCTCATCCGCACGGCCTTCGACTGGCTTCTCAGCCGCCCCGAGGCCCCTGAGGACTTCCAGGCCTTCCACGCCTCCCTGCCGCCCCGCAGGCAGAGCCCTGCCCGCAAGCACATCTACCTGCAGCCCATAGGTACCGGCCGCGGGCCCGGGGGGCGGGGGGCAGCCTGGGCCGTCAGGGCCTGTGGGGGAGCCGGGCTCTAGATCTGAGCCCCAGCTCGGGTGTCTGTGCCCAGGCCCCAGGCGGGCCCTGACGTGAGGCGGGGTGGGACCCCGCCAGTGGGCTTGGTTTTGGGGGTGGCATGCAGGGAGGCCCCCCTGGGTGCGGGCTCTCCACCCACCCTGACTCAGACACTGGTCAGACAGCCCAGGGCCGTGGGGCCTCTCGTGGCTGTATCACCAGCCGCCGCACACAGGGGTGGCCTCATCCAGGCGCGGTGCTGGGGGCTTGTGTTAGGAGCAGCTCGGTCACAGGCAGGAAACAGGCCGGGAGAGGTCACTTGACCTGCCCAGGACGCAGAGCTGGCGATGGGTAGGGGTGGATGTGAGTGCTGGCCTGTGTGACCCCGGGGCCCTGCTGGGGAGGCCTGCTGGCCGGGTGCTGGGGAGGAGGCGGGGTGGGCCAGCCCCCGTGTGTCTGTGTGCTGAGGGCGGGGCCCCGGCCTGGCAGGGAGGGTACCTGGGGCAGGTGTGGTGCCTGGCTTTGCAGAGGAGGAGCAGGCCCGAGCTGGGGACCAGCGGTCTGCAGGCACCCCTCATGCTCCATGGCCCCGTGGCCCGTCTGCCGTCTGTGCTGGACGTGCTGCCTTCACACAGCTCCCAAACCATCCACTTCGTACCAGCGCTTCCCACGCTCTCATGAGCAGACGCACGGGCATCTCAGGTGGCCTGTGGCTCTGCATTTCCAACCAGCTGCCACCCAGGGACTCCCAGCCAGTCCCAGGCCGTCCTGGCCTCTGCTCTCGGTCTGCTCCCCTCTGTCCTCCTAAAATGCAGCCTGGTTGTAGCTCCCCCAGGGGTGCCTCGCCCGCCCGCTGAGCCTCATCTCACCTTCCCGGAATTCCACTCTGATCCTGCCAGGCTGGCTCTTTGCCCCATTAACCCCAAGGGGCCTCTGTGACCTGTCTCGGCTGCCCCTGGCCAGCCCCGGGGACTGTGGCCCCAGATGAGCCCCCACCCGCCCCCTGAGCTCTCCGTCCTCCAGACTTGGGTCACCTGCATCTTTCTTCTGGGCATTGGCCTTTCCTTCCATCTCCCTCCTTTTATGTGTCCCTTTACAAATGTCTGTGTGCCCAACTCTGCGAAGGCAGGTCCAGTGGTCCGTGCTGGTGGGGGTTCTGGGGTGCGTGCTGGGGTGCTGGGCGCCGGCAGGGGGCCCAAGCGGCTGATGGGCTGCCCTGCCCCCAGATCTGAGCGAGGGGCCGGCGGGCGGTGCTCTGCTGGAGTACCTGAGGAACTGCACGGAGGCCTTCTTCTTGGGCTTGCAGGTCAGATGCCTGCCCTCGGTGGCCGCCGCGTCCATCCACTGCTCCTCACGTCCCAGCGGGGACTCGGACAGGCTCCAGCTGCACACAGGTGGGTGAGCGCAGTGGGGGCGGCTCTGGCCAGCATCGGCGCAAAGCTCTGCCACTTGGCACAGGGCCCTTTCTGGAACACAGAAGGTGGGAGGAAGATGCCCAGGAGAAAGAAGGAATCCCTTTCCCCTTTTTTTATGTGGAAACCTCTATTTCCCAGCCTTGTGACGGGGAGGGCTAAAACAAAGCTCACCTCCCCATCCGGCTGAGCGTCCGGAGACCTGACCACCAGCCTAGTGTCCATGGGAAGCCCCAGGGCGGGAAGAGCAGGTGAAGCAAGCCCTTTGGGGGCCACCTGCCACTTTACAAGATGTCACTCTAGCCTTTGGCCTTGTGTGTGCTCAGAAGACCCCTCCCTGCCCCGCCAGTCCCCGGGGTTACCGGCAGCTGGAGGGCAGCTGGGGGGAGGGGCACAGATGGACTGGGGAGCTTTGGGATGTGTGGGACACCCAGACTCAAGTCTCAGGGGTCTCAGGACGGGGCTGGGACTCAGTCTGGAGGCATCTGGTGGTTTATGGGCTGTAGGAAGCCCCCAGCCGGCTCCAAGCGGAGGTGTGTTAATCCTTCCGCCTCTCTCCTGTATCTCCCCTCTCCTTGTACCCCAGCCACGCTTCATTCCCTTGCAGCTAATCAATTCCGCAACTGCACCAAGTATCTGTGATGCCCGCACACCAGGTTCCTGACCTCAGTTATCCTACTTTTGCATTTCTGTATTTCCTAGGGGATTCTTTCTCAAATGAGTAGTGTCACTTTTTTAAAAATACCACTTGCCTGCTAAAATTTAAGCTCCGTATTCATACCCACGCACGTAGTTGCTGTGGTTTGTGGTTTATCTGATTCCACCGTCGGGAGCGCGCTGGTCGTCTTGCTGCCTGCGTGTCATGTTATTTTTCATTGTTAGCTGGACATCTTAACTAGAAAGTTAACTTTTAGAAGAACTCGTGGCCTGGGATGATGTGATTTGCCCTAGGGAGGATTCTGGTTTTCCTCTGCCCAGCATGCGTGGGTGCTGCCTGAGATGAAGGTGTGCAGCTTTTCTGGACGCCCGGAGCCCTGGGAGTCCAGCCCGCATCCTTCCCTCCTCCCAGGAGCAGCTCAGCCTTAGCTGCCTGCTGCAATCCTCTCCTGGATCTAATTTCCCATCAGGTCTCAGATTTTTTTTAAAAAGTCGTATTTGCTGAGATACAATCCATGTATAATGAAACTCTGCCTCTTGTAACAGCTCTGTGACCTATGACCCAGTCGCCACGGTAATCAGATATAGAAAAGCTTGCTTCGTGTCCCCCTACCCCATAATGTGCAGAGTGACCCCTGTGGCCCACTCTGCCCCCACCTAGGATGCTTTCAGTTCTTATCTTGTATTTCACTCAGCTTGTCTGGTTATCTTCGGCAGGAGTGCAGGTCGCAATCCCTAGCGCACGTTAGGGGAGTGGCTGGCATGGAGTTTTCAGGGGACTCTTGGTGGGGGCAGGTGCCATCCTAATGGTGGCAGGTTCTTTCCTGCATCCCAGGCTTTGGGGTTCGGCCACTAAGACCCTCTCCCGGTCCTAGACCCCTCTGTCTGGAGGACACAGCGCTGCTCCAGGGTTGGCTCCTGACTGCTGCATCTCTGTCCACACACCTCTAGTTCTGTCTGACCCTCTGTCTTCTTTTCTAAGGACTCTAATGATTGCACTGGGCCCACCTGGATAATCCAGAATAACTTCTCATTTTAACGCCTTCAATTTAATCATGTCCACAAAGTCTCTCCCACCATGTGAGGCAGGACATTCACAGGCCCTGGGAACTAGGATGCAGGCGTCTCTGGGACCACTGCACTTTCCCGTGAACACTGGTCCCATTGGTCAAGAGGCCTTTCTGTCGTCCCCACTCGGATGACTCTGGGCCTCTCAACCACCATGACCAAACCAGCTCTCCTGAGTTTTGGAGATGGAAACTCCGAGCTCTTACACACATGACCCAGGCCTCCTGACCCTGAGGCTCAGGCCTGCAGCCCCTGCTCCACGTCGTGCGGTGTGGCTGCTTCGGCTTCTCTGCCTCAGCCTGCCTGCTTCTAGTGGAAGGTGGCTAGCCTGCCCCTGACTTTGGGAAGGCCTGGCTGCAGGCAGAGGAAGAGGGGATGATGGGATTTGCCTGCCCTGAGCCTGGGGCCAGGAGAGGGGGCCCCAGCCGCCTCCTTACCTTTCCTCTGCCCTCCCAGACGGCATCCTGTCTTTCCTGAAGAACAGCAAGCCGGGTGATGCGCTGTGTGTGCTGGGCCTCACGCTGTCCGACCTGTACCCCTGCGAGGCCTGGAGTTTCACCTTTGGCAAGTTCCTTCCAGGACATGGTGAGCCAGCCCCGCCAGCCCCTGCCTCAGCTTGTGCACGTGGGGGGACCGCCCTGGGGCGCAGGTATGGGGCAGTATGCATGTGTGAGCATCCCCCAACCCCGGGGAAGAGGGCACACTATCTAGAAACATGCATCCCCACAGCCTCCTCTTGGGCCAGGGCAATTCCTCAGGCTCTGGCTTCTGCCTCAGTGCGCCTTCATGTGGGTGCGCCAGCAGGGCCAGGCCTTCGGGATCTGTGTGCATCCTGAGGACGGGGTGGCTTTGCTCCCAGGCTCCTCGGGTGAGGCTGCCCTGTGTCTCTCGCTTCTCTCCAGAAGTGGGCGTCTGCAGCTTTGCCCGGTTCTCGGGGGAGCTCCTGCAGTCGGGGCCCAGCGCCTCTGACCCAGCCCTGGCGGAGGGGGCTGCAGATGGCCCTGAGACACCCATGCAGGATGGAGGCCAGACCCTGTGCTTCAGCGCCCTGGGGATGATCCAGTGCTGCAAGGTGGGCCGGGGGCCAGGGGGTGGGCTCGGGTGCTAGGAGATGGGACAGCAAGAGGATGGAAGGCCTGGGGCTCTGCTGATCCTGGGTCTATGCTAAGGACGCACCGACAGCCGTGTCCAGTCCTCACGACGAGGGCCAGGCTTTTGAGCATAGAAACCAGGGCCAGGCTCAGAGCTGCCAAGGCCTTTGCTGAGCTCCCTTGGCTGTGAAGTGGCAGGATTGGGATTTGAACCTGGGTCTGCTGCCCAAGCTCCCGGCAGGGTGGCCTCTGGGTGCCTCTGCACAGAGATGCCAGTCTGTGCCCTGTGTAATCAGGAGCGGGGACCCAGTGCTCCCCGGCCATCGGGTGCCCCGGCGGGGCCGCCCGGGGACTCGGCCGGGGGTCGGGCTCAAGACTGTGAGGGCAGAGGTGCTGTGCCGTCTCCCTCAGGTCACATGCCATGAGCTTTGCCACCTCCTGGGCCTGGGGAACTGCCGCTGGCTGCGCTGCCTCATGCAGGGGGCACTCAGCCTGGACGAGGCCCTGCGGCGGCCCCTGGACCTCTGTCCCATCTGCCTGCGGAAGCTGCAGCATGTCTTGGGCTTCAAGCTCGTCGAGAGGTACAAGGTGAGTGGCATCGGGGCAGCCAGCCCCTGAACAGGGCAAGGGCAAGTCCCAGCTCCACCCCTCCCACCTGCTGCTCCCCTCCCATTGGGCCTGGCACATGGGCGTCGGAGGGCAGCAAGTGGCGTGTGGGGTCCTGTGCGAGAATCCGCGTAGAATGAACAGACCCCTGGGCCAACTTCTTGGCATCCTGCTCAAGTTGGGTGGCACATCATGGCCCTAGCCGAGCGCCTGCCACTCCCAGCAATGGTGGCCGTTGCCATCAGGTTGTACCAGGACGGACAAGGGGCAGATGGCTTTTATCTCTCAGGCCACAAGAGTGAATACCAGCGAGCTCTGGGTGCTGGTCAGGTGCAGGGGGGCGGTGGGGGGCGTCCTAGCGCTTCCTGCGACTGCTCAGGCCCCCTCCTGCATCACAAAGGGCCCGTCTGCTGCCCTGCACCTGCCCCGTTGCTTCTCCCTCCTCCACCCCCAGGGCTGGCCTCTCAGGAGGAGGAGGAGGAGGAGGAGGAGGAGGAGGAGGAGGAGGAGGAGGAGGAGACCCAAGCTCTCTGGGAGGTCCCGGCCCAGCAGCCAGGCCAAACCGGCGGGGCGATGCTGCCCTCTGCTGTCGCCTCCAGGTGCTGCCCGGAGCAGGGTCCCCAGGCAGGCCCAGGGCCCAGGGCGATGGACCAGGGTCTGCCCCCGGGGAGGAACCCCATCCTAGGGGAAGATGGCTTTGCAAAGGCAACCTTAATTCTGAGTTCAGAACCCAAAGGCAGGTGGTTGTTATTAAGGCCCATCAACCAAATTGCTTTGGCTTAATTTTAAAACCAAAAGTTTTTGACCTGAAGCTGTGTTTGAAGTTCTGGGACACCCCCTCTTGGAGGCTGGCAGCCTGGGTAGCATGAGGTCACTCTCTGGGGTCAGGTCACGGCACCAGGCTCCATAGGGGACAGGTTCTTGGGCACCGCTGGACGGGGAGGGCCTGCATTTCTCACGGGCTTCTGGGGTGCTGCTGGGCGGGGACCCCACTGTGAAGACAGCCGAGCTAGGGGGCTGGGTGGTTCCAGGTCCCAGAGCTGCCTCCCCGTGTGGATCTTTTCTGAGTGACTCTGGGGAACGGCCAGCCCGACTGGAGAGGGGATCCCACCCTCAGCCCTGTGGAGGGCAGACGCCCAGGTGGCAGCGGGCTCAGGTGGGGCGGCTGAGGGCGGGCCCGAGGGTGCAGCTGGCACGGCTGCTGTGCGTGTGAGGTGACAAGGGGCCGGCTCCCATCTGTACAAAGCACTGGGACCCCACTTGTATCTTTCCTCGGGACTGTGTTCACCTGACATGGCTTTCGTGGCTTTGTCCCTCTATCTTTCCACACACACCCCTGCCCAGGAAGAGCCTCACTCACGTGATCGTGGAGGTGACCTCATGGTGACAGAGGGCCTGGCCACGAGCGGTCCCTGCTGTCCCTCTGGACCAGTCAGCAGGGTGCTGGTCAACACCTGCTAGAGACCCAGCTGCGGTTTGTAGTGTAGGTGATGCTGGAGGCAGTGTTGGGAAGGGGCGTCCACCATGCAGACCCCAGGCAGGGAGATGAGCAGAGGTCGGAGCGAAGTCAAACCATGTAGAAAGGGAGGAATTTTGAGTATTTATTGCTCTTAATACAGTTTGAGTTAAATTATGTAGAGCTTACGATTAAATATTAAGGGTCAAGTTGAAGAACCAGTGTGCGCCGCTCCTGAGAGTTTGTGCATGGGCCCTGGCAGCAGAGGCCTGGGGGCACCCGGGCCAGCGGGGGGCCCTGGGGTCCCCCGGGAAGGGGTTGGACCTCCTGGCAGCGCTCTGGCTTGGCGGGTGACCGAACACAGAAACCCCAGCCTGCATCTCTCCCTCCCAGAGACTGTACGCCTGGACTCAAGCAGGAACTCGGCCGCGGCCGGGCCTGGACGCAGGGGCGCCGTCGGTGGCGGAGGACACCCCGCCCTGCAGCGCTGACTCGGGCCTGAGCTGCGGAAGTGAGTCAGAGCCGGGCAGCAGCCTGTCGGAGCCTCTGACCCCCGACGCGTGGAGCCACAGCTTCTCGGTGGGGCCGGAGCTGGAATCTGAGGACGGGCTGGGCTCCCTGGCCATCCCGGAGAGCCCGCCGCAGCCCGGACCCCCGCGCGAGGCCATCGAGGAGCACGGGCGCTGGCTGGCGCTGTGCATCCAGGCCCTGGAGAGGGAGGTGACGGAGGAGGAACTGGCGCAGGTGGACGCAGCCGTGGACGCCCTGGCGGGGTGGGAGATGTTCACGGGGCACCTCCCAGCCCCCAGGCCGGACCTACCCTGTGGCCGAGACGGCACAGGCCTGCGCCGGGTCCTGGGGGGCACGTTCTCCTCCCTGAGGAGGAAGCTGAGCGCGCGCAAACTCTCCAAGACGGCATCATCCCCCTGTCGCTGGAGGGCGGAGGAGAATTAGTGCGAGGGTCCGTCTGTCCCCGGACTGGGTGTCCTGCGCCATGCGCCCCCGGGGCCCAGGAGGGGAGCTCTCTAGGGAAGCGGAGGGAGATGAGCTGTAGCCCTTTGTCTGGGTCCCAGCAGAGGGTCCTCAGGCCCAGCCTGGCCTGCGCATCCCTCTCGTCCTCCAGAGCTGGAGCCCGTCTGTGCTCCCCAGGGGAACGAGGGGCCGTGGGGTAGGGCACTCAGGGCCCTCGGAGCCTCGGCTTCACACGGCATCCCCAGGACTGCCCTGGAGCCCTGGAGGCCGTGTCCCGGGAGGCCTGGCCTCTCCCCACAGCCGCTGCCAGGAAGGGTCTAGCTTACGGAGGTGTCCGAGACCGCCACCTGCTGCCACGTGCTGCCACCTGCAGTGGTGAAAACTGCGGTCTGCTGACAAAGGCGGCCTCCAGTGTCCGGTGCTTCAGAGCCTCTGGCTTCTTCACGGAATTTTTGGACTTTTTCCGACGAGGGCCGAGGCTGAGGCGGCCAGCCTGCCTGGGGGCATCTGTGTCCCTTTGAGTCTGTAAAGCCGTGCTGCTTGTACTAGAAGCTCTGCGGTGCACGCACACTTGCTTGTCCTGTCCTCGTTCTCAAGTACCCCTGGCAGCTGCAGGGAGAGAAGCTTCCAGTTCCTAGGGCAGAGCTCCTGCAACATGAGGAGGGTGGGCACAGCTCCTTCTCCCTCCTGGAAAGAGGCAAGAATAGGGGTGGCTCATACACTTTGTGGGTAGCTTACAGTTTGGGGGCTTTTTAAGGACAACAGTGCACAGTATGATCCAGATTTAGGAGCCCCGCCCCCCCAAGCCCCCAGCAAGCAGGCCAGAAGCTTCCTTATAATCTGACGTCAGGCGGGAGGGAGTACAGGGTCCCAGGCCTGCAGAGGGCTGGGTGCAGATGTGGTCTGCAGGTCTGGGTCTGGGCTGCTGAGAGCATCACAGTGACCAGGAGGTCACTGCTTGGAAGACGGGGGCCCACGTGGGGGGCGGGGGAGGTCCTGTCACTGCAAACACGTCACCCAACCTTAGTGCCTTAGAGTCCCAACCTTCTGCTTAGAGCTCAGGAGTTTGCCCTGTGGGCAGAGCCTGCAGGAAGGGAGGCCCCCGGCCTGATGGGAGCAGGACCGCAGAGAATCGCTGGCACCCCAGCGCCCCAGCACAGTCCTCAGCCAGGTTCACGGGGTGGTGCTCCGGGTCCCCCCTTCAAGGGTGGTGATGGCAGCAAGTTCTGGTGGAGCAGGGCCGCTGCCTGGATTGGCCGTCATGTTTCCTCTATCATGTTAGCTAAGTCCCCGTTTGCTTCCATCTTCTGCAAAAGGTGAGTGAGTCTCCAGCCGGAAGTGGTGGTGAACCCCGACTCAGAGGTTGGGAGGGGGCGCTCAGGGCCGAGCCTGCGCCCTGGGGGCACCTGCCTGGGAGGAAGGGCCCCAAAGCTGACGATTCCCCTGTCACCAGCTGCAGACAGAGGGCAGTTTTAAGGACAGCTGCTGGGGGAGCATTTTGAGAATAAACTTTTAGGCACTGAGGTTCCTCTTGCATCAAATGGGTGGGGGGGCGGGGGCGGGGTAGAGAGCAGTTTGGGACAGTCCGCAGGGGAGGCGGCTCTGGTGGCGGATGTAATGCAGGCCATCTGCTCCCGCACAGTCACGGTCACAGGCCTGGTAGTGGAGCACCTCACCCAAGCTGAACTGGAGTATCTACACCTCGTGGTTTCTGAGAACCCAGGGGCCCTGGCTTTTTTTTTTTTTTTTTTTTTTTTAAATAAACATACAAAGTGGACTGTATTGGCTTCAAGCTCCAAATCTGTCATGGGCCCCTGTGAGTTCCACACATCCCCAAGGCCGAAGGTGTGAATGGAGCTAAAGATACTTGGGGGTCATGACATCATCTGTACGGCGGCTCCTGGGTGAGGTGGGGCCAGGAACCTACGCACCATCCAAGGTAGCTTCAACACACATCCCAACTGTTCTGATTAAGGTGGAGGAGAAACACTGGCCGCCCTACGCCGAGGCAGCCCCCTCTCCATCCCTGCAGTGCCAGGACATGTGCCTGTTAATACAGTCCCATGGGACAGAGGATTCGGACCTTTCTGGGAGGAATGAAATCTCCAGAAGGGCTTAAAAATAACCCCCAAACATGCCATGTCTTAGCCAAGAAGCTAATGTTAAAGCTAAGAATCCAAATTTAGATCCCATCCAGTTCAAAAGAGCGGCTGCACCATTCCAAGGGTGCGCATGCGCACACAGGTCCGAGCGTGAGGCTTCGGACCCGACTGGCAGGGGCAGCAGCGAGACCCAAGTCCACCCGGGAGGGAACAGGCCAGTCTCCCTGCAAACAACCTGCCCCTTCCTACAAGTCCTTGTAGGCACCGGGGACTTCCCACGTCGGCGTCCTCAATCCTCCACTTCTCCTCATCCCCCGGTCTGGGGAGCTGCCCGGGGCCGCAGGGCCTACGTGCAGACCTGCAGACCGGCCCCTCTGCCTTCAAGCTCTTTCCTAGGAAAGTGAGGAGGAAGTGACTTACATAGGTAAGTGAGGAGGAAGGGTCCCGAGGTTCCCCGAGGCTCTGGCAGCTGCAGGACGTTGTGTGCCCTCAGGTCCAGGGTGTGGCGTGGGTGGGGGGCTGGCACATTCTGGGGTGAAGGTGCCAGCTTACACACAGCCCGAGGCGCTGGGGCTTCGTGGATTGTTTGTCCAGAGAGGGCGAGTCCCCAGCTGAGCACGAGCACCCCCTGGGAAGGCCGGGGATCGGGTCAGGGCTTCACCGGGCAGCTGCCGGAGCAGAGGTGGGGCCGCCGCCAGGCCGGGAGGACTCCGGGTCGCGGTGGGGCAGTTATGCGCAGACAGGAACCTGGTTTCAAGGACGCCCAGGTAAATAGCCAACTTGTGGCCCTTGGAGAGACGGGAACGCCGCAGGGCGGCCTGGGAGCCAGGGCAGAGCGGCCGTCCAGAAGCAGGCTTGGAGAGCCACGGCCTCACGGCGCAGCCCCTCCCAGCACCGCCCGCAGCACCTGGAGTCATGAGAACCCAGAGTAACCGTTTATTTTTGAACTCGCTTCTTGGGCACAGGCACAAATGAAAACAAGCTAGTCCGGGATTTCTTTAAAAAGGCAATTTCCAAGAAATGTCCTGGGGCGCCGATGCGCTCAGTCCACCCCGCCCCGTGATGACCCGACGACCAACAAGCGCCCTCACTGGAGACGCCTGAAGGCCGCAGCCTGCACCCCAGCGCTGCCAGGGAAGTGCCGCAGTGGGGCCCTGCGACAGGCCTCCGTCTCCTGCCTCAGAGATGACCCCAGGAGCTCAACAAGTTAACCAGGAACGCCATCCACCGGGTTCCCCGCGAGGCCACCCCAAGCGGTCGCTACCCGAGCATCTCACTCAACATTGTATTGAAACTGGGTGAGGCTTGGTGTCCCCTGTCCCCTCTCCTTCGGGGCTCCTGCACATAGGCCTGCTGCACGGCTGCTCCGGCGCTGTCCCTCCTTCCCGCAGCTCAATGTCAGCTCTCTCCGCGGCCAGCACGGCTTCCTTCTAGGTCCCATTGATGTGCCCAGCACCCTGTTGTGTTTGTCATGGCCTCGGCTTCCCTGTGCCTGTAAGTCTGTGTAGCGGATCTCACTGGCCTGGGGTCCACTCACCAGCAGCCCCTGGCCTGCGTGGCACAGGTAGGCACACACTCACCTGCCCCTGCAACAGAGGGCTTCCCAGCTGCAGGAGCCCGGCTGAAGCTGACATCACTTTACTTGCCCTCATTTGGACTTTTAGCAACAAAAGGTGATTCACTGTTTCCTGCCACACTGGCTAGCGGAAGAGCAGTGTCAGATGGGAGTGTTCCTGACTGTTCTGCATGGATGGGCCTTCCCCTGCAAGTCCTCAGGCTGGCGTGGGGCCTTCCTCCCTCTGTCCACCTGTGGGAGCGCTCCTGGGGGCCACATGCGACAGGCAGGAGAGTCACAGAAGCCAGAGACAGAGCTGGGTGCAAGGAGGGTCCCGGGAGCTGAGCGAGAGCACCATGCAGAATCGGGCACCGGGGCCCCACTGGGCAGAAGGGGGCTTTTCTGAGAGAGGCCGCCTAGCATCACAGGACGGGCAGGAGCTCCGTCTGTTGC
This sequence comes from Canis lupus familiaris, assembly GCF_011100685.1. Lineage (NCBI taxonomy): Eukaryota > Metazoa > Chordata > Mammalia > Carnivora > Canidae > Canis > Canis lupus. The sequence goes on along the minus strand of NC_049227.1, from coordinate 14,624,715 downwards.
CCTAAGTGTGCAAGCAGGAGAAATACATGGAAGGATAAACATCCAAACGGCAGATCTTTCATCCAAATGGCATTAGGCCTCAGCCACGTCCCACCACATCCCTTAAAAATGACCTGGGTGCTTCCCCCAACATTCCCCAGAGAGACGCTTCAGGGGAGGTGGGGACACTGGCGCCCTAACGGCGCTACCTCGCCCTCCACCCCCTGCCTGGAGCCTGCCCTCCCCAGTTCTGGCTTCTCCCTACTGCTCCGTGGGGGGTGTAGCTCTGGTCAGCAGTATAACCAGCCCTCCCTGGCTCGAGCCCTGCAGCCCATGCCCCTGCCACCCCCCGGCCTTGCTCGGTGGCCCCTGCTTTATCCCGAGCACATGAGCTTCAGGCACAACCGGATCAAACTACTTGAGTGGCATTGTCCGTATTTTTAAAAGTCCTGAAGCTGAGGGGAAATTCACCCAAACCACAGGCATCTTAGTACTGAGATTTCTGAGGACGTTGATGTGCGGAGTAAATGCTGTGTGGTTCAAATTTCCTGGACGCTTATGTATTATATTTTTATTCTTTTTTTATTCTTTTTTTTTTTTAATTTATGATAGTCATACAGAGAGAGACAGAGAGGCAGAGACACAGGCAGAGGGAGAAGCAGGCTCCATGCACCGGGAGCCCGACGTGGGATTCAATCCTGGGTCTTCAGGATCGCGCCCTGGGCCAAAGGCAGGCGCCAAACCGCTGCGCCACCCAGGGATCCCCTATTTTTATTCTTAAAATTGATACATGCTATCAACTCGCATGAAGAAAAGCCTGGAGGGAAGAGGGTGAGCTGCTGGAAGTCCAGCTGCAAACAAGAGAATCCACCCTCTGAACTGAGTCGGCATCCATTCCCACTGGGAGGCAGGGTGCCTGCTGGACCCGCTGGGCTGGCAGGTGCACACGGGGCCATGCAGTGTGGGGGGCTCTGGTCCGTGCACACAGCCATGTCTCCAGGACTGCTACGCTGATTCACTGCTGGGAGGGGTTAGGAATCCTACTTATCACACTGCCTCATTTTTGTTTGTTTTTTGGTGGGGGTGACTGTTATTTCCAGTTTTATATATGCTACCTACGGCATCTTTCTACCTCGAGGCTGGAGCTCCACATTCTCACCTGGCCGCTTGCTCATCTTCCTGTGAACGCTGCACATCTGCACTTGTCAGGATGTGGATAGCGTGCTGTGGAGCCACGCTGGCCACACAGGGTGCTCCTGCCAGGGGGACCCGCACGAGAGGATGACCGGCAAGCAGGCATGGGGTCATGGAGGCAGAGGACAGTGAGGGCTTAGATCCAAGGGTGCGAGCACCCACTCACCTCACTTTTCACTGGTGGCCTTGACACATGTCAGGAGTGCCACATGCACAACGAAACCCACTTGGAGACCTTGGCTTCTGGAAAGGCACCTGCCCCGCGAAACACACACTCCAGGATCCATGCTCACATGTGCTCTTCCCTCCTAAAGATGTCATATGCTAAAAAAAAAAAAAAAAAAAAAAAAAAAAAGAAAGAAAAAGATGTCATACGCTGCAGCTGCAGGGCAGCAGGACCTGGGGTCTGGTAGAATCCAACACAATGGGAAAACAAATGCATTTAAGGCGAATTTTAGTACGTTTATAAAAATCACATTCACAAAACATGGTACACCAAGCACCGTGGCTGTAGAGTTTTTACCCTTCGCAGTATGTATTCTCACCAGGTATGTGGTATTCATAAACAGAGGCCTACCCAGCAGCACCGGGGGAGGGCTTGGCTCTACACGAACTTCCAGGGTGGTGTCTGCAGCTGAGCAGGGGGCTGCTCCTCCTGGACTTCCCTTCAGTGGAGACCCCGGAAGGGCTCCGGGCTCTGTTTCCCTAGGGAACACTGAAGCCTCAATGTCAGCAGCCTGGCCCTTTGGCGGGGTCCTCTGTGCACACTCAGCACCAAGGCCGTGCAGCGGGGCAGGTAAGGTGAGCACAGGGCCAGCCAAGATGTGGCTGGGCATGGGACACCGCACCTGGGTCAGAGGATAACCTGCCAATTTTAGTGGTTTGAATGGAGTTAAGAAAAATGACATTTGGAATGTTTTATATCAATCTGAAGATGTCCAAAGATGAATCTTTAAGATACTAGAGGTGGACAGCCTCCACAGAGATCTGTTTGAGATTCCTTCATAAGCAGGCTTGTTAAACAATCTAACAGGAGGCAGGAGGGCCTCCGTGTATGAGGCCAGTTCCTATGTGGGGTGCGGGCACGTGGGCATGTTGGGAGCACGCGTCGCCCCTAAATGCTCCTGGACCCTTGGCGGCAGGACAGTCTCTGGCCTTGGCTGTGGGTCACAAAGCGGGGCCTCCTGCAAACCTTGCTCTCAATCTTCCTTCCTGGTTGTCACTGTGATGTCCCCTGGGAGAGGTGGCCAGAACCAGGGGAGGTGGGGTTCTGCTCTTCCCCAACATCAGGGCAGCCTTACCGGATGATGTGTGGTCCATGCCGGTCAGCCCTTGGGGAAGTGCTGTTCCCACAGGGAACTCCACCTTGGCTGTGGATAGCTTGGGAGCATGCTCACTGGGGAGAAATACATCAGCTTTTAAAAACACAAAACAAAGTGAATGCACGGTTAATAAAAAGGCTCTGAAGCGACAGGCCTGGAATAACAGCCCCGTTGTCATCACAGAACAGGACCCGCTGCGTGGCCGGTCCTGCCCATCAGTGCGCCAGGTAGCCCGTCTCCTGGCCTGATAGGAAATTCGGGCTTGTTCAGGAACTCCCCAGTAGCTGCTCTTGTGTTTCACTCTGGTTCTTGTTACGAAGACATAAAACAGAGAACCCGCTGAAAGGAAAAAGTGCCTAGAAGCAGCTGGAAAATCAAGAACCTAATTTTCCAGTTGAGCCACATGCACTGTCAGCCAGGTGCAGAGTCTCCAGGTCCCTCTTGCTAAGATGCCCACAATGACATTTTGATGCTCTGCTGCTGGCTGGTAAGATCAGAGGGGGGTGAGCCGCCACAGGGCAGGGTCAGACCCCAGAGCACAGGCCCACCCCGTCCACCAGCCAGCTGGGAGAACCTGCCGCCCTGTCCCGTGGGAGAAGCACACACCCAGCCGCTGCCACACAGGGAAACCAGTCCCTAGGTCCCTAGGAACCCGCGTGTACCCAGCGGCGCCCTGCTTCTCCGTTTCCAATTAGGCAAAGCCCAGAACTCACACAAGGCAGCTCTAACAACCTGGCAGCTCCAGGCCCAGCTCAGAGGCGTCACTACCATCAGGGTTGTCAGATCCGCTGCAGGCACACACCCTCCTCCGAGGAGGGAAGCCAGGCAAGAGGAGGGGCCCGGGGAGCCACCTGTTAGGTTTTCACCTGAAGAGAACAGCAGCCGTGGGCAGATTAAATCCACCCACTTTAACACACCATCTGAACACCACGGGAGAAGCCGCTTCCAAGTCCAAGAGCCCTGACGTCCTTCCCCAGCAAAGGGTGGGAGTCAGACCTCGCAGCGGGAGTGGGGAGGCAGCAGGGGCTTCTTTGCAGCCCAGGCCTCTCTCTACCCGCAGCCACCGCCTGAGGTTCAGCCGACACCTTTCCCTGAGCTTGGGCGCCCACCAGCACACCGTGTGCCCCTAAGTGCTGACACGGCCCAGGGGCCAGCTGTTGAATCCTCTTTGTGAACCAAGGGAGCCTCCTTTCCTCGGGGGACCAACACCTTTCTTGTCAGGGCCCAGGAGTGCCTTGTGAATGGCACTCAAGCCCAGTGTCCCCACACCACCTCCCAACCAGGGCTGGCGGCCCTGGTGCCTCATCAGTGACACAAAGAACCACACATACCTGCTCCCTCCATTTCTAGGGACCGTTTCAGAACGAGGCTACCAAGGCCCATCCGACATGCCTTATGGAGAAGATGGGACCAAGAGACTAGAGATCGCCCCATGCTGGGAAAGGCTCGGCCAGAGCTCACCAGTGCATTTCCTTGAGGCAGGCTGCTGGCCACAGCGAGGGCCAGAGTTGGTGCCCGAGTGAGATCATGAAGCAGAATTCTCACCCAGCGAAGCGGAGGATCCAGCTTGGGAAAAATCCTCCAGGATCTTTGATCTGCTTCAGAGGCTCTCTGCCTGGCTGCACAAGATTACTGGGGGCTTGGGAATCCGCGTAGATCGTGCTCCTACTGCATAGGCCCTGCCTGGGTAGCTTAGCCCGCGGCCTCTGCGAAGTTCCTTGGGGGATCTGACCATGGCGTCAGAGCGGAGAATCACTGTCTTGTCCCACGTTTATGAGTGTTGAAATCGGAACCCAAGGAGCTCAGCCCACAGCCTGGAGATAACGGAGAGCATGCAGCACGCTCCTCGCTGGCGTTTCTCTAGGAGTTTGTGCCTCCTCTCACGTAAACACCCATCGCAGCACCCCACCAGGCCACGGCCGCTGGACATCACCTGCACGCCTCTTTCTGGAAAAGACCCCTGAAATGATGAACCATGCCCCTGGCTAGGAGGCCTTCATGCTACGGAGTGGCAGGTTTCTCCATCCTGTGGCTGGGAGAAGAGCCTCAGGGGCCAGGGCAGCAGAGTCCCCACCTGCCCCTCCCTCTGGCCACCTCCAGTAGTGGGGCTCATCTGCGTCAAGTGTCAATCACCAGCTCCCTCTCCTCGGGCTCCCGAACCTCAGAGCAGCGCTCGGGGCCTCGCTAACTCGCACTACGTGAGGGCAGCACACACGCACGCACACACACACACGTGCGCACCCGCACACACACGTCTCTGTGTACAAGACACTTTTATTGGCTTCTAAGCTGTGTTTCCTATGCTTTCACAGAAAGCAGTACTTGTGACAGTTCGGTGTGTTGGGCTCTGTTCAGCGCACTTTGAGAAATAAAAGCTGGTTATCAGAGAGAGAGACAGTGAACCTTCAGGGACAGTGGGGATTGGCGTTGTTGGGCTTTGAATTTTGGGGTTGGGTTTGAGAGCAGAGGGCAGATGCTAGGGAGCACCAGGAGAGCGGGGTGGTCGTCACCACAGCGGACCCTCCAGCCAGGGCGAGCAGGGAGTAAAATGTGAGCCGTGAGCCGTCCGTGCAGGCTGCGCGTCCCGGTGGGTGCCTTCATCCCAGAAGCCCTACCGAGTCCGTGTCTGCCTGGGACATCCCCAGAAAGCCCCAGTGAGAGAGTCCTCACTGATCATCTAGCGTTGAGAGTACTTTTGGATCTTGGAGTTAAAATAACTGGACTTATTTTTCTTTTATCCAAGAAGTAAAAAAAGTTACAAGAATATGAATACTGGAATCTCGGCACATCACGACACTAAACACAAAGTCTTTTGAGACCACATCTCTACAAATGGGAAAGTATTTTGGGGAAAAGGGTTCACGCATCCTTCTACATAAACAGTATAACCATGAAGAAAGATCTTATTTTGAGGAAGTTTATTGTTACATTTTGCAATAATAGATGAGGCACGACTAGCTCCTGCTTCTCCAACAACTCAATAAAAAAGACAAATAATCAAGGATAACAGTGAAATTAAAATTAAAAAATACAAAAAGCCAAAAGTTTTGGAGACAAAAACAACTACAGTCTATGTGTGGGAAAGCTGTGAATGGTTTTAGTTGAGCCTTGCAAATAGTTTTCTTTCCCCATCCCAAAGAAGCCCAGAAGGGCTCTGAGCTGGGGCCTTTACAGACCTTCCCCTCTGCCCGGTCCGGGAAGCCAGTTGTGGACCCAGGTGGTGCCTGCCCCGCTCTCTGGGCAGCTCAGTGTGCAGCCCCAGCCCTTCCCCTTGTGTGCTCCCACTCCGTGGGTTAGAGAGGCTGGAGCAGTGTGGACGCAGCCAGCTGAGCAGCCAGCTAAGCCTGGCCCAAGATGCCCCGAGCAGCATGGCCAGCGGCCTGGGCTTGGGTGGTAGCGCTCCCGCTGGTAAGCAGCAGCTTGAGGCCCCGGCCATGACTCGCAAGAAGGGCCACCACCCCATGCAGCAGGCTGTGGGCCCCTGCAGCCGCGAGAAAGGACCCCAGACTGCCCCCAGGGAGCCCACCAGGGGTGCTCCTTTTTCTTTAAGCCATGGTCATTGGCACTGACCCTGGGTCACATCCTCTGGTTTATGAGGAGCCCCAGGAAGCAGTACAAAAACAGCAACGTTTTTTTCCCAGCCAAGAAAACCAAAACCCCAACAAACATGGACACAAAGCCTTGAGCACCAAGAGCAAAAGAGAATTTCATGTTGTCTCCTCATTAGGAACACTGATAACAAGATGACTCAGGGGCAGGCTGTGCTCCCTTCCCTTGTGGGTCAGCATCTGCCACAAGATGAATGTTTATCTTGCTCGCCGGAAAGGAGCCAGGAGGAAGACGTGGAAGGGACACAAGATCGGGACAGGGTGGCCTTGGGACACGCGTTACTCGGCCACAGTCACGCTCTGAGGCCGGCTGGAGGAAGCTTTTTTTTTGGTTCTCTTTTAAATGCTGGGGGAAATTCCACCACACGGGATAGACCTTCCTAGGAGACGAATGCACAGCGGGGCCAGCTTAGGATGCAGTGTATCTGACAGCCGGGGAGACCCCGCATGAAGGTAAGTGGGCAAGTGCACGGAAGGGAGACTCGTCTGCCCACGTCCACACCCACAGGCTTGGGCAGCTTCTCCCGGACAACAGATGTGTCGGGTAGTGTTTGCCTGTGATGCGTGTGCATTAATGGAAGCAAGAGACCCTGGGAAGAATCAAGACTTGGAGCAGAGCCGAGAGCAGGGACCGGCTGTCCAAAGGCATCGGGGTGGTGGCAGTGTACAGAAGCTCTGAGAGTCTGGGCTTTCTGAAAAGTCAGTTGTGGCATTCACCAAGGCTCTACTAGGAATCCTGCCAGTTTTCAGAAGCCCCGAGAGGAAGAGGAAGCACTCTGCTACCTTCCAAAAGAAGGGAGTGCGGATGCAGCCAAGTGTAGGTGTCGGAAGAGGATGTACAGGACACAGCAGCCACCCGAAGGCTGGTGGGGAGGGAGGGCAGGTGCGTGTAACAGGCACCGAGTGCACCCACTGCCAGTGTGCTGGCTGTAGGGCATTAAGGCAAACCCACTCCCGTTCCCACCCTCTAAAGCTAGGGGCCCCTGGCCTCAGCCAGTGTGCCTGGACCAGGGTCTCTCAAGAAATTGGCACTAGGGTTTTACAAGGCAACGTGCTTGCTTTGGAGGTGGCGCGGAGACACCTGACCTCCCGCAAACCACCGTTAGGCTAAGCTCTCAGGTTCATCTGTCTCAACGGAAGACTCGCAAGTTAGAGGAAAAAGCCATCTGCAAGGCCCGCTGGTTTGTGTTGTCATTACAGAGTGCGTGTGTGTGTGCACACACCTGCCACACGCACAGGATCCTCGATTAAACTGTGTCAGAGAAGGAATACAGTTCTGTAAAGAGAGAGAAGGCTGTGCTACTAGGTATTACGAATTAATACCAAAGTGACCCCTTGGATTCTCAGTAGTTTGACTACGCCCCGGGTTCAGTAGCTCACATCCAGGTGTCCATGTCCCCGGGCCTGGGGCGTGGCGGTGTGGCCGGCGCGGCGGTACCCCTGAGCTGGGCGCTGGGGGCACGGATCCGAGAAGCCCACTCCAGGCCCAAGAGGTCTAAGCAGCAGCCACTGAGGCTGCTATGGGCAACAGTGAGGGGCGCCCTCTCTCACTGCAGCATGATGTCCTTCAGATTCTCCTGCAGGATGGTGTCCTTCACAGCATGAAACACGAAGCGGATGTTCTCCGTGTCGATGGCGGTGGTGAAATGGTGGAACAGTGGCTTGCTGCGATTCCGTCTCTTGCGGTCGAAACACTGGACCAAGTAGCGCTGGACGTCCTCCAGCCTGTGGGGGTCACCTTTGAAGTCTGGGAAGTGCTTCTTGATGCTGACGGTCTTGACCTTCTCCACCAGGAGGTCCATCTTGTTGAGGAACAGGATGATGGACACGTTGAAGAACAGCTTGTTGTTGACGATCGTCTCAAAGATGTTCATGGACTCCACCAGCCGGTTGGTGCGCCTGTCCTCCATGAGCACCTGGTCGTACTCACTGGAGGACACCATGAACAGGATCGATGTGATTCCGTCGAAGCACTGGAACCACTTCTGGCGCTGAGACCTCTGGCCACCCACGTCCACCATCTTAAAGGGGATTTTTTTAATAACGAAGTCATGTTCCACAATGCCCTTGGTGGCTTTCCGTGCCAGCAGGATGTCCTGCTTACTGGGAAAGTAATTCTGTAAAATATGGAAAAAGGGAAGAATTTAGCAGGTGAAGAAGAACATGGGAAAATAAGGATCAAGAGTCTGATGGACTTGCGTGAGAAGTTAAACCAAACACCAAAAGCAAATTTCATTTGTAAAATCAGATGCTGGCTGCGGGATGGGAAGTGAAGGTACGAAGCAGCTTGTTTCAAATGAGCAGAGGCTTGCCGGGCAGAGGCCGGTTGTTGGAATCCCCACCATCAGCCCCAGCCAGAAACCTCACTCATGTTCGTATCCACAGGAGGCTGACCACTGGTTCTGTTTCTGCCCACAGCCCCCTTTCACTTTTCTGACTTCCAGGGCGTATGCGCTCCTGAACCCTACTGTGAACTAATTTAATCGAGGTTTTGTGATGCTGGTTAGATTAAGTCTGCAGTATACTTAATATGCCATCCTTGGGAGTCTTCAGCAACCGTGGTGCTGCCCGGTTAAAACCTCCACGACTGCTGGGCACAAGCACTCAGGCAGTGGCCCCGCCAGGAACCAAATAGGGACGACAAGGCCCCTTCAGAGGGGTGCAGGGGACAGAGAAGCAATAGCAATCTGTGTGAGAGGCCCCCATGCAAGAGGAATGACCCAGCTACTTCAACAAATAAATGGAAAAGAAGGCAAGACAGACGAGAGAGAGACCTACGGACTATCCCACATTTGAATAGTGTGGCCCAGTGGTGAAGGATGAATTCCAACCACACACTCAGGAAAACATGAGTGAGACCCCCAGGCAGACCCCCAACTGAGCTGGATGTGGGTTGATATCAGGGAATGTTGCCGATTTTTTTTTTTTAAGATTTTTATTTATTTATTCATGAAAGAGAGAGAGAGAGAGGCAGAGACACAGGCAGAGGGAGAAGTCCCCGATGTGGGACTCGATGTGGAGACCTGGGATCACGCCCTGAGTCAAAGGCAGATGCTCAACCGCTGAGCCACCCAGGTGTCCCAATGTTGCCAATATCTTAGGAGCTACGACAGCATCATGGTCAGGACTCTGGAGCCCCATCATTGGTGAAATCCCTCACCTGAGTTTGTTCTTGTGCTTGTCTGGGTTTCCTGGAATAAGAAGTTCCAGGAAATCCTCTGTTCACTAAAGAGTCCCTGTGTCCTCTGTGGTAGTCAGGGCGGGAATGTGAGGAGGAGGACATGCCCATGCTGCACCCTGACACAGTCTGGAGTGGACAGGGACGGTGTGCACGTTCACGTCACAGGGGCTGCTCTGACCTCCATGCATGCGCTCCTTAACCCTGGCTCACGGTTCTCGGGGTGGCGTCTGTACTCACCAGCTGGCCGATCCGGTCCAAGTTATCCAGAAAGTACTTCACCGATTCACCCTGTCACAGAGGAAAAATATGCACGACTCAGTCTTAGTGGAGAACCCTGATCTGGCCACCAGCAGATCATAATAGAATCGTATGAGTGGTATTTCACATCTGTATAAACGGGAAGGCAAAGGGACCACGAGCATCAGGAATTGTTAAAACTTAAAAACACAGTTGAGAGAATTTTTTTTTTTTTTGAGAGAATTTTTAAATGCAGTTTCTCTAGCTGTGGCCCCAAGATTCAAACTCAGACTGTTTTCAAAGCACCCCTGCATGACTCAGGTGACGGGCAGGGAGCTGGCCCCGCTGACTGGGCTGGCTGGCTCCAGAGCTGGAATGTTACATTGGGAGCCTCTGAGCAGTCCTGCTTGGACAGACGTGGCCCTGGGCTCTGCAGACGTGGTCTCTAAGGAGGGCGAATCTTCAAGAATAGGCATGTGACAAACACCTTCCAGTTTCTGGATGTGGGCCTAACATTCCACCGTTACTGCCCACATTCCTAAGACCTGATTGGTAGGTAGCCTAGAATCAGGAGAAGCTTCAGTCGGGATTCTTTTTTTTTTTTTTTAAAGATTTTATTTATTTATTCATGAGAGACACACAGAGAGAGGCAGAGACACAGGCAGAGGGAGAAGCAGGCTCCATGCAGGGAGCCTGATGTGGGACTCGGGATCACACCCTGGGCCAAAGGCAGACGCTCGCTCAACTGCTGAGCCACCTGAGGATCCGGATTCAGTCGGGATTCTTGAGGCAGGAAAGCCAATTCTTCACCCCCCGGACATTCTCTGCACTGAATGTTGATTCAAGGCGGTTCTCCAGCCCTTTGAGAAGCGTCTGGAGGGCGTTGAAACGCTCATGGGAGTGGGCTGAATAGAGGGTAAGCACACGGGTGTGGCGGTCTTCCCTCCAGAAGCGGAATGCAATTTACCAGGACGTGCTGGACCGCATGCGCTCGTTACACAGCCCTGGGGACAGTCCCCTTGGACAAGCCCACATCCGGGGCAGGTGCCCAATGTGAGCCCTCCCCCAAGGGGTCTCCTACTCCAGGCCCAAAGGAAGAAACTAAGGAGTCAACTTCCTTCAGCGGAATCAGCCTTCCGTGTTACGATGATAGCTTCTGGAGGACTTAGAAGAGAGCATTTTTAAGGGCGACAGAGGCATTCCACACATTCTAGCACAGAGGAGGGTGAGTTTTCCTCTGGAACATCAGGGTGAGCTGGGTGCGCAGCCTGCCTTCTGCCCTGGGGACATCCGGGTGGGAGAGGTGGCACCCCAGTCTCTGCCACTCCACCCCCTCTGACACCAGCCTGGGTGTGGGGACAGCCGTCTCTGCAGACAGTGAACCCACCTGACCCACCTGATTTGGGACTGCTCCTCCCCCATAACCCTGTCTCTCGCCACCCCCCCACTGCCTCCCACTGGGGGGCTCTGCAGGTGAAGGAGAGCCTATGAAGACTCCAGCAGGATCTGCCTGCCTGCCACCGTGTCCATGCACCGGAGGCCAGTTGGTGGTGGCCAGGTGGCAGCCTGGGCCACCCTGGGCCACTCTGAGGCACACGGTGGCGGTACCAGGTAAAAAGAAACTGGAAAATGCTCCCCTACCAGGGGTCTCGGTTTGGCTGGGCATCAAGTCACAGCAAGGCAGATGCCCCAGCCAATGTTCTGTCCCCAAGGCATGACAACTGTCCTGGGGAGACACTGAGACATGAGTGCTCACCCCAATGGCACAGGTGTGAAAGGGAAAGTGCCCCTAGAGAATATAATAAGCACGAACTAAGTGTAAGGTATGAAAAAGCAAGTCTGAATGGAAATACCCCCGGTGAGCCTGAAGTCAGGGTCACCCCAGCTGCTCTCTGAACACCACCATCCTTTCACTCCTTCAAGGCTACAAGGTTTATCTAAGACTCTCTGCCACTCCACACGACCGGTGGCCTGCGTGCTCTCTGAGCAGGGGGCGGTGGACGAGGAGGGTATGGTACCCAGTTTCATGCCAGGCCTGCCTCTTCTTCTGGGCGCTAACTCTCAGGTCCATGTGAGGGCTGCTCTGGAGCTGTCCATCCACAGAGCTCTCCATCATGGGGAGAAAGGGGAGGAGGGAAGAGAATCAGCGTGTTCAAACAAGCAAGGAGTCGCTGAGCTCCATGCTCTGTGGCCCCACCGGGCTGAGTGGGAACCACGGTCTGGACACTGGTTTAACTGCCAGGGACTGAATTGTGCACCATCGGATTCCACACAGCCTAGGGAACAATCATTTGCATGGGCTTCAAGGTTCCCAGAGCACCCACTCATTAAAACATCCATTCTGATAGATTTCCAACACTACGGGGATGGAGTCATATCTTCGGAGAGATGGCAAGGGGCAGGAGCTGATGTGCCACCGTGGAATTAACCACTTGGCACCTGCTACAGACAGACTGTGCTTCCACCTCCCCATCACGTGCTGAAACCCAGCCCCCAGTGCCATGGCATTGGGCAGAGGGGCCCCGTGAATGGGGTCAGTGCCCTTGTAAAAGAGACCCGGAGCACTGGCTCCTGCCGCTTGTCTCATGAGGACACAGTGAGAAGACACTGTTCGTGAACCAGGAGCCGGACTGAATCTGTGGTCACCCTGACCTCTGGCTTTCCAACTTCCAGAACATTTCTCACAACCGCAGGCTAGCTATGTCTGTCAGCAGCCTAAATGGATCAAGACGGCACCTTTACAAAAAGAGTCTCATGTGTGACAGAACAGTCCCAGGGTCCTCTTGATGCCACTGCAGTCATGTGGTCTGATGAGAAAGAGTACACGAGAAATGGGCATTTTATAACACTCCTTGATCTGAAAATCTAAGTCACTTTTATTTTTATTTTTTTTTTAAGATTTTATTGATCTATTCATGAGACACACAGAGAGAGAGGCAGAGACATAGGCAGAGGGAGAAGCAGGCTCCACGCAGGGAGCCCGATGGGGGACTCGATCCTGGGTCTCTAGGATCAGGCCCTGGGCCAGAGGCAGATGCTCAACCACTGAGCCACCCAGGTGTCCCTAAATCACTTTAATAACACCAATGGATTCACGGAGTAGACAAGGCACAGATCTGCAAAGTTGTGCTCAGAGGCTACCAGGCACATGCTTGACATCACACTGCCTCTCTGACCCAACTCCTAGCAAGATATGCATTTTTATTACCAGCAGCTGGACGTGTATGGGGGGGTGTTGGTGATGGAGAAGGGGGGGTGGGCAGTTTCAAGCAGCAGCGGGTCTTTTTGGAGCACTTGCAGCTGTGTCACAGAGTGGCAAATGTGGCTGGAAGACATCACACCCACAGAGAATGAGGCTCATGGCAAGTGAACTCTATTCCTCACGACATCTTCCCTGGGAGCAACCATTACCCACCCCTGCCTCGGATGAATCACATGTAGTGGGCTTGCTGCTGCTTTGAAATTTCCATCACCAAATCACCAGACATACCCCACCCCGTCCCTGCATCATGAACCAGCCCCGTCGGTGGACATGGGCTGACCATGTGCTCCTCATTCAGCTAATTCAAGACCGCCACAGAACAGACTGGGTTCTTTCAACAGTGCACAAGACCAAGCAGTCAAGATCAATGCTGCAGGTGGACTGGTCACACCTGCCTCCCTGCCAGTGGTGTGCCCCCATTCTCCTGCATCCTTGTTCAGTTGCTGGTATGTCCTGCCAGTGGCTCAGGTGGACGGGTATTAGTGAGGTGAGTGCATGAGAAGCGCCTGCTGGGTAAGAAACACTGACAAAGCTGGCATGCAGGTGGGGTCCGAAGCCATCAAGGGACGGTGGCTCCAAGGATCTCCACCTGGGGCCGTGCTTTTCAGTTTGAAATCCTATCTGTGTGCACAGGAGCATTCTTATAGTTCCTGGTCCTAGGGACACTGATTTTTATATTTTATTTAAAAAAAAATGTTTTTTTTTTTTTAAGATTTTATTTTTTTATTCATAGACACAGAGAGTGGGGCAGAGACACAGGCAGAGGGAGAAGCAGGCTCTCTGCAGGAAGCCAGATGTGGGACTCGATCCCGGGTCTCCAGGATCACACCCCAGGCTGCAGGCGGCGCCAAACCGCTGTGCCACCGGGGCTGCCCTGTTTTTAAAAATATTTTTTAAAGATTTTAAATTTATTTATTCATGAGAGACACACACATACACACACACACAGAGAGAGAGAGAGAGAGAGAGAGGCAGAGACACAGGCAGAGGGAGAAGCAGGCTCCATGCACCGGGAGCCCGACATGGGATTCGATCCCAGGTCTCCAGGATCGCGCCCTGGGCCAAAGGCAGGCACTAAACCGCTGCGCCACCTAGGGATCCCCCTGATTTTTATATTTTAAAATGCCGTCAGTTGTGCTGGGATAGAGACACAGGGCTGGTCAATGGTGAGCTAGAGGACTTGGAAGTTTACTCATTTAAACGTAACAAATTACAAATACAAATTTTAAAACTGTTGTATATAAAAAACGACAACAAAGTATTCCAAAGGTCAAATTTTCATTTTCATTATTTACTATCAAATTTAGGACTTAACTTCGGCTTAATAGAGATGCTAACCAAACAACATGTTTGAATAGAGAACTACAAATACTTAAAAAAAAGATCTAATCCCCAAGAGGAGAAACCCTCATTGTGAATTCAGGCTTTGCCAATACCTAGGACATTTCACTGGGGTCTTGGGAGAATAAATGATATCAAAGCTCTGAGAGTGTTCTGGAAAAAGATAAAGCACCATATTAATACACATCATAGAAACAGAGATCCTCAAATTTTAATCTGGTGCCTATAAATCATCTGTTGCTAATTTATAACCCTAAAATATTAGGGACAAGGTTCAGTGTAGCACCTCTACCATATCAAAAGCCCCAGATGGGGACACCTGGGTGGCTCAGTGGTTTAGCATCTGCCTTTGGCCCAGAGTATGATCCTGGGGTCCCGGGATCAAGTCCCACATTGAACTTCTGCAGGGAGCCCACTTCTCCCTCTGCCTGCGTCTGCCTTTCTCTCCCTGTGTCTTTCATGGATAAGTAAATAAAAATCTTAAAAAAAAAAAAAAAGCCCCAGATGAACCCAGCTGTCCACAGACAGAAGGAAGGCTGGATGGACCAAGCCCATTATCTTCACGCTGGGAGTCACATGCAGCTGTGGAGAGTGGATGGCTGACACACGGCCATGTGAGAAAAGGCAGGTGCAAAATAGGAAGGCTCCTTGTGTGTAATTGGAATGGTGGGGAAATGAAGACAGTTACTATTTGCTTATATTTAAGAAAGGAGACAGAAAGATAAATCAGCAACAGATAGAAATGATGCAGGATAGGGGAAGGGAGAACAGGGCAGGAGGCACAAGGGCAGAAGCTAGATGTCTCTGAATGGATTTTGACTTTGGAACCATGTAGGTATCTTGCATAATTAAAAACAAAATTTATTTAAAATATCAACCCCTCAAAATGGAAACCAAACTACAACCAATGAACCTACCAGTGTGTCAAGGGTGGGTAGAGCCTTGGGACTTCTGCCCCAGAATATGCAAGTGTGGAGGAAGCTGGCCCAAGGCATGCTCACAAGGACCGCCTTGCTATATAGGTGTGCCCATACTTGTGAAATCCCCATATCCCAGCTCTGAGTCCCTCACCCCAGTTCCCAGGGACAGCTGCCTCTTCCCATCTATGACTAAGACCTCAGGGAGGGCAGCCCTGGTGGCTCAGTGGTTCAGCGCCACCTTCAGCCCGGGTCATGATCCTGGAGACCTGGGATCGAGTCCCGCATTGGGCTCCCTGCATGGAGTCTGCTTCTCCCTCTGCCTGTGTCTCTGCCTCTCTCTCTGTGTCTCTCATGAATAAATAAATAAAATCTTATAAAAAAAAAGAAAAAAGACCTCAGGGGAAGGTCCAGAGTGGGCACTCTAGAGTGCCAAGTCCCCTCTCATCTAGGATTTTTCTTTTTCTTCAACGGAGGTAAAATTCACATAACAAAAAAATTAA